>NC_057807.1:322273102-322596925 GCF_018294505.1 Triticum aestivum | reverse complement strand
GTTGGAGTATATTTGTTATAATGTTATGCAGGAAACTATAAACCTCCTGAGTCGACCGTAGATCGAGTCTTGTTCCTGCAACCCCCACACTGTTTCGTGCTACCACTTGTCCCTTCCACAGGTAGGGTACGGTTCAGTAATTTGTCAACCCCTTTCTAGCACACACCGTACAGAGGGGCGGGATGAGGGTACCACGGCCATGGATTAAAGCCAGTCATCCGGTCAGGGGGCATGGGTGTTTCGGTTGTAGCCGAGGGGGTAGCTCCCCCAGTTTTGCGCGCGGTATAAATTTGTGATCCCATGCTAATCGAGGTTGTAGCCTCCCCACTTAGAGTTTTGCTTAACGGGTGTCGTGGGTGATTCCAGACACCGGTAAGTTAAGCTGGTGTGTGCAAGTCAGGTGTGTTTTCATTTAAAAAGACCGTAAGCGGAATTAGTCCCGATGGACTAAAGGAAATCCGTTACTCGTGGGTAAAGAGTACACCCTCTGCAGAGATTAAAACCTATTCGAATAGCCGTGTCCATGGTTAAGGATTACAGTCTGGGACGGGTCAAGTGTCGGTCTTCGGAGGTGATAACTGTTAAACCAAAACTGAATACTACTGGTGACTTGTGATAATTATGATTATTATTATTGTTGACTAACCCGTGATATTATTGTTATTATCGAGTATCTCCGGGATGGTTCTACCTCCGGGATATTCACTATGATTGTTTATTTTAAACCCTTTATGCGGTGTCCTCAGACGCCCGACTGTGGCATTTCTTTAAAGCCCTTTATGCGGTGTCGCTCAGACGCCCGACTGTGGCATTTCTTTAAAGCCCTTTATGCGGTGTCGCTCAGACGCCCGACTGTGGCATTCTTTTAAAGCCCTTTATGTGGTGTCACTCAGACGCCCGACTGTGGCATTTCTTTTAAAGCCTTTATGTGGTGTCGCTCAGACGCCCGACTGTGGCATTTCTTTTAAAGCCTTTTATGTGGTGTCGCCAAGACGCCCGACTGTGGCATTGCTTGTTATTGTTTCATATATTTTAATACTACTATGTAATTGCATTGTTATAAATAACTTGCTTGCATGCATCAGAGTTTTATTTATCTTTTGTGACTGACGTCATGAGCATAAATATTTTCAGCACATCATGGTTATATTATACCTGTGTTCATAATGTTTGCGAGTACATTCAAAGTACTCACTGGCTTGTCCCTGGCTATTGTCTTGGCCAGATTTTCTTGCACGGAGAGGAGTGACGCGATGACAGCCCCGGAACCTAAGCAATGGAGATAGCAGCCTCGCGAAGATAGGAGTTAACCTGGTCAGCTGTTCCTGTGGGAATTGGAGTCCCATAGACACTGATGATCCACAAACCGCTTCCGCCATCAACCACTAGAAACCATTTGTTGTACTCACAGGCCAGAATGGTCTTGTACTGCATATTTTGTATGTTGCTTCGAATTTCTGTATCAAGTTGGAGCCTCATCAGCTAACAGTAATCCTGGGGCTGATGAGCACGACGGTCTTTTCTGGAAAATTATTACCCGGAAAACCGGTCGTGACAAGACCCTCACGAGGGGCCAAGCCTCGCGGGGCGGATGACACAAGGCTTCCTCAGGGGCGGCCTCACCAGGAAGGCTCGCGAGGAGGCGGAGAGATCAAGGCAAGGAGTACCTCATGAGGTGCTCATGACACAAGCCATGACGATCAAGACCAGGTGGGTGCTAGGCTCCAGGCGGGCACCAGCGAGCGTAGTGTCCTCGTTTCCTCTTTGGTGCAAAGGGGCCAAGCGCAGGCGTGGCGTACCAAGGCATCAAGCAAAGGTTTCCATATCGGTGCAACGAGACCAAGACCAGCAGAATGGCAGGACGGAGATCACCGTGGAGCCCAAGACGGTGTCATCACCAGTGCCTTTGGCAGTCGAAGACCACCTTTAGTCAGGATGGCATGTACTAGTTGTCCCCCTTCAAAATGGCCGTTGTTGGCTCCCTTCCCGCTCAATTATTGGGAGGAGGACCAGGGCCTCTAAATATAGAGATAGCCACCATAGTAGAGGAAGTCGAATCCTTTCCTAGTAGAACACCGCACCAGCTCAAGAACACCCCTCGTGAGGCTGTTCTTCCTTTGTACTATTCATCACAAGCCCCAGAGGCAATCCACCACACCACACACTGGATTAGGGTATTACACCACAACGGTGGCCTAAACCAGTATAAATCTCGTGTCCGTTGTGATTGTTCATCGTGCTAGCTTAGATTTGCGGCGAGGTTTTGGGGCGTGGATCGGTAGGGAGAAGATCTTCGTGCGCACCCCAGAGTTCAAACCTTGAGGGTTTTGCCGGAACCCGATATCCGACAGGAGCCCCCGAGGCCCGAGGGCGGCTCTTCGGAGACTCTGGGGAGTGTACAGCCCCAACTCATTATTACGTGAGAGTGTCACGAGCGGCGAGCTTCATAGGCACTGGGCCTTCTTCACAGGTACCGGCCTTGCTTCATATCGCCAGATGAGGGCCCCGCCTTGTGCCACCCTCGACTACCATTGACAGCGACCAGAAACCAAGGACGACGCCAATGGGGTAAAGGGGACGCCAGCGGTTCCCCTGACGACCACGAGTCCTCTGCCGAGGGCAGGCTTTGCAGCACCTCCCCGGCAGAGGGCCTACCTCCGGGAAACACCTTGCTCCGTGCACCGTGGGGAGGGGCCTGGCTCCCGGCCCCTCTCCTGTAGCCCCCAGTGCGTTCCCTCTGGTGGAAGGGAGGCTGCCGAGCTGGGGCAGCCTTCTGCTGCAGTGACCTGGACTTCCTGCAACCCATGGTTAGCATAAGCTTGCTCCTGAGGAATTAGCGGTACCCGATAGTTGCTGCCGCCAGCGCGGTTGGTGAGGCTTCGTTGAGGCTCCTGAAAAGGCTCGGCTTCCGACGTATCTTCCTCCCAGCCTGGCTCGAGAAACGATCCATGGTCATCTTCCAGTGCGTACTCCGGATCCACCATGTGGGGTACGTAAGCCTCTGAGGTCGCCACCCCGAAGACTTCGTTGTAGTGCCCCACGCTCCATGCGGCTTGGCCCAACACGTCGTCTTGGGGGTGATAGGGCGGCGGCCGGCCCGGGCCGTAGGCGGTGATGCGCATGCCCTCGCTCACCGGGGGTGGTGCTGGTGCAGCTTGACGCCTGGCGCTGATGGATTAGCTGGTGTTGATGAAGCCTTGGGGCACGCCTGAGGGCGCATGGGCGCGGATGGGCCCGCCGTATGATCCGCCCGGGGCCTGGGGTGGAAGCTGGATGCAGAAGGGAGGCGCCCCCGAAGCTGCGGCATCCAAGAGCTCGGCAACGCGCTCCAGTAGCACGTCTCGGCCGCTCTCTTGCAACCTGCACCGCAGCAGATCCCAAGCCACCGTGAGTGCGGCCTTCATGTTCGCTTGTTCCCGTCAGGTGTGCGGCGTCACGGCTGCGGCGTGATTTGAGGCCCTTGCGGCCGATCGCACCTGCCGCGGAGTGAGGGCAGGTAGTGCTTGACCGCGTTGGCCGTGCCAATGCAGTGTTCTATGAAGCGCGGGCTGCCTGAGGTGCGGGGTTGGGGTCACCTTGGGCAGAGCGGTGCGGCATGGGCTGGCCATGCCGCCCAGCAGTTGGCGTTGGTCGTCAAGTCGCCGGACATGGATGCGATGAAGCAGTGGAACGCAGGTCGGCAGAAAGAAGATTTCAGCGTACCCCTACCTGGCGCGCCCAATGTAGGATATCGGGTTCCGGCAAAACCCTTAAGGTTCGAACTCTGGGGTGCGCACGAAGATCTTCTCCCTACCGAGACACGCCCACAACCTGTCACATCCCTAGCTTCTGGTTTTACACCAGGCTAGCTTCATGTGAGCATCATGTCTAAATTCAAATGAAATTCGAATTGAGGAATTTCCAAAGCCTCAAAAAACCTTTTAAAAATAGTCAACATTAAAATCACATCAAAGGAGCCCAAGAAAATGTTCCTGTTAAGACATGAAAAATATTGGCAAGAATAAAATTCAAACCAATATTTTTGGAGACTTTTAAATATTTATTTTGGGCCTTTGATTTAAGTCAATAATATATTTGGGTTGGATTTATTTCTGCTATATGAGAAATAAAGTTCAAATATGTTTGTAAATTTGCATGTGACCTTGGACTAGCTTTCTGAGCTCACATAAATATTTACAGAAAGTTATAAAATGATTTGGCTTGAAAATCAAATCAAAACAAATATCAAAAATATAAAAGAGAAAGAAAAAGGAAAAATAACAGAGACTCACCTGGACTTACCAGAGCCAGCCCACTAGCAGCCCAGCCCAGCAGCCACTTCCCCCCTGTCGTATTCCTCCCTGGATAGAAGGACAAGGGCGTGTGCCCCGTGCGCGCGGCCACGCGCCCCGGCCACCTCCTGCTTCCCGCTGCCTCCCCGACGTCTCTTTGTACGCCATGCAGTCCACTGCTTCCCTTTGACCTCTCCCCTCCATGCAGCTCTCTCTCCCATTCCCCTCTGCTCTCTTCCCGAACGGAGCTCGTCGACGCCGGCGACCACCGCCGCGGCCACCGGCCACCCCACGCATCGCCGACGCGCCAAGAAGCTTCGCCTCATCCCCCTCTTCCTCCTCATCGAGCCACATGGCGCCTGAAGGCCCTTGACGCCGCCAGCATCACCGTTTTCCATGCCGGTCGCCGTGGATCCTCGCTGTCGATTCGGGAGCTGCATGCTTCCCCGACCTCGCAGTCGCCTCTGCTAGCCCCAATGTGAGCTTCTCCCTCTATCCCCCCTGTTACCTCACTCCAGTGCATCCTCTAGCCGTTGTTTCCGTCAAGGCCGAAACCCGCCACCGCACGAGCTCGACGCCGGCCATCACGCGCCAATGTCCAAAGAGCTTGTGGCCGCATGTAGAGCATGGCCAGCATGTTAGTTGGCTCGTTTGCGAGCTGCAACACCGAACCCGCAACCCACCGGAGCTTCGGCCACCGTAGTCGTGCTCGTCGCCATCGACTCTGACCATCCCAGGCCCAGCCACCACCACCTTCCGACGCGCCATCGCGCGAGCTTTCCAGAGAGCCCATCGGCGCATCGATCCGTGCCCCATAGGCAATTTCCGAGCCACCCCGCCGCCACGGCACCTTGCTGGTGGCCTAACTCTGGTGAAAACGCCATTAGGAACTAATCTAATGACCCTCTGGGTCACTTACATGTGGGCCATGTCCTGCTGACACTTTTAGTTAGGATTAATTTAGCGCTAACAGTCTGTGTTAATTAGCTAGGACACTGACATGTGGGGCCCACTGTCAGGTTTGACCCTGGTTAGGCGCTGTTAACTGCCAACGCATGCATGACGCACTGCTGACGCAGTAAATTTTTTCTAGAATTTAAATAAATGTTAAATGATTTATTATTTTCAGAAAATCCCCAAAACTTCTAAAAATCGTAGAAATTCAACCGTAGCTCCAAATGAAATAAGTTATATATGAAAAATGATCAAAAAATCCAATCAATCCATCTGTACTGGTTTCATGTATGTTTAAGCAACTTAACCTTGCTGTTTAGTGCAAAACATGATAAGGCACTATTTAAATTCATAAGTTGAGTTTGGGATTGAACCTTTGGTTCAGAATGACCCAAACCCTTCTGGTTTTAGTTGCATTAGCTCAACCAATAGCATATTGCCATGTCATGATCATGCATCATATTGTGCATTACATTGATTGTGTTTCCTTCTCTGTTGTCAGTATTTGTCCCCTCTCGATAGACGTGGTTCCGACGACATGATCGATGACACCGATGAAGAACTATTCTATCTTCAGAAGTGCCAGGCAAGCAAAACCCCTTGTTCATTCCGATACAAGCCCACTCTCTCGCTCCTGCTCTATTTTACTCCATTAGGACAACAACGATTCAACTGTTACATGCTGCGGTAGTTGAACCCCTTTCCTCTACATGACCTGTCATTGCCACAGTAAATAGATGAAACCCACTAGCATGAGTAGGAGTTGTTTGAGCCCTGACGTGCCTACTCATTCATGCTTGTTGTCATGCTTGCTACTGCTTAGAGTTGAGTCTGGTCTGATTCATCAGGGATGAATTGGAGGGTGTGAACATGTCCTACTATGTGTGAGCTAAATGTGTGAACACAATTTGATAAAGTAGCGATGAGAGGCCATGTAGGAGTACATGGTGGGCTGTCTCATTGAAGCCGTCCACAGGAACTGAGTTCTGTGTTTGTGATCCAAGAACAGCTACTACCACACATTGGAATGCTTAAGTGCCCCTCTCGACTTATTAATCAACTCGATCTCTGTCTAGGAGTGGCAACTAGTTTCTGGTGTTTGTAGGTAGTGCTAGTAGTCTACCAGTGGCACCCGGTACATGTGGGCTTGGGACAGACTAGGTGCGGTGGCATGGTGTACCAAGTGGCACCCGGATGGTGGGCTTGGGAACCCTGCTCACATTGTTTGGGGCCGTGAGCGACACCCCGGTCGGATCTCCTTGTGGATGGAGCCCGAATAGGCGATAAACCTGGACTAGAGACTTGTGTGGTTAGTCAGGTCATGGCCGACACCCTCGTCAGGCTTCCGCTTAAAGGTTGCCGAGATACATGACGTGTACATGGTGGTAAGTGGCGAGAGCGTGTGTGAAGAAGTACACCCCTGCAGGGTTAATATGATCTATTCGAATAGCCGCGTCCGTGGTAAAGGACCTCTGGGTTGCCTATACAGTTCATAGACAAGTGAAAGTGGATACTCCAAAATATGCAAGAGAAGCGTGAGTGCTATGGATGGCGTTCTCGTAGGGAGACGAGAGCGGACCCATAGTGGTGTATTGATATGGTGAATATGTTGACTCGTGTGCGCCACCCCAAAAGAGTTACTTGCAGTTGTAGTTCACGATAGCCACCGAGTCTAAGCTGGCTTGCTGCAGTTAAACCCCACCATCCCCTTTGTTGATAATGATGCATATGTAGATAGTTCTGATGTAAGTCTTGTTGGGTACATTTGTACTCACGTTTGCCTATTTTATGTTTTTGCAGAGAGACTTTAGTCTCACTAGTAGTTCCGCTTGGACTTCGACGTTTAGCTTGCTACCTCAGCTACGATCTTGTGCCATCGGCAAGATCTTGTAGATAGTCAGGCTTCTTAGCCTTTTTCATTTATAGATGTCTGTACTCAGACATGATAAGCTTCCGCATGTGCTTTGACTTGTATGCTCTGAATGTTGGGTCATGAGACCCATGTTTGTAATATCTCGCTCCTCGGAGCCTATTGAATAAAATACTTCAGTTATAGAGTCATGTTGTGATGCCATGTTGTATTTGCACATATTGAGCATATTGTGTGTATGTTATTGAAATGCTTGGTATGTGTGGGATCTGACTATCTAGTTGTTTATCCATTGTAGCCTCTCTTACCGGGAAATGTCTCCTGGTGCTTCCACTGAGCCCTGGTAGCTTGCTATTGCTCCGGAACACTTAGGCTGGCCGACATGTGTCCTTCTTCGTTCCTATGTCTATCCCTTCACGGAAATGTCACGCGGCATCTACCGGAGTCCTCTTAGCCTGCTACAACCCGGATTCCTGTTAGCCCAGTTGCTACAGCCCGGATTCACTCGCTGATGACTGACACATTCGTTGCTGGGTCATGTATTCCTGTCCCTGTAAGTTAGTGCCACTTTGGGTTTACGACTAGCCATGTTAGCCTGGGTTCTTTGTCATATGGATGCTAGCGACACTATCATATACGTGTGCCAAAAGGCGCAAACGGTCTCGGGCATGGTAAGGCCACACCCATGGGAATATCGTGCATGAGGTCGCAAAGTGATATGAGGTGTTACATGCTAGATCGGTGTGGCATGGAATCGGGGTCCTGACAGCTTTGGTATCAGAGCCTGACTGCCTGTAGGATACCAAGCCAAACGGGTCGAAGTTGAGTCTAGAAATTCTTTAGTTATATAAGGGAATTGTTTGTGGATGGGAACGTAAGGCTCTTTTTACTCCTTATACCTTACGCCCTTTGATTCGAGTCATCCAATCTTTCCTACGGGGTTAAGGAACTAGGCTTTCTCTTCTTTCTATCAGGATCACGTGTTACTACTTCGTAGACTTATAGGATTGATGGATTCAAGCCTCAGTTCAGTCTCTACTACTTCCGTGTGTTCATAGTTGGTCTCGGAACCTTGGTATTGTGATGTTGAGTGGTTATGCCACCTTTTGCAGGATGTCTCAAATCATTTTGAGCATTTACATCTATTATGCTGTTTGAATCATCCCTGGTTTCTAAACAGTCTGTTGCATTTGCAAATCCCTTCTTACCGTTCCGATATTCCTTTGGCCAGATTAACCATGCTAACTAGTGTGTTGAGGTACCTCATGGCCTCGGTATATATGTTGGAGCTAGTATTATGACCCTAGGTGTCTTAGAGTACCACCTAGTAAGCTAGCCATGATTTGTGTTCCCAGTGTGATGATTCTGGCCGTTATTCTCGAAAGCATCCCGTGATGCAATTTAGTAGTAGGTATTCTACTCCTCGGTTTCTAAGCCCAAGATTCGCCCTATCTTATGTTGATAGTGTTTTCTAGTTCCTTTGGGTTATTAGTAACCTTTGCATTAGTCGTCAAGGTCCGTGGTATTTCCTTCTTACAAATACTATGAACCACCTATGGCAGAAGTTTGTTGGATCAAAAGATCACAACAGGAGTGCTCTCGATGAGTTCTCCATTCTATATTGTGACTCTGCTAGCTCAACCTTTCTGCATGGGTTATCCAGAAGAAATATGTTGAACTCGTTCGACATGCTAGTCCATGCATCCACGACTCAGAAAATCATATGTTCCTTTGAGTTGTCCCTCTAGTTGTAATCTTACCTCCGTCTATCAATTGATAATTAGGAACATGTGTGCATTTGTGTTATCAGTGCCTATTATTCTGGTGGTTCATCTAACCAATCCATTCCAGAATGACTAGGAGAAACAAACTCCAGAACCTCATCCAAATCCGGGATTGGGTCAAAGCAGTTGTAATCCGCAAATCAAAATGCCAATCCAGCTTTTGATTCTGTTCTACCCTGGAGTATTACCCCCTTTATGTCAGGATTCTCATGAGAATTGCACCACCTCTAATGAATTCTTGACGCAGTGATACTTCTTGCTATCATTGTTCATTCCTAGGTTTCGTGTTATTGCACCGGAATGCCAACAAGTGAATCATGGTTTGTGAAATCAATACTCCTAGCAACCCCGTTGCCTGGTAGTTAATGGACAATAATCTCATTCTTAGTGGGATGGCTATTGAACTATCATTCTAAGATTGATCGTGCTACCTAATCCTTATTTTCTGGTGCACTCCTCGATCAATGAGTTAGGATTTTGTCAATTCCTCGCTCATTTGATCATATTGTCTTGCCCTGAAAAGCAAGATTGTTCTCGAGCTTAGTAACATATCGGTGGCTCGTGATTGTCTGAATATCTTCTCGGAAGTATCACCAGGTCGTCACCTATCCACTATGTTGAGTTCGTGATCAAGTTGGTTTATCCCTGTAAACCACCCTTTCTCCAAGAGTCTGTGTTGGATACCCTGACCTAGTTGGTTAAGCTGAACGACAACTTGGAGAGTTGGAAGATAAAAGCTTTGTCCAACTTATTTCATTCGAAAGGGATATCTCTTTGTATATGTGTGCTGAAGAAAGATGATATCCTCATCGATTGATCTCCGTGACCAATTGCTGGATCTAATGTCTTATCCAATCCTTGATTTGATTATGGGCTATCATCAAATCAAATCAGAACCAATGATGTTCTTAATGTTGTCTTACTCGTGGTTGATCCCTCGAGCATACACCATTATATCTCTTGGGTCTGACCAATGCTATCACTTGTTCACATAATATTGGAATTCCATCTTCATGGAAACCTGGATGAATTGTTGTTGAGCCCATCGACAACATCCTTATCTCCTCCATGATTTTGTTGAACATTAAGCTAGTGTTGGAAACTTTATAAGCATTGCCTTCATGTCTCGTTCATGAAGCATATGTCCGGATGAAAGATGTGACTTACTCTAATTCACGTGCATCTGATGCAAGTTGCCGCCGTGGATTAGAGAAAGATTGTTTTGCTTCGTCCGGAATCATCCCGAATCAGTCATGCAAACATGTGAAGTATTCTGTGGTTTGGAGACTTGCAACCTTCAATCCATATGTATCCCTAGCACACCAAGCCACTGATTGAGTTGTTCAGAGATAAAGGAGTCTGTCTAAGGTGAACCCTTTGGACTTCCATGCGTGGAGACTTCGCTATCATTAATGATGGCCCCCCTCCTGAACTCGGTAGTGTTTTACTATAAGACTACTACATGGCCATGCTTGTTTGAGACAGCGTGTTCACATGTTTGTAGCAGAACCCGCTAATATTTTGGAGCTTGCTATCATAGTTCATTCCCCGAGAATCTCGCAGCGTCATCTTGTCAATTTTTGTTGCAAACTTTAATTTTTCTTTCTAGACTTGACGAGTCTGGAATATCCTGACACCAACCAGATCTGAATCTCAGGCAGATATGATGGTTGGAACATGTCCCAAGAGCTATAATATTGGTCTCGTTGTAACCCGGTAAAGTGGATGTCATGGCCAACACACCCAGCCAAAAGACCTATTATTGTACTATCTTGATTGAAGAAGTTGGCCACCTCCCCATAAGGATTTTGCAGGATTTACTTCTGTAGTTATTTCTTATGGATTCTTGAGCTTCCGAAGTCCAACCTGTTACTTGATGTTCTAGATACCAAACCATTTTAATAAATGGGTATGCTAGCACATCAAGGAGAACATTAGAAGCGGAGTGCTAAATGTCTCTCGGTCGATCATCTAGGTTTTGTCTCCTTGGCCTTGCTAAGGTGAAACCTGAGAAGGTTGTATCTTCCTTTGCATCTGCATCGTCCATCACTAGTCATCATGGTAGTATGTTGTGTTGCCAGGATCCTTGATACGGATGTTGGTAAAACCTTGATGATTATGGAAACTAGTCGTCAACCCGTGCATTCGCACGGGCTAGTGTATTTTTTTCTGAATCTTCTATATGATATTTTGTTTGGTATTTATTTTGTACATAGTAATATTTAATAGTATTTTATGAATTTCAAAACATTTGGTTAGTTGTGGAAATACGATACTTTATATTATAGCAGTGTATCTCATATTTATGTTACTTTGGATTTTTAGAGGTAAAGATATATTTCAAGTAGCATGCTAGTAAACCATACATGTTAATACCATTAAATGTGGCTATAAACACAAAGATATATATGACATAGATGTCTATTTTCGCATCCGATCGGTCGCACCGGTGATACATACAAAGCCGGTACAATTTTATTACCCATGTAGGAGCACTTTAGTATGTAAATTTCACCTTATAACTATTTTGAATTTGGCAAAAGTAAGGATAAGTGTATATGTATCATATTTCTTGCGTCAAAATACCAGCAAACCCCACGACTTGTAGCCAAATCTTAAGAACCTCGCTATTACCAGCCATATGCGTGCTTCATGCAAAAGCAGTTAATTAATTAGTGACGAAATTGCACTACTCAAATCTAAAACACACGCAAGCTAATAGTCCAAACACCAGCTCTCTTTTTTGGATAGACATGTTTAGCACCTATGGTCAAACATGTTTCAATCAAAATTTCTTTGCCACATCTGGAGACACGGGATGCAGCCAGCATGTATGAGAGAAGCTCATGGAGCTGCCACCAGCCAGTACTCACCATCAGCTGATCGAGCAAGGACGCCCTCATGAGCCTCATCTAATCATCCAACACAGTCATGTCTTCTTTTGCATCTGATCTACAGGTTTTTATATACAAGTTAGACCACCAGCCAGTACTCAACATCGGCTCATCAGGCAAGGAGGCCTTCATGAACACATCAATTCAGCTAACACAGTACGGTCTTCTCTCACATCCGATCTGCAGGTTTTTTCTATCGTCAATGCACTATACATTACTCCTCTTGTTTCTTGACAGAATAGTACTATACAGATATTTCCATAGTTATTATCCCTTGTTACGGACGTGAAGGACACAGACTCGTGACAGGATTCATAAAGCAATTGAATCGGAATCTTGAAGAAAAGCTATGGTAAAGAGACCAAGAAAAAATATCTAGAAAATAGTGAGAAACAGACCTGATTTATATGATGTTTTTTTAGGAAATAAGACTCATGAGGCCACTTTCGCAAAAAAAGATTCATGACGCCAGATCCTTGCCCTAACTTTGCATCAGTTTGAGAGAGACCAAGGCATTACTTTCAATGGGGAAAAGCGAGATCTCCATGAGTTATCCAAGAATTGTACGTGGGTAGATTTTGGATTTAATTTGACTCTAGCCAAAAAAATAGTTGAATCAGAACCAAAAGAAAATTTATGGTAAACAGCCCAAGAACATAATCTGCATAAAACAGTTTGAGAAACAAACCTGATCTTGATGATGAAAACAAAGTTGAGGCAATATGCCCATTAACCACGCAAGATCAATACCCTAACTTGTTTTCATCGGTCTGAGAGTGACCATGGCATTAGTTTCCATGGGGGAAAGCTATCACGCCCAATATGCGACCCTATCCAAAAGGAACTTGAAGGTCCCACCAAGGATAGACCCGCATATTGAAACGCTTTTGCAAGGTGGATATCATTACATCAACATTACATAATAGATGGGGATACATACAAAAGGCATACAATGCCACACGAATACAACATCACAAAACATATGAGCATCATCCGACCACGGATGAAACACAAACAGAAACTCAAATGACATCCACCCTGCTAGCCCAGGCTGCCAACCTGGAACCTATCCCCTGATCGAAGAAGCAGAAGAAGAACTCAACGCAAGCAAGCATCGCTCTCGCGTCATGATCATCGAATAACCTGTACCTGCAACTGTTGTTGTAGTAATCTGTGAGCCACGAGGACTCAGCAATCCCATTACCATGGGTATCAAGACTAGCAAAGCTTTAAAGGGAAAGGAAGGGGTAAAGTGGTGAGGCTGCAGCAGTGACTAAGCATATATGGTGGCTAATATACGCAAATAAGAGCGAGAATAGAGCAAAAGGAACGGTTGTGAAGCTAGCAATGATCAATAAGTGATCCTGAACTCCTACTTACGTCAAACATAACCCAGAAACCGTGTTCACTTCCCGGACTCCGCCGAAAAGAGACCATCACGGCTACACATGCGGTTGATGCGTTTTAATTCGGATCTGGTGTCAAGTTATCTACAACCGGACATTAACAAATTCCCATCTGCCAATAACCGCAGGCACGGCTTTCGAAAGATTATACCCTACAGGGGTGTCCCAACTTAGCCCATGATAAGCTCTCGCGATCAACGAAGGATATACCTTCTCCCAGGAAGACCCGATCAGACTCGGAATCCCGGTTTACAAGACATTTCGACAATGGTAAAACAAGACCAGCAAAGCCTCCCGTTGTGCCGACAAATCCCGATAGGAGCTGCACATATCTCGTTCTCAGGGCACACCGGATGAGCCAGACGTCCGGTTGGCATAGACCCTGATTGCCCAGGGGGTGCCGGACATCGCTCGGTTTGGACCAACACTTAGACAAGCATTGGCCCGAAGGGGCTAAAATAAAGATGACCCTCGGGTTGGCCGACCCAAGGGAAAGGTATGGTGGTGGTGAGGCAAATGGTAAAACCAAGGTTGGGCCTTGCTGAAGGAGTTTTATTCAAAGCGAACTGTCAAGGGGGTCCCATAAATCACCCGACCGCGTAAGGAACGCAAAATCCGGGAACATAACACCGGTATGACGGAAACTAGGGCGGCAAGAGTGGAGCAAAACACCAGGCATAAGGCCGAGTCTTCCACCCTTTACCAAGTATATAGATGCATTAATAATATAAGAGATATTGTGATATCCCAACCAAAAATCCTGTCCACCAAGGAGCAATCTTCAACTTCACCTGCAACTAGCAACGCTATAAGAGGGCTGAGCAAAGCGGTAACATAGCCAAACAACGGTTTGCATAGGAAAGGTATCAAAGGTTAGAGGTTCATGGCAATTTGGGATGGCTTGATAATCAGGTAATAGGTAGTGCAGCATAGCGATAGAACGAAGCAAAGCAATGATAGTAGTGAGATCCAGGGTAGCGGTCATCTTGCCTGAAATCCCGCAAGGAAGAAGAACGAGTCCATGAAGAAGACGAACGGATGAAGCCGAACCAACCGTAGACGAACGAATCCTCACGATCGCAATGAAACAGGAACTATCAAAAAGAAACACACAAGATGGTAAACACACCACACATGAACAAGGCATGATGCACAACAAGCATGATGCATGACAAGGCTACATGAAGCTACTCATGGCAAGAGATGATGCATACAACAGCAACACATCAAGGCAAGTTTAAATGAGGCCGGGAACAACATATAACAATTCCGGCAAGTCCTCACATGCAAATTTCGAAGTTGGTCCAGATCTGAATAAACCTTATGTTCAAGTTGTTGAACAGCAAGTTAAGATGCACAAGGATGATCTACACTAGTTTCTAGTCAAGTTACATATAAAGTTCATTTAGTTCGGAGCTACGGCCTAGAAGATATGAGCAACACAAGTTAAACATGGCATTGATGCGAAATGCACCCAAACATCAAGAAAACACCTCAAAACAAGGATGCAACATGATAATATGAAGCTACATGCAAATCTAAGCAAGTTTCATATAGAGCACACTCAAAACGGAGCAACGGTTCAACACATGCACTCTATACAAGTTTAAAGGACAAGCTGTCCAAAACAGCAACTAGGCATATTGCAAGTATCAAAACAACATGCTACAGCACCCCAACATGATAAAAAAAGGCATGGACATGATGTACAGGTAAAGCATAACAAAACATGAACACCGAGCTATCTCTAGAAATCACTAGAACATGCTCAAACACACATGGCAAGATTGCAAATGATAACAGTTCAGACTTTGCAGAAAATAACATCAGGTTGCAATGTTTAGAGCGATGAAACAACATGTTACAGGAACTTATCATGGCAAACAAAGGCATGGCATGATACTACTAAATGCATAGATCAAAAGTCCTTTACTGACCATAAGCCAAAAAGGATCAGAAAATATGATGGCACCCACGTAAACATAGCAAGTTATAATACAGATTCATACATGGCAGAAACAGAATTATGAAGGCATGTTGGTGAGCTTGTGCAACTCACTACAGAGCAAAACATGGCATGACAAGGCAACCAACAGTAAGAAGACATGTTTGTGAAACAAACCAAGGCAAGAACAAGTTCATAGGGTACATGAAACACTAGCAAAACACATGGCAACAACTGAACTTAATGTTAACAGGCTGACAGCAACATTATGAAGCAACTTTGGAGCAAGATATGAACAAGCCACAGCAAGCTATAAATGCAACCAGGGGCATGTATGAATAGAAAATAACCATATGTTCAAAACATCCTTACTGAAGTATCTCAAAATATGCATGGATCTCCCTGTAGCATCATGTTTACATGGCATCAAAATAACAGCAGAACAGGGACTAAAATCAGCAACATCACGATGCCTAGTTTGCATGCTTGTGCTAGTCACCACATTGATCACAAAAATACATTGTAAGCACCTCTGTAAAGAAGACATAGCATAGATCAAAACACATGTAGACATCAACCTCATAGGATGCACACATCAATCATGGGAAAAATGACAAATGAGCTCGTTCTGATAACAGACAGCAGAAAACATTATGAAGCACACTTGCAACGACGATTCGGGCATCTAGATGACCTCAAATGAATATGATGCAATGGAATGAAATGATGTACTCGTTGAGCCGAACAATATGACATATTACACACACGAAACGGAGCTACGGATGCAGAGATACGATGCAATGAACATGGCATGATTATGCAAAAATACTCGGGACTTGGTCGTTTTTTTCACCTCGCAGAAAAGTCAACGGCAGAGCGGGAGACGAGGATGGCCGGAGAACTCGCCAGAGACGACGGGGAAAACGCCGGGGATGCCGGAGATGGCGGATCCGGGCCGGATCCGGCCGTATCTGGGCGCGGGGAGGCGGAGGAGGATGGCGGCAGGGACCGGGCGACGGGAGGCAGCGCTTCGGCCAGCGCCGGCGCGGGACGCGCAGGGCGCGGCGGCGGGCTTCGGGCACGGCGGCGGCTGGGCTCCGGCCAGAAGGCGCGGCGGCCGGAGGCGAGGAGGCGGGCGGCGGCCGTGGCCGGGCCGGGGAGGCAACGGCGGGGCGCGGGCGGCGCCCGCGGCGGCAGAGGGAGGCGCCGGAGGGCGGCGGAGGTCGCTGGCGGGGCTGCCGGAGATGGCCGCACCGGCGAGAGGAGGCGGCGGGGCGCGGGGCCGGGCGGGCCAGGCGGCGGCGGCGCGCGTGGGCCGGGAGGGCCCCGGATGGGCCTCGGCGGGCCGGTGCGTTGGGGGGCGCGGGGAGACACGTGGCGGCGCGGGAGAGGGCGAACGGCGGCGGCGGACATGTCCGTCGGTGGGGATTTCGTCCGGCAGCGGAGAGGGACTAGGTTAGGGTTTGGACTGCGCGAGAATTCGGGGAGGGGCACATATAAATAGGTAGAGGGAGCTAGGAGTGTCCAAATGAGGAGCGGTTTTCGCCCACACGATCGTGATCGAACGACCGAGAGCATGGAGGGGAGTTAGATGGGTTTTGGGCCACTTTGGAGGGGTGTTGGGCTGCAAAGAGAGAGGGGTTTTACGGTTACCCGGTTAACCGTTGGAGTATCAAACGACCTCCAAATGGCACGAAACTTGACAGGCGGTCTACCGGTGCTATACCAAGGCCGCTTGGCAAGACTCGGTCCATTCCGAGAACGTTCAACACCCGCTCACAACGAGAGACAAAAGGGGGAACGCCGGAGGGCATAGGAGTGCCGGATTGCAAAACGGACAACGGGGAAAATGCTCGGATGCATGAGACGAACACGTATGCAATGCAATGCACATGATGACATGACAAAATGCAACACGCAAGCAAATGACATGGCAGCGACGGTGAATAACTGGTAGACACCTGGCGCATCGAATCTGGGGCGTTACAAAAGCAAGAGAGAATGGAGAGAGGAAGGGTGGGCGGAATAGATTCCATGCATGAAGATGGAAATAATAGAATCCATGCGGGAGAGGGAATGGAGAGAGGAAAGTACGGGGCAATATTTCCATTGGTAGGAGAGAGAAAAAATAGGGAGGGTTCGGTTGAATATTGATGGAATGATATGGCAGTTAGGATCCAATCTCTTATTCTCTTTTGTCACAAATTTGACAGAGTTACATGAGCCTTTTAAAGGGGGAAATCTTTTGACATAATTGAAAAAACAGAGGGTTATATGGTTTGATCTACACCTAATACGGTCCAAACAGATAAATGACACGTATTTTTTGACTAAAAAATATGAACATTATATCGGTTGATCTAGACTGTAATAACTCGGTCCCACCAGATTAATGGCTCCTAATTACTGATTAACTTGGGAATTTCTGGGAAGTGCCTAATTAGTATAGGTATAGATGCTCAAGTTCTTGAGAGCACGCGCATGCAAAATCATTCCTTGCATTGTCTTCAACAAGGTAATCCACATCATCCATTCTAGTCTGGGTATGCCATTCCTTTGAGCCCGCCAAATGATTGTTGGTGAACTACCCTAGGCTGGTTTAGAGAGCTACGATGATCCATGTATCAAAAGTAATTCTTTTTGCCACTTAAGGTATTAATTCTACGAGTCACCTCCTCCAACATGACCCGTTATAGAATCATGGCAAGTCAACTCCTTGCTACGTTTACAATCATTCACCACCCTCTTAAGTGCGGGATTGTTTCCTACCTAGTGAACCTTCGTCATCTGTTCACTCCATCTCTCTAGATGTATGTTTCGTGTCTCAGCTCGAGAGATGTTGCTATGTCTCACTTCATAAGTTGATTCTGAGTTGTTTAATCTTCGAGAAGATCGATCCTTCTAGCGTTTTCCCTTTCCTCTCATTGCCATGATTGGTTGGAGTTCTCAGGGCGAGACATCAAGACAAAGATAGTGATCTAATCAACGTTCTTCGAAGTGCAACCGGGATCGTGAACATTGTGTTAGTTTGTGTTCCCCCTTCCATCTTGCCCTACGCTTGAATCTCGGGACGAGATTCTTGTTTAGTGGGGGTGAGTTGTCACATCCCTAGCTTCTGTTCTTGCACCAGGCTAGCTTCATGTGAGCATCATGTCTAAATTCAAATGAAATTTGAATTGAGGAATTTCCAAAGCCTCAGAAAACCTTTTAAAAATAGTCAACATTAAAATCTCATCAAAGGAGCCCAAGAAAATGTTGCTGTTAAGCCATGAAAAATATTGGCAAGAATAAAATTCAAACCAATATTTTTGGAGACTTTTAAATATTTATTTTGGGCCTTTGATTTAAGTCAATAATATATTTGGGTTGGATTTAGTTCTGCTATATGAGAAATGAAGTTCAAATATTTTTGTAAATTTGCATGTGACCTTGGACTAGCTTTCTGAGCTCACATAAACATTTACAGAAAGTTATAAAATGATTTGGCTTGAAAACCAAATCAAAAAAAAATATCAGAAATATAAAAGAAAAAGCAAAAGGAAAAATAACAGAGACTCACCTGGACTTACCAGAGCCAGCCCACCAGCAGCCCAGCCCAGCAGCCACTTCCCCCCTGTCGTCTTCCTCCCTGGACAGAAGGACAGGGGCGTGTGCCCCGCGCGCGCGGCCACACGCCCCGGCCACCTCCTGCTTCCCGCCGCCTCCCCGACGTCGCTTTGGACGCCACACAGTCCCCTGCTTCCCTTTGACCTCTCCCCTCCATGCAGCTCTCTCTCCCATTCCCCTCTGCTCTCTTTCTGAACGGAGCTCGTCGACGCCGACGACCACCACCGCAGCCACCGGCCACCCCACGCATCGCTGACGCGCCAAGAAGCTTTGCCTCATCCCCCTCTTCCTCCTCATCGAGCCACATGGCGCCTGCAGGCCCTGGACGCCGCCAGCACCGCATTTTCCCTGCCGGTCGTCGTGGATCCTCGCCGTCGATTTGGGAGCTGCAGTGCTTCCCCAACCTCGTTGTCGCCTCTACTAGCCCCACCGGGAGCTTCTCCCTCTATCCCCCATGTTACCTCACTCCAACGCGTCCTCTAGTCGTTGTCCCGTCAAGGACGAAACCCGCCGCCGCACGAGCTCGATGCTGGCGTCACCCCGGTGACCATTTGGTCACGCGCCAGCGTCCAAAGAGCTTGTGGCCGCACGTAGAACTTGGCAAGCATGTTATTTGGCTCGTTTGCGAGCTGCAACACCGAACCCGCAACCCACCCGAGCTCCAGCCACCACAGCCGTGCTCACCGCCATCGACTCTGACTACCCCAGGCCCGGTCACCGCCACCTTCTGACGCGCCGTCGCGTGAGCTTTTCAGAGAGCCCATCGGCGCATCGCTCAGTGCCCCATAGCTAATTTCCAAGCCACCCCGCCATTATGGCACCTCACCGGTAGCCTAACTCCAGCGAAAACGCCATTAGGCACTAATCTAATGACCCTCTGGGTCACTTACATGTGGGCCATGTCCCGCTGACACTTTTAGTTAGGATTAATTTAGCACTAACAGTCTCTGTTAATTAGCTAGGACAATGACATGTGGGACCCACTGTCAGGTTTGACCCTGTTTAGGCGTTGTTGACTGCCGACGCACTGCTGACGCAGTAAATGTTTTCTGTAATTTAAATAAATGTTAAATGATTTATTATTTTCAGAAAATCCCCAAAACTTCTAAAAATCATAGAAATTCAACCGTAGCTCCAAATGAAATAAGTTATATATGAAAAATGATCAGAAAAATCCAATCTATCCATCTATACTAGTTTCATGCATGTTTAAGCAACTTAACCTTGCTGTTTAGTTTAAAACATGATAAGGCACTATTTCAATTCATAAGTTGAGTTTGGGATTGAACCTTTGGTTCAAAATGACCCAAACCCTTCTGGTTTTAGTTGCATGAGCTCAATCCATATCATATTGCCATGTCATGATCATGCATCATATTGTGCATTGCGTTGATTGTGTTTCCTTCTCTGTTTTTTGTATTTGTCCCCTCTCGATAGACGTGGTTCCGACGAAGTGATCGATGACACCGATGAAGAACTATTCTATATTCAGAAGTGCCAGGCAAGCAAAAACCCTTGTTCATTCTGATACAATCCCACTCTCTCGCTCTTGCTCTCTTTTTACACCATTAGGACAACAACGATTCAACTATTACATGTTGCGGTAGTTGAACCCCTTTCCTCTGCATGGCCTGTCATTGCCACGGTAAATAGATGAAACCCACTAGCATGAGTAGGAGTTGTTTGAGCCCTGATGTGCCTACTCTTTCATGCTTGTTGTCATGCCTGCTACTGCTTAGAGTTGAGTCTGGTCTGATTCATCAGGGATGAACTGGAGGTGTGTGAACATGTCCTTCTGTGTGTGAGCTAAATGTGTGAACACGATTTGATAAAGGTAGCAGTGAGAGGCCACGTAGGAGTACATGGTGGGTTGTCTCATTGAAGCCGTCCTCGGGAACTGAGTTCTGTGTTTGTGATCCATGAACAGCTACTACCACACATTGGAATGCTTAAGTTCCCCTCTCGACTTATTACTCAACTCGATCTCTGTCCAGGAGTTGCAACTAGTTGCTGGTGTTTGTAGGTAATGCTAGTAGTCTACCAAGTGGCACCCGGTATAGGTGGGCTTGGGACAGACTAGGTGCAGTGGCATGGTGTACCAAGTGGCACCCGGATGGTGGGCTTGGGAACCCTGCTCACATCATTTGGGCCATGGGCGAAACCCCGGCCGGATCTCCTTGCGGATGGAACCCGAATAGGCAATAAACCTAGACTAGAGACTTGTGTGGTTAGTCAGGTCGTGGCCGTCACCCTCGCCTGGCTTTCATTTAAAGGTTGCCGAGATACATGACGTGTACATGGCGGTAAGTGGTGAGAGCGTCTGTGAAGAAGTACACCCCTACAGGGTTAACATGATCTATTCCAATAGCCGCGTCCGCGGTAAAGGACCTCGGGGTTGCCTATACAGTTCATAGACAAGTGAAAGTGGATACTCTAAAATACGCAAGAGAAGTGTGAGTGCTATGGATGGCGTTCTCGTAGGGAGATGAGAGCGGATCCATAGTGGTGTATTGATATGGTGAATATGTGGACTCGTGTGCACCACCCCAAAAGAGTTACTTGCGGTTATAGTTCAGGATAGCCACCGAGTCAAAGCTGGCTTGCTGCAGTTAAACCCCACCATCCCCTTTGTTGATAATGATGCATATGTAGATAGTTCTGATGTAAGTCTTGCTGGGTACATTTATACTCACGTTTGCCTATTTTATGTTTTTTGCAGAGAGACTTTAGTCTCGCTAGTAGTTCCGCTTGGACTTCGACGTTTAGCTTGCTATATAAGATACGATCTTGTGCTCTCGGCAAGATCTTGTAGATAGTCAGGCTTCTCAGCCTTTTTCATTTATAGATGTCTGTACTCAGACATGATAAGTTTCCGCATCTTCTTTGACTTGTATGCTCTGAATGTTGGGTCATGAGACCCATGTTTGTAATATCTTGCTCCTTAGAGCCTATTGAATAAAATACTTGAGTTGTGGAGTCATGTTGTGATGCCATGTTGTATTCACACTTATCGAGCATATTATGTGTATGTTATTGAAATGCTTGGTATGTGTGGGATCTGACTATCTAGTTGTTTATCCTTGGTAGCCTCTCTTACCGGGAAATGTCTCCTGGTGCTTCCACTGAGCCCTGGTAGCTTGATACTGCTCCGGAACACTTAGGATGGCCGAAATGTGTCCTTCTTCGTTCCTGTGTCTGTCTCTTTGGGGAAATGTCATGCGGCGTCTACCAGAGTCCTGTTAGACTACTATAGCCCAGATTCTTAGGAGTCCTATTAGCCCAGTTGCTACAGCCCGGATTCACTCGCTGATGACCGACACATTCGTTATTTGGTCATGTATGCCTGTCCCTGTAAGTTAGTGCCACTTTGGGTTTACGACTAGCCATATCAGCCCGGGTTCTTTGTCATATGGATGCTAGCGACATTATCATATACGTGTTCCAAAAGGCGCAAATGGTCCCGGGCATGGTAAGGCAACACCCGTAGGAATACCATGTGTGAGGCCGCAAAGTGATATGAGATGTTACATGCTAGATAGGTGTGGCATCGAATCGGGGTCCTGACACAACCTCGCCACGAATCTAAGCTAGCATGATGAACAACACAGAGACACGAGGTTTATACTGGTTCGGGCCACCGTTGTGGTGTAATACGCTATTCCAGTGTGTGGTGTGGTGGATTGCCTCTTGGGATGATGTGAACAGTACAGAGGAAGAACAGCCTAGCGAGGGGTGTTCTTGTGGTAGTGCGGTGTTCTACTTAGGAGGGATTCGATCCCCTCCTATTGTGGTGGCTAGCCTTATTTATAGAGGCCCTGGTCCTCTTCCCAAATATTGTGCGGGAAGGGAGCCAACAACAGCCATTTTGTAAGGGGACAACTAGTACAAGCTATCGTGGCTAAAGGTGGTCTTCGGCTGCCAAAGGCACTGGTGATGACGCCGTCTTGGGCTCCATGGTGACCTCCATCCGGCCATCCTGCTGGTATTAGTCTTGTTGCACGGATATGGAAACCTTTGCCTGATGCCTTGGTACTCCGCGCCTACGCTTGCCCTCTTTGCACCAAGAGGAAACGAGGACACTGCGCAGGCTGGCCCCCGCCTGGCGCTCGCCTGGTCTCGATCTTCATGTCTTGCGTCACGGGCATCTCGCGAGGTACCCTTCGCCTTGATCTCTCCGCCTCCTCGCGAGCCTGCCTGGTGAGGTCGCCCCTGAGGAGGTCTTGTGTCGTCCGCCCCACGAGTCTTGGCCCCTCGCGAGGGTCTTGAGCTTGGGTTGATGAAGACGGGCTGTATTGGGCCTCCGCTGAGCTACGCTGCAGGCCACAGGCAGGCAAGTCTAGGTACCCCCGTTCCCAGGACACCGACAGGGATCCCCATCCAGAACGCCTGGAACATCCAGCACTTCCAGAAGTTCTACCCATGAAGCAAGGCTCATGCCTGTGAAGGTCTCCGCTCGTGACACTCTCACGTGTGGGGCTGTACATGCCCCGGAATCTTCTGAGTGTCACCCGCAGGCCTCACGGGGCTCCCTCCCATGTCCTAGTGGCGGCACTTAGCTCCGCGCTAGTGAGAAGACTAGACTAGGTGCCGGACGCGGTTGTTCTTTTGCTTGCTTTTTGTAGTTGGTTCGCAGTTTCTCAATGGATTTTGTAGTGTTCACGTTTTGATTCTCCAAGTTGGGTTTTCTCTCCTCTCACTTCGCTTGTTCTCAGCCTTGGCCAGGGAAGAGCGGTAGTTGCCCGTCGCTCCACCTCGCGTGTCCCACGCGTGGGGGCTAGGCAGGCGTGCGCGCTTGGGTTCACCCGCACGCAAGCACGCCTCGCCAAAACCTCGTTGCCCTAGTGCTTCGGCCTTCTTAACCCTCGCGAGACGCCCTCGATCGAGCTCGCGGGCATGCGCGCCCTCTTATGTCCGTGCCCCCCGGACAACACGATGCGGTGCACTAAGCCACAACTAAACCCACGACAGGGGGCTCGCGCAAGGGGGAATGAGATGCCCCGTCAAGGTTTTTTAACAACCCTGCAGCAGCTCTACAACGCGTCCCGAGACCAACGGCTCCCAAGCCATCAGGAAGGGGGGCTCCACCAGGCATCAAGAGTCGCGCCCTCGTGAGGTGGGAAGCTACCTTGAGCATATCAAGCTAAGTTACCCTATCTGTGCCCACTCGGAATACAGATATCACGACATAACATCAAGATAATATGCATAGCATAATGGCATAACCGCCATAGTTCATTACACACCCCAGTGGGGCACTCTACTTTTTTCAAAATGCAGGAGAAAGGGAAGGTTAAACAAAAGCGGCCCGCATGACCGCAACATCTCCTGAAGCCAAGCTCGGCAGCCTCGGGCTCAGTTTGGGCCCTCCTCCAGCTTCACCGGGGCGCGACGGCGAGATGACACATTGTCTTCCCCGATGCAAGCTCGACAGCATAGAGGATGGTCCTAGCCGCTGCTGTTGGAGCTCTCACCTGAAGAGGAGCCGCTGCTACTAAAGGAAGCGCGGCTGTCGTCAAGGGCAAGCTCACCCTCGTCCCCGTCGTGGTCGTCGTCAAGGCAAAGCTCATCGCCGCCGCTGCCGTCTTCTGGGCAGCACCATGCGCAACGGCCGTCCTCCCTGAACACCCTCACGAAGAGGGTCGCAAGGCCGTCATACTTGAAATGGAGGGTGCACCTCCCGCTCAAGCCTCATGCCAGCCGCGGGTCAAGACCACATTGCCCGCCGCGTGACCTCGACCCCGACCC
The DNA here is from genome assembly GCF_018294505.1 of Triticum aestivum. Taxonomy (NCBI): domain Eukaryota; kingdom Viridiplantae; phylum Streptophyta; class Magnoliopsida; order Poales; family Poaceae; genus Triticum; species Triticum aestivum. Next base: position 322,572,450 of record NC_057807.1, on the reverse strand, counting down.
ACGAGTCCATGCTGCAGCAGCCGTCAGCCGTCAGCCAGAGGCCATCGAGCCCCATGGCCGGCGGCTCGCTAGTGAAGAAGCATGGAAGCTGGAGCAAGGTGCCGGCGGGCTTCTCTGACCACACGACAAACTCCGGGAGCACATCCACCAAGGGGAAGCGCGGCCGAGGAGGCTGGGTGACCATGGCATGCCTCCCCTCATCGCGGTTGTTGCCCCGTTCCTGACGACCCCCGCCACGAGAAGAAGCGCTGCCACGGCTGCCAAGAGAGACGCCGGATCCTAGAGAAGTGCGCATGTGCCCCCTGGAAGCCGCTGTCGGGGTCGCAGCGTGCTTGCGAGGACGGCCACGGCCCCTCTTGGGCGGCGGCGAGACTGGCCCTTCCTTGGGGGCCTTCCCCCTCTCGGCGGCAGTGAACCTCCTCATCGGTGCCATGGGCTCTACAACTATAGCAAGGTGGAGAGGAAGAAGGAATGGGCAGGGAGAAGATGAAGATGGGGATGAGCGAGGGGGGCTCCGCCCCTCCCCTCGTTTATAGCCAGAGGGAGGCCAACCGCCGGCCTCCACGATCCCACATAATGATGGTTTTTCTCTACATGTAGCATCGACTCGTCAAGTCAAACAGTTGCCGAGGTAGCATGGGGAAACGGAGACGCCCATGTCCCATTAATCGCCATGCTTGCCCTAGGCCGCAGGCGGTTAGGGCCCGCAGCGCTCCTCACTTGCCCTTTGGCTTCGTCTAGAAGGCAAGTCCGAGCACGCCTTGGGCACGGGGGCTACTGGTCGTTCTGGGAATGGGGGTACCCACACTTGCCTTCCTGCGGCCCTCAGCGTGGCTCCATCAACAGCCTGGTACGGCCTAGCTTCGACATCGACAACCCAAGACCCTCATGAGGGGTCAAGCCTCGCGAGGTGGACGACACCAAGACCTGCAAGGGACCGGCCTCCTCAGGCTGGCTCCCGAGGAGCGGAGATTTCTATGCAGAGCTGACCTCGTGACGTTCGAGTGACGTGAGCCATGACGATCAAGGCCAGGCGGGCGCCAGTGGGTGCAGTGTACAAGTTTCCTCTTTGGTGCAAAGGCGGCAAGCAACAGGCGTGGAGTCTCGAGGAAGCGGCCAAAGGTTTCCATTCCCATGCAACAAGACCAAGACTGCCAGGAGGGTAGGACAGAGGTCATCGTCGAGCCCACCGCGGCGTCACGGACAGAGGCTTTTGTAGGCGACAACCACTTTATTTAGGATAAGATGTACTAGTTGTCTCCCTTCAAATTTGGCCGTTGTGGGATCCCTTCCCGCCTTCATTTTGGAAGAGAACTGATGTCTACTACACAACCTTCTTCTTGTAGACGTTGTTGGGCCTCCAAGTGCAGAGGTTTGTAGGACAGTAGCAAATTCCCCTCAAGTGGATGACCTAAGGTTTATCAATCCGTGGGAGGCGTAGGATGAAGATGGTCTCTCTCAAACAACCCTACATCCGAATAACAAAAAGTCTCTTGTGTCCCCAACACACCCAATACAATGGTAAATTGTATAGGTGCACTAGTTTGGCGAAGAGATGGTGATACAAGTGCAATATGGATGGTAGATATAGGTTTTTGTAATCTGAAAATATAATAAGAGCAAGGTAACTTATGATAAAAGTGAGCGTAAATAGTATTGCAATGGTAGGAAACAAGGCATAGGGTTCATACTTTCACTAGTGCAAGTTCTCTCAACAATAATAACATAATTGGATCATATAACTATCCCTCAACATGCAACAAAGAGTCACTCCAAAGCCACTAATAGCGGAGAACAAATGAAGAGATTATGGTAGGGTACGAAACCACCTCAAAGTTATCCTTTCTGTTCTATCTATTCAAGAGTCCGTAGTCAAATAACATGAAGCTATTCTTTCCGTTCGATCTATCAAAGAGTTCATACTAGAATAACACCTTAAGACACAAATCAACCAAAACCCTAATGTCACCTAGATACTCCATTGTCACCTCAAGTATCCATGGGCATGATTATACGATATGCATCACACAATCTCAGATTCATCTATTCAACCAACACAAAGTACTTCAAAGAGTGCCCCAAAGTTTCTACCGGAGAGTCAAGACGAAAATGTGTGCCAACCCTTATGCATAGGTTCATGGGAGGAACCCGCAAGTTGATCACCAAAACATACATCAAGTGGATCACGTGATATCCCATTGTCACCACAGATAAGCACGACAAGACATACATCAAGTGTTCTCAAATCCTTAAAGACTCAATCCGATAAGATAACTTCAAGAGGAAAACTCAATTCATCACAAGAGAGTAGAGGGGGATAAACATCATAAGATCCAACTATAATAGCAAAGCTCGCGATACATCAAGATCGTGTGAAGTCAAGAACACGAGAGAGAGATCAAACACATAGCTACTTGTACATACCCTCAGCCCCGAGGGTGAACTACTCCCTCTTGTCATGGAGAGCACCGGGATGATGAAGATGGCCACCGGTGAGGGATACCCCCTCCGGCAAGGTGCCGGAATGGGCTCCCAAGAGGTTTTTGGTGGCTACAGTGGCTTGCGGCAGCGGAACTCCCGATCTATCTTGTTCTTCGAAGGTTTTAGGGTATGTGGACTTATATAGGCGAAAGAAGTCGGTCGGGGGAGCCTCGAGGGGCCCACAAGGGTGGAGGGCATGCCCAGGGGGGTGGGCGCACCCCCCTATCTCGTGGCTTCCTCGACGCTTCCCTGGTTTGCACTCCAAGTCTCCTGGATCACGTTCGTTCCAAAAATCACGCTCCTGAAGGTTTCATTCCGTTTGGACTCCGTTTGATATTTCTTTTCTTCGAAACACTGAAATAGGCAATAAAACAACAATATGGGCTGGGCCTCCGGTTAATAGGTTAGTCCCAAAAATAATATAGAAGTGTATAATTAAGCCCGTAATCATTCAAAACAGATAATAAAATAGCATGAATGCTTCATAAAATATAGATACGTTGGAGACGTATCAGCATCCCCAAGCTTAATTCCTACTCATCCTCGAGTAGGTAAATGATAAAAGAAAGAATTTATGAAGTGTGAATGCTAGCAGGTGCACAAGTTTGATCAATGATAATTTCAGTCACCTTTCCTAGCATGATTATATGTCATAACAGTAGTTCATCTCATAAAACCTCTCACGAACAAGTAACAAGCAATTCACATGTTAAAGCATATATCATAAACTTTCTTGAAAACTAGCAAACTTCATTCTTAGTCATCAAACAATTGCAATTCATCTTATTTTCAGGAAGGGTCTATGTCAGAGCTTTGATTTAGCAAACTCCACATACTCAACTATCATATGGTCTTCCATGATTGCTAACACTCACACAATACTTATGGTTATGGAGTTTTAATCGGACACTGAGAAAGATAGGGGCTTATAGTGTTGCTTCCCAACGTATTCACCTTTGGGTGATGTCAACAATAATAGTTCATGCTAACTTACATCCAATTGGATATATATATCAGGATCTTTCCAACACGAGGTGCTTGCCAAAGGATAAAATGAAAAAGGGAAAGGTGAAGATCACCTTGACTCTTGCATCAAGTAAAAGACATAAAGTAAAAGATAGGCCCTTCGTAGAGGGAAGCAGAGGTTGTCATGCACTTTTATGGTTGGATGCACAAAATCTTAATGCAAAAGAAAGTCACTTTATATTGCCACTTGTATATGGACCTTTGTTATGCAGTCCGTCACTTCTATTGCTTCCATAACAAGATCGTATAAAGCTTATTTTCTTCACACTAATAGATCATACATATTTAGAGAGAAATTTTTATTGCTTGCACCGATGACAACTTACTTGAAGGATCTTACTCAATCCATAGGTAGGTATAGTGGACTCTAATGGCAAAAACTGGGTTTAAGAATATTTGGAAGCACAAGTAGTATCTCTACTTGGTGCAAGGAATTTTGGCTAGCATGAGGGGGAAAGGCAAGCTCAACATGTTTGAATGATCCATGACAATATACTTTAACTGAGACGTGAGAAAACATAACCCATCACGTTGTCTTCCTTGTACAACATCAACTCTTTATCATATCATACTTAATGATTGCTCACAATTATAAAAGATTTCTAGGATAGTATGTTTATATGTGAAATCTCTCTTCCTTCAATATTCTTTCATGAATTGTTCAAGTGACCAATACAATGCTTGCTAACCTTCAATAAATTTAGAACCTCTACTTCTTAGATGTGAAGTCATTACTCCCCATGGGATAAGCAAATGAAACATATATAATTTCAGATTTATGACATTCAACTTATTCAACCATTTGCTCATAGGATATAAGTGAAGCACACGAGTAAGTGACAAACTACTCCAAAAAGATATAAGTGAAGATCAATGAGTAGCTAAATAATTTATGTAACTATGTGAAGACTCTCGCTCAATAAAGAATTTCAGATCTTGGTATTTTATTCAACCAGCAAGCGAAACAAAATAAAATGACATTGCAAGGATAGCACAACTCATGTGAAGAAGCAAAAACTTAGGTTGAACCGATACTAACCGATAGTTGTTGAAGAAGAAAGGTGGGATGCCTAACGGGGCATCCCCAAGCTTAGATGCTTGAGACTTATTGAAATATTATCATGGGGTGACTTGGGCATCCCCAAGATTGAGCTTTTGTGTCTCCTTAATTCCTCTCATATCATGGTTTCTCTTTTTATCAAAAGCTTCATCCACACCAAACTCAACAAGAACTCGTGAGATAAGTTAGTATAAACCAATGCAAAACCTTATCATTTTCTACTGTAACAAATCACTAAAATTATTATTCAACATTGCATACTAAATGTCTCTACATATTTAATACTCCTATCCTCAAATAGAATCATTAAACAAGCAAACATATGCAAACAATACAACCATAACAGCAATCCGCCAAAACAGTATAGTCTGTAAAGAGTGCAAGATTCATCATACTTACCTAACTCCAACAATTATGACAAAAATACATCACTGTAGAATATTTATTATAGCTCAATATGCAAAAAGTTTCAACATTATACCATTCTCTGACTTTTCTAGGGAATTTTTGCAACAGCGGTAATCTTTCTATTTTCAAACAGCAACATGTATACTTGCAAAATAAGCATGGTAAAGGCTATCCTTGACATTTTTATTGAAAATAAAGATGCAAAAAATTATTCTAAATAACATCAAGCAAATACTGGCAAAAGAAAATGACACTCCAAGCAAAACACATATCATGTGGTGAATAAAAATATAACTCCAAGTAAAGTTACCGATGGATGAAGACGAAAGAGGGGATGCCATCCGGGGCATCCCCAAGCTTAGGCTCTTGGTTGTACTTGAATATTACCTTGGGGTTCCTTGGGCATCCCCAATATTAGGCTCTTGCCACTCCTTATTCCATAGTCCATCAAATCTTTACCCAAAACTTCAAAACTCCACAACACAAAACTCAACAGAAAACTCGTAAGCTCTATTAGTATAAGAAAATAAAACCACCACTTAGCTACTATAATGAACTCATTTTAAATACATATGGGTGTAATATCTACTGTATTACAACTTCTCTATGGTTCATACCCTCTGATACTACTCATAGATTCATCAAAATAAGCAAACAACACATAGAAAACAGAATCTGCCAAAAACAGAACAGTCTGTAGTAATATCTATCAAACGTATACTTATGGAACTCCAAAAATCCTACCAGATTAGGAAGTCCTAAGAAATTTGTGCAAAAATCCAGAGCAAAAATAATCAGATCAGAATCACGTCTCTGTGAATTATCAAAACTAATTTACTGGGTGCAAAAGTTTCTGATTTTCAACAGGATCAACACAACTATCACTGTAAGCTATCCTAAAGGTCTTACTTGGCACTTTATCGAAACAAAAGCTATAAAACATGATTAATACAGTAGCATAATCATGTAGACACACAAAAACAGTAAGGGTAAATATTGGGTTGTCTCCCAACAAGCGCTTTTCTTTAATGCCTTTCTAGCTAGGCATGATGATGGCAATGATGCTCACATAAAAGATAAGAATTGAAACATAATGGGAGCATCATGAAGCATATGACTAGCACATTTAAGTCTAACCCACTTCCTATGCATAGAGATTTTGGGAGCAAACAACTTATGGGAACAATAATCAACTAGCATAGGAAGGCAAAACAAGCATAGCTTCCAGATTTTCAACACATACAGAGGAAACTTGATATTATTGCAATTCCTACAAGCATATGTTCCTCCCTCATAATAATTTTTAGTAGAATAATGAATGAATTCAGCGATATAACCAGCACCTAAAGCATTGTTTTCATGATCTACAAGCATAGAAAATTTACTACTCTCCACATAAGCAAAATTCTTTTTATTCGGAATAATGGGAGTATCATAAGAGACTCGAATACTAAAAATTGTTTCCACATTAAAAGAGTAATGTTCAGAAAAAGGGTAATCATAATCATGGCAAGTTTTATAAATATAATCATCACTACTTTTTATAGCATAAGTTTCATCACAATAATCATCATAAGTAGCAACTTCGTTCTCATCATCAATTGGAACCTCTTCCGAAATAGTGGATTCATCACTAAATAAAGTCATGACCTCTCCAAATCCACTTTCTTATTCATCACAATAAGATTCAACGTCCTCCAAAATAGTGGGATCGCTACTTCCTAAAGTTGACACTCTTCCAAACCCACTTTCATCAATATAATGATCATAAGTAAGAGGCATGCTATCATCATAACAACTTTGCATATCAAAACTTGGGATGCTAAAAATATCATCTTCATTAAACATAGCATCCCCAAGCTTGGGACAAACATTAATTGCAGCAAATATATTCTCAAATATGTCATCCTCATCAAACATAGATTCCCCAAGCTTGGGCCCTTTCATATCATAAGCATAATCACTCTCATCATTAATAGTATGGATAGCACCAATAGTATAACAATTATCATCATCACAATGAGTAGTAGGAGCAACATCATTTGGGATGGATACCTTTTTACCTTTGTTGCTCCTTCTTTCCTTTTTCTTCTTCACATTATGTGTGGGTTCAACCTTCTTCTTTGAGCTCCTTATTGATGAGATTGGTTGAATAGAAAGCTCCCCGTCGTTACCTAATTCATCATAAGAAATAATAGGAGGATATTGGGAAGTATCTTCCCTTTCATTAGTGTTCTCTTCATCTTCTATTTGCTTCCTTTTCTTAAGGTAATTGGCAATATAAGATTTTCAATGCAATTCACCGCACAAAACATATAAATATCCTCTAGATCAAAATCAAGAAATATATCAAGATTAAATTTTGGAATACCCTCAGTTATACGTTTCATTTCTTCATACCCCAAAAGAAGACTAAGCTCTTTATGATGCTCAAGGGTAATCAAGTTATCACAATTTTTTGACACGATTCGATCATGAAACAGTTTGCATTGGAGATTTAAATGACCACGTTCATTGCAAAGTTCACAAGGAGCGCGAAAAATATTGAACCTTTCAGCACTCACCCTTAGCCTTTCTTGCAACAATTTAGTTTCTACATGCTTATGCCTCTTGCAATATCTATCTTCTCTATTTGGTGTATCTATGCAAACCCACTGCTCTCCACAAAAGTCGGCATGCGTATAGGAGACATTTTCATCATAACTATTGCAATCATCGTTAGTACTATGGATATTTAAAGAGTTCATACTAACAACATTGCAATCATGCTCATCATTCAAAGATTTAGTATCAAGCATTTTATAGACTTGTTCTTCTAGCACTTGAGCACAATTTTCCTTTTCATCATACTCACAAAAGATATTAAAAAGATGAAATGTATGAGACAAACTCAATTCCATCTTTTTGTAGTTTTGTTTTATAGACTAAACTAGTGATAAAACAAGAAAAAAAGATTCGATTGCAATATCTAAAGATATACCTTCAAGCACTCACCTCCCCGGAAACGGCGCCAGAAAAGAGCTTGATGTCTACTACACAACCTACTTCTTGTAGACGTTGTTCGGCCTCCAAGTGCAGAGGTTTGTAGGACAGTAGAAAATTTCCCTCAAGTGGATGACCTAAGGCTTATCAGTCCGTGGGAAGCGTAGGATGAAGATGGTCTCTCTCAAACAACCATGCAACCAAATAACAAAAAGTCTCTTGTGTCCCCAACACACCCAATACAATGGTAAATTGTATAGGTGCACTAGTTCGGCGAAGAGATGGTGATACAAGTGCAATATGGATGGTAGATATAGGTTTTTGTAATCTGAAAATATAAAAACAGCAAGGTAACTTATGATAAAAGTGAGCGTAAACGGTATTGCAATAGTAGGAAACAAGGCATAGGGTTCATACTTTCAATAGCGCAAGTTCTCTCAACAATAATAACATAATTGGATCATATAACTATCCCTCAACATGCAACAAAGAGTCACTCCAAAGCCACTAATAGCGGAGAACAAATGAATAGATTATGGTAGGGTACGAAACCACCTCAAAGTTATCCTTTCTGTTCTATCTATTCAAGAGTCTGTAGTAAAATAACACGAAGCTATTCTTTCCGTTCGATCTATCATAGAGTTCATACTAGAATAACACCTTAAGACACAAATCAACCAAAACCCTAATGTCACCTAGATACTCCATTGTCACCTCAAGTATCCATGGGCATGATTATACGATATGCATCACACAATCTCAGATTCATCTATTCAACCAACACAAAGTACTTCAAAGGGTGCCCCAAAGTTTCTACCGGAGAGTCAAGATGAAAACGTGTGCCAACCCTTATGCATAGGTTCATGGGTGGAACCCACAAGTTCATCACCAAAACATACATCAAGTGGATCACGCGATATCCCATTGTCACCACAGATAAGCTCGACAAGACATACATCAAGTGTTCTCAAATCCTTAAAGACTCAATCTGATAAGATAACTTCAAGAGGAAAACTCAATTCATCACAAGAGATTAGAGGGGGAGAAACATCATAAGATCCAACTATAATAGCAAAGCTCGCTATACATCAAGATCATGCAAACTCAAGAACACGAGAGAGAGAGAGAGAGATCAAACACATAGCTACTTGTACATACCCTCAGCCCCGAGGGTGAACTACTCCCTCCTTGTCATGGAGAGCGCCGGGATGATGAAGATGGCCACCGGTGAGGGATCCCCCCTCCGGCGGGGTGCCGGAATGGGCTCCCGAGAGGTTTTTGGTGGCTACATAGGCTTGTGGCGGCGGAACTCCTGATCTATCTTGTTCTTCGAAGGTTTTAGGGTATGTTGACTTATATAGGCGAAATAAGTTGGTCGGGGGAGCCTCGAGGGGGCCACGAGGGTAGAGGGCGCGCCCAGGGGGTGGGCGTGCCCCCCCCTATCTCGTGGCTTCCTCGACACTTCCCTGGCTTACACTTCAAGTCTCCTGGATCACGTTCGTTCCAAAAATCACGCTCCTGAAGGTTTCATTCTGTTTGGACTCCGTTTGATATTCCTTTTCTTCAAAACACTGAAATAGGCAATAAAACAGCAATATGGGATGGGCCTCTGGTTAATAGGTTAGTCCCAAAAATAATATAAAAGTGTATAATAAAGCCCGTAATCATTCAAAACAGATAATAAAATAGCATGAATGCTTCATAAATTATAGATACATTGGAGACGTATCAAGGACCAAGGCCACTATAAATAGGACCTAGCCACCACCATGGGCGGGGGACGACGGATCAAGTGGAGTAAATCCATTCCACCCTCACCAGTTCGCTTGAGATCAAGAACACACCTCCTGAGGTTGTTCCCCACTGTATTAGTTCATCCTCAGCCCTTCAAGGCAAATCCACCACAAAGCAAGAGTAGGGTTTTACACCGCAAGGTGGACCGAACCTGGGTAAACTGATGTGTCCCCTTTCCTTCGATTTCGACACGCTAGGTTGTGAGATTGACGAGTAGGCAGACTAGGGAGGTTGAGATCTCTGCATGCACCCCAGAGTTCGAACCTCTCAAGGGTTTGCAAAACCCAAAATCCGACATAAACTATGTGATTTACCTTATTTATTCCATCAAGATTGTAGGACCAAAATGATAAATTGATTAAAAACAGGCCATGACGTATCAAATGGGTCGACCCTGGAAGAACAGACTTTAAGCAAACGCATGTTCGATTAGCCACCCAAACGGATAAAAGGCAGACATATTTTGCGGTTGTTTTGGTTGGTCCGTTGGAGATGCCCTTGTGACCTGGTGCAAGTTTTGATAGACCAGTTGTTGTTGGAGATGCCCTTGTGACCCATTTGGGTTAATAGTGTCTCTACTGGAATTGCCAGCATGTCAAAGCAAGTTCTTTGCACACCAGTCATGGGCTCCTGGCAGCCACCAGATCTTGGATGGGTGAAGATTAACATTGACAATATGATTGACCAAATGCTCTAGAAGGGGTGCTGGAGGGGTTTTCACGCCTCTTATCACTATCAGGGTTGTTGAGGTGCTGGTCTTCATGAAGGCAAAATTGTAACACCACTAGTGGTTAGCTATAGTAACCTCACCCTAATGATGACATGTCACCAGGCTTGCTAAGCTAAATTTCCACTTGATAGAAATCAAAATCAAATTTGAAACTTGATTTTGAAATTCAAGTCAAGTTATTACTTCATCAAAAATGCAAACAAAAATGTTCATAGTATTGCAAATAATTCCCTGGTAATTGTCCAAGTGAAACCAACATTATTTGAATATTTAAATTGCCCTCAACCTACTTTTAGACTGGACTAAACATCCCCAGAATAAATCTATTCTATTCAAATAAAATTGAAATGTATTAAATTATTCCCCTAACCATTTTATAACAGTGCCAAATATCGCATAGTAATTATTGGTTCAAGTCTCATAATAAATAAAAGTCAATTGCTAGTGGAATTAAAAATAATAGAGAAAAGAAATAAAAGGAAAACAATGAAAAATACAAAGAGAAAAGGAAAAGAGCCCACCCCCCATGTTTCCCTATGGGCATAAAAACCCCTGGCCGGTGCAGCTAGCCCCTCCCCATTGCCTCCTTCCTCTACTACAGGGGGAGGGAAGTGTGGCCATCTCTGATGGCCGCCATGGCCTCTGCCATCACCGTGGCGGCCATCCGGTGGCTCCCGATGACCTCAAGACGATGTCAACCCGCACCCCGGTCGAAACCCTAGTGCGCCCACTCCCCTCTCTCCCCTCCTCCTCTTCTCGTGCCGCCAGAGCACCGCCGTCGTAGTTGAAAGATCGTGGATGCCGCCTAGGGGGGTGAATAGGCACTTTAAAATAATTACAGTTTAGGCTTGAACAAATGTGGAATAAAACTAGAGTTTAATTTTTCAAGCACAAAACCTAAAACGACTAGGCTCACCTATGTGCCCCAACAACTTATGCTAAGAAAGATAAACAACTAAGTGATAGCAAGATATATATCATGTCAAACTATGGCTATCATCATCACAAGATATACGATTCAAAGCTGGAGATACATTTTAAGCCTTGGCCATAAGGGAAAAGTGAGAAACAATAGAAGATGATGTAGGATCACTTGAAGCACCATTTAATACCACATCTTGTTCTAAGGAGTGTTGGGTTTCTTCTACATTGTTAGCACAACAACTCGAGGAAATACATGCATTTTTATCAAGGCAACAAGATGTAGCAAGCATATCATGATGAGATTTAGTCAAGCAATTTCTACATGATATGCAAGGACTATCAACACAAGCAGGTGAAAAATTTAGAGAGCTCAAAGTGTTGAAGTCCAAAGAAGGAGCATTGCAATAAGATAGTGATGAAGGATCATCCACAATAACCACACTATCATCATTGCAATGACCAACACTACTCACCTTATCTTTACCTTGTGGCAATCCACATGTAGGTGAAGTATAAGAAGTTTAGAACACCACGCGGTCGGAAGTAGAGGGAGAACAATCGTCCCCACAAATTTTGACGCACCATATTTATCTTGAAGCTTTGTCCACAACTCATGAGAATCCCGGAATGACATGAGTTGAAATATAACTACATTTCTCAAAGCATCGAAAAGCACATTAGAAGCTTGAGCATTGAGATAAGAGTTTTTTTCATCCTCTATAGATACTATTTGAGGATCCTTTGGAGGAGAAAAATCCATATCTACAATTCCTCTAAATTTGGGTCCATGACCCTAAAGAGAGATTAAGCATGACAATTACCCAAACATCAAAATTTGTGCCATCGAAACTAAGAGTGTTAAAGAATTCTAAACCCTAGTTGACATATTTACTCCCTAGGCGATAAAGCCTAATCATGAGAGACGAGGCTCTGATACCAATTGAAAGATCATGGATTTCCCCTAGAGGGGGGTGAATAGACGCTTTAAAATAATTACGGTTTAGGCTTGAACAAATGCCGAAAAAAACTAGCGTTTAATTTGTCAAGCACAAAACCTAAAACGACTAGGCTAACCTATGTGCACCAACAACTTATGCTAAGCAAGATAAACAACTAAGTGATAGCAAGATATATATCATGTCAAACTGTGGCTATCACAAAGTAAAGTGCATAAGTAAAGGGCTCGGTAAGAGATAACTGAGGCACGCGGAGACGGTGTGGAGGCACAATGCTCCCCAAGAAGCCACTAGGGCCACGGTAATCTCCTCACGCCCTCGCACAATGCAAGATGACGTGATTCCACTAAGGGACCCTTGAGGGCGGTCACCGACCCCGTACAAATGGCAACCCTTGGGGACGGTCACCGAATCCGTACACTTTGGCAACCCTTGGGGGTGGTCACCAAAACCTGTACAAATGCTTGGGGCGACCTCCACAACCTAATTTGAGACCCCCGATGCTTACCCAGAGCTTTCCATGACAATGATTGAGCTCCATGGCACCACCAACCATCTAGGGTGCCCAAGCACCCAAGAGGAACAAGCTCTAGGGTACCAAGCACCCAAGAATAATAAGATACTCAACTCCACTTCCACGTATCACTGTGGAGAACTCAAACCGATGCACCAAATGCAATGGCAAGGGCACACGGAGTGCCCAAGTCCATATGTCCCAAATCCCACCAAAGCAACTAATGCTATGGAGGAAATGAGAGGAAGAACAAGAAAGAGAACACAAAGAACTCCAATATCTAGATCCAAAGGGTTCCCCTCACATAGAGGAGAAAGTGATTGGTGGAAACGTAGATCTAGATCTCCTCTCTCTTTTCCCTCAAGAACTAGCAAGAATCCTTGGAGGGATTGAGAAAAGGTCAACAATGGGGGGCAAACACGAGTTCAAAGGATAAGGTTCAATGGGGAAGAAGACCCCCTTTTATAGGACCTCCTGAATCCAACCATTATGTGATCAGCCCACACACAAGCAGTAGTACCGCTCATAGGAGAGGTACTGCCGCACATGCGGTAGTGCATGTAGTGTAGTGCAATGGTGCAAGACAACAAGCCGGTAGTGCTACCGGAGCGGTACTACCGCTGGGGTCGCAGCACATGGCACTAAGGAGGCAGAGCAAAATAGGGGGCGAGGCAGAGTCGCATCAGCAGCACTACCGCTGGAGCCAGCGGTACTACTGCCTATAGGCAGTAGTGCTACCCACCACATCTGTTGTACTACTACTGAGAACACGCAATGACAAAAAAGGGAAGCAGAAGCGGACTGGTAGTGCAGGGGTGGTACTTCCTCTTGAAATTGGCACTACCGCTCGTGCTACTGTCCCATTGCTGCGAAAGCGGACACAAAAAATCGCATCCCCAAAAGCAGCGGTACCACATGCGACACTACCCCACGACATTACCACCCATAAGCAGTACTATCGCTCAGCTAAGCAGTACCATCGCTAGAGGTGGTACAATGAAGCCCAAGAAAATAGATGGAAACAATAAAACCCGAAACTTCTACATATGCGCTCTAAATTGTGCAAACTCAAGCTTCTTATAGTGAGAAGAGGCAATACATAAATGCCAATGAAATAGAGATGTGTAACCTCTATGAACGAAGAACGGGCAAAAACTCCATCATCAAAAACATCATAGAAGCTTGTCATGACAATGACCATAAGCTTTAAAACTCACAAAGAGAAACACCAAACAAGAACTAATAAAGATGATGCAAGGATGCAATGGTTTGAGCTGTCTACGAACGATACGACCAAGCTACTAACTTGAGAGCCCCCCTAGATAGTACGGCAATCGATCCTATAACCCGGTCTCCCAACTACCACCATTAGACCACTAAAATAGACAACCTATCAAGGGCAAACCTTTGCCTTGCACATAGTCCACTTGACCTAGATGATGACGATCTTGACTCCCTCATGTTGCACCACCTTTCTTGATTGTGTTGGCTTGATGAAGACTACTAGATTGCTCCCCATACTCCACTATGGGTGAGACACTCTTTGAAACATCTTCACAAGACAATTGTCACCACAATGGACGGCAAGCTTCAAGCATGATCTCTTCATGATGATCCACTTGAACTCACACACCCCAATCTTGATGAAGATCACCACTTGATGTCATCCTCCATGGATTGTATGAGATCTTCCTCTTGACGCAAGCCCATGGAAGCATACGTAACCCCACATAGAACTCTCACGTAGACCATGGGTTAGTACATAAAGCGTAATGGACAATGATTACCTTACCATGGGATTGTTGGAAATATACACCAGAGGCAATAATAAAGTGGTTATTATTATATTTACTTGTTCATGATAATCGTTTATTATCCATGCTATAATTGTATTGACCAAAAACTCAAATACATGTGTGGATACATAGACAACAACGTGTCCCTAGTAAGCCTCTACCGGACTAGCTCGTTGATCAAAGATGGCTACGGTTTCCTAGTCATAGACATGAGTTGTCATTTGATAATGGGATCACATCGTTAGGAGAATGATGTGATGGAAAAGACGCAAACTATGAACGTAGCATATCATCGTGTCAAGTTTATTGCTATCATTTTCTGCATGTCAAGTATATGTTCCTATTACCATGAGATCATGCAACTCATTGACACCGGAGGAGTAACTTGTGTGTACCACACATTGCAACATAACTAGGTGACTATAAAGGTGCTCTACAAGTATCTTCGAGGGTGTTTGTTGAGTTGGCATGGATCAAGACTGGGATTTGTCACTCAGTATGATGGAGAGGTATCTCAAGGCCCACTCGGTAATACAATATCACAACAAGCTTGCAAGCAGTGTGACTAATGAGTTAGCCATGAGATCTTGTATTATGGAATGAGTAAAGAGACTTGCTGGTAACGAGATTGATCTAGGTATGGAGATATTGATGATCGAATCTCGAGCAAGTAACATACCGATAGACAAAGGGGACTGCATACAAGATTAGTTGAATCCTTGACATCGAGGTTCGACCAAAAAGATCTTCGTAGAATATGTAGGAACCAATATGGGCATCCAGGTCTCGCTATTGTTTATTGACCGTAGAGGTGTCTCAGTCATGTTTGCATAGTTCCCGAACCCGCAGGGTCTACACACTTAATGTTTGGTGATGATATAAGTATAGTTGACTTGTTATGGTGGTTACCGAAGGTTGTTCAGAGTCCCGGATGAGATCCCGTACATGATGAGGAATGTCAAAAGGGTCCGGAGATTAAGATTGATATATAAGACGAAGGGTATCAGAGTCCGGAAGTGTTGCAGGGGCACTAGGTTATGGCCAGCATGACCAAAAGGGGTTTCGGGGGGCCCGGCAAGTGTTGGGATGCCTCATGGGCCTAGGGGATGGGGCACACCAGCCCACTAAGGGGATGTGCGCCCCCTCACCCCATATCACATAACTAGGAGAGGTGGGGCTCCCCCTAGGGCTGCCTCCACCTGGCTTGGGGGCAAGCCACCCCTGGGTTTCCCTAGGAGGCGCCCCCATCTACCTTGGCTGCCACTCCCCCTATGAGAAACCCTAGGGGCTCCACCCCTCCTCCCTTCCCCCTTTATATAGAGGGGTAGAGGGAGGGAAGCCTCACCCATCTATGCCACGGCGTTGCCCTCCCTCTCCCTTGTAGTCCTTCTTATCCGCGAGGCTTGTCGGAGCCCTACTGAGATTCCACCACCACCACCACCACCACCACCACCACGCTGTCGTGTCTCCAGAGTACTGGAGCTACTACTTCACCATCGCTCGCTAGATCGAGGAGGTGAAGGTGTCATCAAGCCGTACGTGTGTTGAACGCGGAGGTGCCATCCGTTCGGTACTTGGTCGGTAGTTCGCGGGACGGATCATGATTGGATCACGAAGACGTTCAATACATCAACCGCGTTTCTTAACACTTCCACTTAGCGATCTACATGGGTATGTAGATCCAATCTCTCCTCTCGTAGATGGTCATCTCCTAGATTGATCTTGGTGAGCATAGGAATTTTTTTGTTTCCAATGCAATGCTCCCCAGCAGTGGCTTCACGAACTAGGTCTATGCGTAGATGACATCACGAGTGGAACACAAAGGAGTTTGTGGGTGTTAATATTTATATTGCTTCCTTCCTTGGTCTTTTCTTGATTCGGTGGTATTGTTGGATGAAGCGGCCCGGACCAACTTTACATGTCCACGTACATGAGACCGGTTCCGTCGACTGACATGTGACTTTGTTGCATAAAGATGGCTGGCGGGTGTCTGTTTCTCCCACCTTAGTTCAATCGGATTCGACAAAGGCGGTCCTTGCAGAAGGTTAAATAGCAACTTGCATATCACCATCATGGCTTTGCGTAGGTAAGAATCGTTCTTGCTAGATACCCATAGCAACCACGTCAAACATGCAATAACAATTAGAGGACGTCTAACTATTTTTGCAGGGTATGTTGTGATATAATATGGCCAAAGACATGATGAATTATATTTTATGCATGAGATGATCATGTTTGTAATAGTTCATATCGACTTGCATGTCTGTGCATACGGTAACCGGCATGAGCCATAGGGTTGTCTTTAATTATTATATGACATGCGTGTCAATCATTAAGCGCTATGTAATGCTTTACTTTATCGCTAAGAGGTAGCAATAGTAGTAGAAGCATGGTTGGCGTGACAACCCCGATGGCGACACGATGATGGAGATCATGGTGTCATGCCAGTGACGATGGAGATCATGCCGGTGCTGTGGAGATGGAGATCAAAAGCATAAGTTGATGGCCATATCATGTCACTTATGATTTTCATGTGATGTTAATCCATTTATGCATCTTATTTTGCTTACGATGACGGTAGCATTATAAGGTGATCCCTCACTAAAATTTCAAGATAAAATTGTGTTCTCCCCAAGTGTGCACCATTGCAAAAGTTCGTCATTTCGAAGCACCACGTGATGACCGGGTGTGATAGACTCTACACTCACATACAACGGGTGCAAGCCAGTGTTGCACATGCGGAACACTTGGGCTAAACTTGACTAGCCTAGCATGTACACACATGGCCTCGGAACACAAGAGACTGAAAGGTCGAACACGAGTCATATAGTAGATATGATCAACATAGAGATGTTCACCATTGAAACCACCTCATCTCACGTGATGATCGGACTTGGGTTGGTGAATTCGGATCGTGTTACAGTCAGACAACTAGAGGGATGTTCATTTGAGTGGGAGTTATTAGGTAATATGATTAATTGAACTCATTTATCATGAACAATAGTCTAATCTATCTTTGCAAATTTATGTTGTAGATCAATGGCTCGTGCAATAGCTCCCCTGAATTTTAATGTGTTCCTAGAGAAAGCTAAGGTGAAAGATAATGGAAGTAAATTTGTGGACTAGGCTCGTAATCTAAGGATTATCCTCACGGTTGCCCAAAAGTCTTATGTCCTTGATGCACTGCTTGGTGCGCCACCCCCTCTGACGACTATGGACGTTGTGAACACCTGTCAGTCTTATCTCGATGACTACTCAATAGTTTAATGCCCCATGCTCTATGGATTAGACCCGGGACTTCAAAGGTGTTTTGAATGTCATGGAGCATATGAGATGATCCAGGAGTTGAAGCTTATCTTTGAGAAGAATACCCGGATCAAGAGGTATGAGACCTTTTATAAGTTCAATGCCTGCAAGATGGAGGAGAATGGGTCTGTCAGTGAGCACATGAATGTCTGGGTACTACACCCATCTGGCTGAGTTGGGAGTTGACCTCCGCTAGAGGCTATCACTGATAGAGTTCTTCAATCGCTATCACCTAGCTACAAGAGCTTTGTGTTGAACTACAACATGCAAGGGATGAAGAAGTCAGTCTCCAAGTTGTTCGCGATGCTGAAAGTCGCTGAGTCAGACATCCAGAAGGAGCATCAAGTGTTGAAGTTTAATAAAGCCACTAGTTTCAGGAAGATCAAGGGAAAGAAGGGAAACTTCAAGAAGGGTGGAAAAGCAGTTGCTCCTCCCGCAAAGAAACCCAAAGCTGGACCCAAGCCAGAAACTGAGTGCTTCTATTGTAAGGGAACTGGCCACTGGAAGTGGAACTGCCCCATTATCTGTCCGACAAGAAGGGGGCCAACATCAACAGAGGTATATATGATATACATGTTATTGATGTTTACCTTACCAACTCTCGTTGTAGATCCTGGGTATTTGATACCGATTCGGTTGCTCGCATTTGCAACTCAAAGCAGGAACTACGGAATAGATGGAGACTGGTGAAGGACGAAGTGACGACAGCGTGAAGAAACTCCATGCTCATGGAGTTTTGGAGTCACTTGATTTTGAATCATTTGACACATGCGAACCATGCCTCATGGACAAGATGACTAAGACCCCATTTTCCGGAACAATGGAGCGGGCAAGTGACTTGTTGGAAATCATACATATTGATGTGTGCGGTCCGATGAGCATTGACGCGCGCGGTGGATATCATTACTTTCTCACCTTCACCAATGACTTGAGTAGATATGGGTATGTTTATTTAATGAAGCATAAGTATGAAATGTTTGAAAAGTTCAAGAAATTTTAGAGTGAAGTTCAGAATAATCCCAACAAGAAGATTAAATTCCTATGATACGATCAAGGGGGAGAATATTTCAGTTATGAGTTTGGCAATCACTTAAGGCAATGTGGAATTGTTTCACAGGTCGCGCCACCTAGAACACCACAGCGTAATGGTGTGTCCGAATGTCGTAATCGTACCTTATTGGATATGATGTGTTCTATGATGTCACTTGCCGATCTGCCACTATCATTTTGGGGTTATGCGTTGGAGACAGCTGCATTCACTTTAAATAGGGCACCATCTAAGTCCGTGGAGATGACAACATATGAACTATGGTTTGGCAAGAAACCTAAGTTGTCATTTCTTAAGGTTTGGGTTGTGATGCTTATGTCAAAAGGCTTCAGCCGGAAAAGCTCGAACCCAAAGTGGACAAATGCGTCTTCATAGGATACCCAAAAGAGACGGTTGGGTATAGATTCTATCTCAGATCCGAAGGCAAAGTGTTTGTTGCTAAAAACTAGTCCTTTCTCGAGAAAGAGTTTCTCTCGAAAGAATTGAGTGGGAGGAAGATAGAACTTGATGAGGTTGTTGAACCTTTACTTCAACCTAGCGCAGCACAAAAAGATGTTTCTGTGGCACCTCGTCAGTTGAAGAGGAAGCTAATGATGATGATCATGAAGCTTCAGATCAAGTTACTATCAAACCTTGTAGGTCGACAAGGGTACGCACAACTCCTGTGTGGTATGGTAACCTTGTCCAAGAGGTCATGTTTGTCGGCATTCTGGGAACCAGGGTACCCAGACTTGCCTGCCTGCGGCACACGGCGTGGCTTCGTCGACGACCTGGTGCGGCCCATCTACGACACCAACAAGTCCAGACCCCGGCGAGGGGCCAAGCCTTGCGAGGCGGATGACGCTAAGACCTCCATAGGGAGCGGCCTCCCTAGGCTTCCTAGGTTGTAGTGACGCAAGCCATGAAGACCAAGGCTAGGTTGTAGTGACACTTTTGCCCTTGTTTTGGACTCTAACTTGATGAGGAGCGGAGATTTCTATGCAGGTGCTCAACCTCATAGGTTGTAGTGACGCAAGCCATGAAGACCAAGGCTAGGCGGGTGCCAGCGAGTTCAGAGGAGAAGGTTTCCTCTTTGGTGCTAAGGAGTCAAGCGCAGGCGCGGGGTCCCGAGGAATCAGCCAAAGGTTTCCATTCTCGTGCAACAAGACCAGGACCACAAGGACGGTAGGACGGATGTCCTCACCGAGCCCACCGCAGCGTCACGACCAGGAGCTTTGCAGGAGAAGACCACCTTTTGTTAGGATAAGATGTACTACTTCTCCCCATTTGAATTGGCCACTGTGGGATCCCTTCCCACCTACATTTTGGGGGAAGAGGACCAAGGCCACTATAAGTATAGGTTAGCCACCACCATAGCAAGGGGTCGGATCCCTTCAGCTCACATCCACACCAGAGCAGATCTCGCGAGGTTGTTCTTACCTTGTACTAGTTCATCCTCAGGCCCTCGTGAGGCAAATCCACCACAAAGCCGGAGTAGGGTTTTACATTGCAAGGTGGCCCGAACCTGGGTAAACTGTCGTGTCCATCTTCTTCCTTGTGGGGGTGACAAACTGGTTGGCCGAAGTGGTTGAGTTCTTCGCACACGCCCTAGAGTTTGAACCTTTTCCTTGAGTCTACGGAGCCCTGAACTCTAAGTTAAATCAACAATCATGCATATGAGAGCCACTAAACATTTTCAATATGGTCTTCTCCTCTCAACCCCCAAAGGAGAGAAAAGGAATAAAACTATTTACACGGGAAAGCTCCCAACAAGCAAAAGAAGAACGAGAAATCTTTTTGGGTTTTTCTTTTCAATTACTACTACAAGCAAGGAAATTATACTAACTAATCTTTTTGGTTTTTTCTTTCTTTCTTAAGGTTTATCAAACACACAAGAAGAAAGCTAAAAAAGAAAATAAACTAGCATGGATAATACAATGAAAGAGTATGAGCACCGACAACTAGAATAGTGTGTGAACATGAATGTAAGGTCGGTGAGAAATACGTACTCCCCCAAGCTTAAGCTTTTGGCCTAAGTTGGTCTAATGCCAAGGATAACCTGGCTGATATCCGAAGTTATAACCGGGGTCATATCGAGATGCAGCAGCCAATGCCTCATGAGCTACAACATGTTGGCGAGTTGCCTCCGCTCTACTCTCATGTTCGGCTGCCTCCTCCATGGTAACTACATATCTTCATTTTGCCTGATAATCAAAAAGGGAAGGAGCAGGGAGAGTAACATGGACAGCACGACGTCTGTCAAAGATTAGTCGATATTGGAGGAATTGTTCATTCCTCCCAAGCAAATGGTGCCTAACCATAGCGTCAAAATCTAAATAAGCGGCAGGAAACTCCATATCACCCTCACGTGGGGATATACCAAGATAATTAGCAACACGGGTCGCATAAATCCCTCCAAATAAATCTCCAGATATACCATTATTATGCAACCTACGCACAACTATTGCCCCAAGTTGTAATCTTTATTACCTAATACAGCACTCTTGAGGACACAAAGATCACGGACATCCATGTGACATGCTACATCGCACACCCCTTCCCTTCACACACTCCAAATCAGCCCTCCCGAGAGAGATTAGGGCTTGGCAGCGGCTTTGTATCGTAAAACGCGATGAAACTTTGTCTCTGATTTTTTTTCCACGAAAAGGAATATATAGAGTTGGAGTTGAGGTCTGTGGAGCATTAGGGGGCCCACGAGACAGGGGGCGTGCCCAGGGGGAGGGGGCGCGCCCCCCACCCTCGTGGACAGGGTGTGGGCCCCCTGGCCTTGATTCTTTCGCCAGTATTTTTTATATTTTCCAAAAGTTATCTCCTTAGATTTTCATGTCATTCCGAGAACTTTTGTTTTCTGCACAATAAACAACACCATGGCAGTTCTGGTGAAAACAGCGTCAGTCCGGGTTAGTTTCATTCAAATCATGCAAGTTAGAGTCCAAAACAAGGGCAAAAGTGTTTGGAAAAGTAGATACGTTGGAGACGTCTCAACTCCCCCAAGCTTAAACCTTTGCTTGTCCTCAAACAAATCAGTTGATAAACTGAAAGTGATAAAGAAAAACTTTTACAAACTATATTTGGTCTAGTTGTTGTAAATATGTAAAGCCAGCATTCAAGCTTTCAGCAAAGATTATGAACTAACCATATTCACAATAACACTTAGGTCTCATGTTTACTCATGTCAATAGCATAATCAGCTAGCGAGCAATAATAATAAAAATCGGATGACAACACTTTCTCAAAACAATCATAATATGATATAACAAGATGGTATCTCGCTAGCCCTTTCTGAGACTCCAAAACATAAATGCAGAGCACCTTTAGAGATCAAGGATTGACAAAACATTGTAATTCATGGTAAAAGAGATCCAGTCAAGTCATACCCAATAAAAACTAATAGTAATGCATGCAAATGACAGTGTGCTCTCCAATAGGTGCTTTTTAATAAGAGGGTGATGACTCAACATAAAAGTAAATATATAGGCCCTTCGCAGAGGGAAGCAGGGATTTGTAGAGGTGCTAGAGCTCGATTTTAAAATAGAGATGAATAACATTTTGAGCGGCATACTTTCACTGTCAACGCAAAAAGTATGAGATGGCGATATCTTCCATGCTACATACATTATAGGTGGTTCCTAAACAGAATGGTAAAGTTTATACTCCCCCACTACCAACAAGCATCAATCCATGGCTTGCTCAAAACAATGAGTGCCTCCAACTAGAAATAGCTATGGGGGAGTTTTTGTTTAATTATTTCGATTTGCTTTGATCTTTTTGATCATGGGACTGGGCATCCCGGTTACCAGCCATTTTCTCATGAATGAGGACCGGAGTCCACTCCCCTTGAGAATAACCTACCTAGCATGGAACATACAGACAACCCTAGTTGAAACATGAGTTGCTCGGGCATACAAAACAGAATTTTATTTGAAGGTTTGGAGTTTGGCACATACAAATTTACTTGGAATGGCAGGTAAATACCGCGTATAGGAAGGTATGGTGGACTCATATGGAATAACTTCGGGGTTTATGGAGTTTGGATGCACAACAGTATTCCCGCTTAGTACAGGTGAAGGCTAGCAAAAGACTGGGAAGCGACCAACTGAGAGAGCGACAACAGTCATGAACATGCATTAAAATTAATCTACACCAGGTGCAAGCATGAGTAGGATATAATCCACCATGAACATAAATATCATGAAGGCTATGTTGATTTTGTTTCAACTACATGCGTGAACATGTGCCAAGTCGAGTCACTCGAATCATTCAAAGGAGGATACCATCCCATCATACCACATCATAACCGTTTTAATAGCATGTTGCCACGCAAGGTAAACCATTATAAGCTCCTAACTAATTAAGCATGGCATAAGCAACTATAATCTCTAAATCTCATTGCAAATATGTTTACTTCATAATAGGCTAAATCAGGAACGATGAACTCATCATATTTACAAAAACAAGAGAGGTCGAGTTCATACCAGCTTTTCTCATCTCAATCAGTCCATCATATATCGTCATTATTGCCTTTCACTTGCGCGACTGAATGGTGTGTATAATAATAATAGTGCACGTGCATTGGACTAAGCTGGAATCTGCAAGCATTCAATTCAAGAGAGAAGACAATGTAATATGGGCTCTAAGTTAAATCAACAATCATGCATATGAGAGCCACCAAACATTTTCAATATGGTCTTCTCCTCTCAACCCCCAAAGGAGAGAAAAGGAATAAAACTATTTATATGGGAAAGCTCCCAACAAGCAAAAGAAGAACGAGAAATCTTTTTGGGTTTTTCTTTTCAATTACTACTACAAGCAAGGAAATTATACTAACTAATCTTTTTGGTTTTTTCTTTCTTTCTTAAGGTTTATCAAACACACAAGAAGAAAGCTAAAAAAGAAAATAAACTAGCATGGATAATACAATGAAAGAGTATGAGCACCGACAACTAGAATAGTGTGTGAACATGAATGTAAGGTCGGTGAGAAATACGTACTCCCCCAAGCTTAGGCTTTTGGCCTAAGTTGGTCTAATGCCAAGGATAACCTGGCTGATATCCGAAGTTATAACCGGGGTCATACTAAGATGCAGCAGCCAATGCCTCCTGAGCTGCGACATGTTGGCGAGTTGCCTCCGCTCTACTCTCGTGTTCGGCTGCCTCCTCCATGGTAACTACATATCTTCGTTTTGCCTGATAATCAAAAAGGGAAGGAGCAGGGAGAGTAACATGGACAGCACGACGTCTGTCAAAGATTAGTCGATACTGGAGGAATTGTTCATTCCTCCCAAGAAAACGGTGAATGACCATAACGTCAAAATCTAAATAAGCGGCAGGAAACTCCATATCACCCTCACGTGGGGATATACCAAGATAATTAGCAACACGGGTCGCATAAATCCCTCCAAATAAATCTCCAGATATACCATTATTATGCAACCTACGCGCAACTATTGCCCCCAGGTTGTAATCTTTATTACCTAATACAACACTCTTGAGGACACAAATATCAGGGACATACATGTGACATGCTTCATCTTTACCATTAATGCATCTACCAATGAAGAGAGCAAAATAATGTATAGCAGGAAAATGAATGCTCCCTATGGTAGCTTGTGCTATATCCCTAGATTCTCCCACAGTGATACTAGCGAGAAAGTATTTATATTCAGATTTGTGGGGTTCATGAACATTGCCCCACTGCGGAAGTTTGCAAGCAGTAGTAAAATCTTCTAGGTCCATGGTATAAGATTCATCATTAATATCAAACAGGACATTCTGAGAATTACGCGAAGATGAAAATTTAAACCTTCTCACGAATGAATCAGTCAATTGGTAGTACTGAGGACACTTATCTTGTATGAAGTCCTCAAGATCGGCATTACGCACATATGCGTCAAATTCATCCTTAATGCCTGCATTGACCATAAAATCCTCTGACGACCATTCACAAGCCCGCACTTCTGCTTCCCTTGGTGGTTCACCGTCTTCCTCGCGCATAGCATGCCTAGGTCCTCTCTTTTTTGAGGAACCACCTTGGTACATTCTCCTGGACATATTTCTCTGAAAAATTCTGAAATTTTAATAACTTCAAAATAAAAGTGAACCAAACTAAACAAGATTGATAGGAACTACTCCCATAAGTGCCTAGAGCCTATATCATGCATTACAATTACTTGGGACCTCAAAAATTTGTCATGCAAGCTCAAGAACAGGGTCACCTATGCAGAAAAATTTTGCAATGAATAAATCACTAGAACAAAAACTAATTGTACCAATGGAGGAGTCACATACCAAGCAACAATCTCCCAAAGCACTTTTGTGAATGGAGCTTTGAGCAAGGAGATCGAAAATCGCAGCAAAATGAGCTAGAACTCGTTCTCGAGCTGGATGGGGATTTTTTTGGGAGGAAGATGGAGTGTGTGGGTGCAGGAATAAGTGGAGGGGGCCACCGTGGGCCCACGAGACAGGGGGCACGCCTAGGGGGTGTGGGCGCGCCCTCCACCCTCGTGGCCAGGTGCTTGCCCCCCTGTAGTGTTCTCAGTGCCTAAAATCCTCAAATATTCCATAAAAAATCATACTAAATTTGCAGGGCATTTGGAGCACTTTTGTTTTCGGGATATTTTTTTATTGCACGGATAATTCAGAAAACAGACATATAGTACTATTTTTGCTTTATTTATTCTAAATAACAGAAAGTAAAAACAGGGTACAGAAGGTTGTGCCTTCTAGTTTCATCCATCTCATGATCATCAAAATGAATCCACTAACAAGGTTGATCAAGTCTTGTTAACAAGCTCATTCCGAATAACATGGAACCGGAGAAATTTTGAATAACACTAGGTTACCTTAACGGGGATATGCACATCCCCAACAATAAGAATATCATATTTTTTCTTGACAGTAGGAAGAGGAAATTCAAAACCTCCAATAATGATAGTTGGAACTTTTCCAATAGAATTGATGCTATGAACTTGAGGTTGTTTCCTCGGAAAGTGTACCGTATGCTCATTACCATTAACATGAAAAGTGACATTGCCTTTGTTGCAATCAATAACAGCCCCTTCAGTATTCAAAAAGGGTCTACCAAGGATAATTGACATACTATCATCCTCGGGAATATCAAGAATAACAAAGTCCGTTAAGATAGTGACATTTGCAACCACAACAGGCACATCCTCACAAATACCGACAGGTATAGCAGTTTATTTATCAGCCATTTGCAAAGATATTTCAGTAGGTGTCAACTTATTCAATTCAAGTCTACAATATAAAGAGAGAGGCATAACACTAACACCAGCTCCAAGATCACATAAAGCAGTTTTAACATAGTTTCTTTTTATGGTGCACGGTATAGTTGGTACCCCTGGATCTCCAAGTTTCTTTGCTATTCCACCCTTAAAAGTGTAATTAGCAAGCATGGTGGAAATTTCGGCTTCCGGTATCTTTCTTTTATTTGTAATGATATCCTTCATATATTTAGCATAAGGATTTACTTTAAGCATATCAGTTAAGCGCATACGTAAGAAGATAGGTCTAATCATTTCAGCAAAGCGCTCAAAATCCTCATCATCCTTTGTCTTTTATGGTTTAGGAGGAAAAGGCATGGGTTTTTGGACCCATGGTTCTCTTTCTTTACCGTGCTTCCTAGCAACAAAATCTTTTTATCATAACATTGATTCTTTGATTGTGGGTTATCAAGATCAACAACAGGTTCAATCTCTACATCATTATTATTGCTAGGTTGAGCATCATCATGAACATTACCATTAATGTTATGACTAGGTTCATGTTCATCACTTGATTGTGTTTCAGCATTAGAAATAGAAATATCGTTGGGATTCTCAGGTGTGTCTACAACAGGTTCACTAGAAGCATGCAAAGTCCTATCATTTTTCTTTTTCTTCTTTTTAGAAGGACTAGGTGCATCTAAATTATTTCTCTGAGAATCCTTCTCGATTCTCTTAGGGTGGCCTTCAGGATACAAAGGTTCCTGAGTCATTCTACCAGTTCTAGTAGCCACTCTAATAGCAAAATCATGTTTATTATTTAGTTCATCAAGCAAATCACTTTGAGCTTTAAGTACTTGCTCAGCTTGAGTGGTAACCATAGAAGCATATTTGCTAATGAGTTTAAGTTCACCTTTAACTCTAGCCATATAATCACTCAAGCGCCCTATCTCAAAAACATTATTCTTTAATTCTCTACCAACATAAGCATTAAAACTTTCTTGTCTAGCCATAAAGTCATCAAATTCATCTAAGCATGGGCTATGAAATTTAGTAGACAGGATTTCAACTTTATCATATCTATAGAGAGAATTTACCTTTACTACGTGTGTCGGGTTATCAAGACAATGTGTTTCTGCAATAGGCGGTATATTACGACCATGTATTTCTTCAATTAAAGGTAAATTCTTAATATCTTCAGCTTTAATACCTTTTTTTCATTGATTTCTTTGCCTCTTGCATATCTTCAGGACTGAGAAATAGAACGCCCCTCTTCTTAGGAGTAGGTTTAGGAATAGGCTCAGGAGTTGGCTCAATTGGCTCAGGAATTGGCTCAGGAAGAGTCCAATTATTTTCACTAGTCAACGTATTATTCAATAACAATTTAGCTTGGTCGACTGTTCTTTCCCTGAAAACACAACCAGCACAACTATCCAAGTGGTCCTTGGAAGCATCGGTTAGTCCATTATAAAAGATATCAAGTATTTCATTTTTCTTAAGAGGATGATCAGGCAAAGCATTAAGTAATCGAAGAAGCCTCCCCTAAGCTTGTGGGAGACTCTCTTCTTTGATTTGCACAAAATTATATATTTCCCGCAAGGCAGCTTGTTTCTTATAAGCAGGGAAATTTTTAGTGGGGAAGTAATAAATCATATCTTGGGGACTACGCACAGAACCAGGATCAAGAGAATTAAACCAAGTTTTAGCATCACCCTTTAATGAGAACGGAAATATCTTAAGGATATAGTAATAGCAAGACTTCTCATCATTAGTAAACAGGGTGGCTATATCATTCAACTTGGTAAGATGTGCCACAACAGTTTGAGATTCATAGCCATAAAAAGGATCAGATTCAACCAAAGTAATTATTTGGGGATCAACAGAGAATTCATAATCCTTATCGGTAACAAAGATAGGTGAAGTAGCAAAAGCAGGGTCATATTTCATCCTAGCATTCAGAGTTTTCTGTTTAAGTTTAGCTAGTAATTTCTTAAGATCAGATCTATCATTGCAAGCAAAAAGATCTCTAGCAGTTTCTTCATCCATAACAAAACCCTTAGAAACAACAGGTAATTCATAATTAGGGGGAGAACTTTCATCATCACTATCATCAATAATTTCGTTCTCTCTAACCCTAGCAAGTTGTTCATCAAGATATTCACCAAATGGCACAGTAGTATCAAGCATAGAAGTAGTTTCATCATAAGTATCATGCATAGCAGAAGTGGCAACATCAATAACATGTGTCATATCAGAATTCATAGCAGTAGCAGGTTTAGGTGTCGCAAGCTTACTCAAAACAGAAGGAGAATCTAGAGCAGAGCTAGATGGCAGTTCCTTACCTCCCCTCATAGTTGAGGGAAAAATCTTAGTTCTTTCGTCTTTCAAGTTCCTCATAGTGATCAGCAGATATAAATACCAAGTGACTCAAAGAATAGAGCTATGCTCCCTGGCAACAGCGCCAAAAATTAGTCTTGGTAACCCACAAGTATAGGGGATTGCAACAACTTTCGAGGGTAGAGTATTCATCCCAAATTTATTGATTCGACACAAGGGGAGCCAAAGAATATTCTCAAGTATTAGTAGTTGAGTTGTCAATTCAACCACACCTGGATAACTTAGTATCTGCAGCAAAGTATTTAGTAGCAAAGTTGTATGATAGTAATGGTAACAGTGGCAAAAGTAAAGATAGCAGTTTTGTAGTAATTGTAACAATAGCAACGGAAAAATAAATAAGCAAAGCACAATATGTGAAAATCTCGTAGGCATTGGATCAGTGATGGATAATTATGTCGGATGTGATTCCTCATGTAATAGCTATAACATAGGGTGACACAGAACTAGCTCCAATTCATCAATGTAATGTAGGCATGTATTCCGAATATAGTCATACATGCTTATGGAAAAGAACTTGCATGACATCTTTTGTCCTACCCTCCCGTGGCAGAGGGGTCCTAGTGGAAACTAAGGGATATTAAGGCCTCCTTTTAATAGAGAACCGGACCAAAGCATTAGCACTTAGTGAATACATGAACTCCTCAAACTATGGTCATCACCGAGAAGTATCCCGATTATTGTAACTTCGGGGTTGTCGGATCATAACACATAATAGGTGACTATAGACTTGCAAGATAGGATCAAGAACTCACATATATTCATGAAAACATAATAGGTTCAGATCTAAAAACATGGCACTCGGGCCCTAGTGACAAGCATTAAGCATAGCAAAGTCATAGCAACATCAATCTCAGAACATAGTGGATACTAGGGATCAAACCCTAACAAAACTAACTTGATTACATGGTAAATCTCATCCAACCTATCACTGTCCAGCAAGCCTACAATGGAATTACTCACGCACGGTGGTGAGCATCATGAAATTGGTGATGGAGGATGGTTGATGATGACGACGGCGACGAATCCCCCTCTCTAGAGCCCCGAACAGACTCCAGATCAGCCCTCTCGAGAGAGATTAGGGCTTGACGGCGGCTCTGTATCGTAAAACACGATGAAACTTTCTCTCTGATTTTTTTCTCTGTGAAACGGAATATATAGAGTTGGAGTTGAGGTCGGTGGAGCATCAGGGGGCCCACGAGACAGGGGGGCGCTCCCAGGGGGAGGGGGCGTGTCCCCCACCCTCGTGGAAAGGGTGTGGGCCCCCTGGCCTTGATTCTTTCGCCAGTATTTTTTATATTTTCCAAAAGTTATCTCCGTGGATTTTTAGGTCATTCCGAGAACTTTTGTTTTCTGCACAATAAACAACACCATGGCAGTTCTGCTAAAAACAACGTCAATCCGGGTTAGTTTCATTCAAATCATGCAAGTTAGAGTCCAAAACAAGGGCAAAAGTGTTTGGAAAAGTAGATACATTGGAGACGTATCAATGTGTCAAAGCCTCTTCTCCACTATTCGCTCCGCTTCCGGTCCATCGTCCCTATGGCTGACGTTCGCCATGTCCGTCTCAGACACCGAGCCGCTAAGGTAGCTCAGACGGCACCCGCGGGCAATGGCACCCCTCGCCGCCCCCCTTCTCCCGTGCCCAACGCTGCCACCGTTCTCGCGGCCCACGAGCAGCAAGACTGGTTGATGCCACCTTCCGTGCGGCATGATGGTTGCACCGCAACTCCATCGCTTACCCTAGCCGCTACGTCGTCTTCTCATGCTCGTTGCGGGCCGGCGAATGCGCAGGCTGCAGTGCTCATGGCGCGCGAGCTTCTGCGCTATCGGCTGGCTGACGATCTCTATGAGGATTGGCTCGACCGCATCGCTGAGCTCATCAGCACCGCTGGAGAGGCCCCTGCGCTGTATCGCTCGCTGCCTCCCCCGTCCAATCAGGCGAGGTGGCCCGCGGCACACCTCCTCCACCGCCTCGGCAAGACATCATCCACGAGCCTCAGCATGAAACACCCCAGTGCGACCCACCATGCAGGGTGCCAACGCGCGATGATGCAAGCTACCAGGTGGTGCAGCGGCCCCAAGGAGAAGTGTGTGCGCTTCTAGCACCGCCACGTCAAGACCGCGTGCCGCCGGAGGCGGCAGCGCGCGTGCGTCAAGATCAGGCTCCTCCCCTGCAACTGCCCCTATGAGTGCGGCAGGTTGCCGTGCTTTCACCCCGGAGGTATGTCGTGTCGTCTGGCCTGGCAAGTTCAAGCCGGATCTGCCTCCACACTACGACAGCACCCCTGACCCCCCTGAGTTCCTTCAGCTCTACAAGCTAAGCATCGAGGCGGTAACCGGTGACGAGAAGGTCATGGCAAACTGGTTCCCCATGGCCCTCAAGGATGGCATGCGTTCATGGCTCCTAAACCTCCCGGTGGGGTCAATCTCCACCTGGGGCAAGCTCCGCGAGGGCTTCATCACCAACTTCCAGGGCATCCGTGACCGCACCCCCGCAGTCGGCGACCTACGACACATGAAGCAGCAGCCAGGCAAAACCTTGTGCAAGTACATGCAACGCTTCACTAACATTTGCCTCAAGATCTCGAAGGTGTGGGACAAGGCCATCATCTCGGCATTCACTGATGGTGTCCGGGACGTCAAGATGAAGGAGAAACTTGCCATCCATGAAGACTTATGCTCGGCCCTGGAGATGTTCAACATGGCCGCTAGGTGCGCGAGGGCAAAGGAAGGTTGCCTCTCCCTCCTAGAGCCTCAGGAGGTCAATCCTGAGGACAAGAAGGCCAAGGCTAAGGACATGAAGCACAAGGGCCTCGCCATGCTCATGGCGGAACCTGGGGTGAAGCATGGCTGCGACCACGTCGAAACCTCCAAGGGCAGCCAATCATTCTGCGTCTTCCACAACGTCTGTAAGATCGAAAGTATGTCTAGAGGGGGGGTGATTAGACTACTTGACCAAATAAAACTTATCCATTTCCCAATTTTAGTTCTTGGCAGATTTTAGCAACTATGGACAAGACAAGCAATCTTAACACAATTCAAGCAAGCATGCAAAGAGTATATGAGCAGCGGAGAGTAAAGCATGCAACTTGCAAGAATGTAAAGGGAAGGGTTTGGAGTGTGCAAATGCAATTGGAGACACGGATGTTTTTGTCATGGTTCCGATAGCTGGTGCTATCGTACATCCACGTTGATGGAGACTTCAACCCACGAAGGGTAACGGCTGCGCGAGTCCATGGAGGGCTCCACCCACGAAGGGTCCACGAAGAAGCAACCTTGTCTATCCCACCATGGTTGTCGCCCACGAAGGACTTGCCTCACTAGCGGTAGATCTTCACGAAGTAGGCGATCTCCTTGCCCTTACAAACTCCTTGGTTCAACTCCACAATCTTGTCGGAGGCTCCCAAGTGACACCTAGCCAATCTAGGAGACACCACTCTCCAAGAAGTAACAAATGGTGCGTTGATGATGAACTCCTTGCTCTTGTGCTTCAAATGATAGTCTCCCCAACACTCAACTCTCTCTCATAGGATTTGGATCTGGTGGAAAGAAGATTTGAGTGGAAATCAACTTGGGGAAGGTTAGAGATCAAGATTCATATGGTAGGAATGGAATATCTTGGCCTCAACACAAGTGTTGGTGGTTCTCTCTCAGAAAATGTAAGTTGGAAGTGTAGGTTTATTCTGATGGCTGTCTCCATGAATGAAGAGGAGGTGGAAGGGTATATATAGCCTCCACACAAAATCTAACCGTTACACACAACTTTCCAATCTTGGTGGGACCGAATTGAGAAACTCGGTCGGACCAATTCAACAAATCTAGTGACCGTTACGATTTTCGATGGGACCGACATGCAACTCGGTAGGACCGATATGGTTAGGGTTAGGGCATAATGTAATCTCGGTGAGACCAATTACACAAACTCGGTGGGACCGATTTTGGTAATAAGCTAACCAAAGAGTTGGTCAGGTAAACTCGGTGGGACCGATTCGCTCATCTCGGTGAGACCGAATTGTTACGAAAGGGAAAATGAGAGTTTACATTGCAATCTCGGTGGGACCGATCGCTCATCTCGATGGTACCGAAACGTTACGAAGGGAAACAGAGAGATTACAATCCCATCTCGGTGAGACCGAGATCCCTATCGGTCAGACCGATTTCCTAGGGTTTATGGCAGTGGCTATGACATCTGAACTCAGTGGTGCCGGATAGAAAGAATTGGTGATGCCGAGTTTGACTTTTGGTTTAGGTCATATGTGGATGTGAGGAAGTAGTTGAGGGCTTTGGAGCATATCACTAAGCATTTTGAGCAAGAACCTCATTAAGCAACACCTCATCCCTCCTTGATAGTATTGGCTTTTCCTATAGACTCAATGTGATCTTGGATCACTAAAATAGAAAATGTAGAGTCTTGAGCTTTGATCTTGAGCCAATCCTTTTGTCCTTAGCTTTTTGAGGGGTCCACTTTTCTCATCCATGCCATGCCAATCATTGAGCTTTCGTGAAATATTTATCTTGAAATAGCATTAGCTCAATGAGCTGTATGTTGTTAGGAATTACCAAAACCACCTAGGGATAGTTGCACTTTCAATCTTCCCCTTTTTGGTAATTAATGACAACATATAGCTCAAAGCTTTGACAAATGATAATGAGACTGAAAAAACATTCTCGCTTTGAGAAGTATGTGAAAAGCAAGAGCTCCCCCTAAATTTGTGCATAGTTTAAGATTTGCTTTGGACTGCAAATGCACAATGAGTTAGGATCATGGGTTACTCTTCCATGTCACATACATCTTGGTGGAGCGCTCAAAATGATAATAATTAAAAGCATGCACTTATCACCAAGCAAAGTGATTGATCATATAGATATAAAAGGATAATGTCATCCAACAAGCATTAAGGTAGCATCGTATATGATCAACCACATGATCAACCAATGATCAACCAAGTATCACACAAAAGCATAGAGTATCTCAAACAAGCAAATAACAAAGTTCAACCACCAAAACAAGAGAGAACAAAAAACAACACTCTCTCTCGAAGCCTATGATCTATACATTTTCTACCCCTTTGGAAAGAAGTTCCCAAAAAGTTCATAAAAAATGCATAGTGTTAGATCGACTCTCAAGCTTGGTCTTTAGGTGGTGGTGTAGATAAAACTCCAAGGACGAAAGCATCAGTTGATGTAGATGGAGCTGGTGGAGTGGGTGCTGGAGCTGGTGGTACTGAAGCTGTTGCTCGTGCAGATGAAGTTGCTCTGGTGTCTATAACTGGCACTACAGCAGATCTCTGACTCCTGGGCACTCTAGCAAATGCATCAGTGGTAGACTTGCCCTTCATCTCCCGCACTTCATCATGAAGTTGCTCAACAATAGACTGTATCTCAGTGACCTTCACATCTAAATCATAGAACTTCTGCTCCATGATCCTCTCCAAGCTCTCCTGGTTTTGAGTCAGGGTGGCCAATCCCTTCTCAATCCTCAGAGTGGAGGCAATCAAGTATCCAAGATGATCTTGCTTGCTCTTCAGGAAATACTGAGATGCCTCATCAACAATTGGCATCATAGCAGCCTTTTCAGTCCTTGCCTTCTCCTTCTTCTCTCGTGCTTGCACAGAAGATGGTTCATTTTCATCCATTACCACAGTGTTGTCCTCAAAGTCTGGGTAGATGGGCATGTGTTCCTTTTCCAAGAGATATATGCCAGTGCCCATCTTGGAGTTGATTAGCTCCTGGATTTGTGGGGCATACCCACAACTTCTCTTTTGATCAGCAGCTGTCCTCTTGATAGTTTCCACAATTAGTCTCATGACTTTGAACTTTTGAGGCACATCAAATATGTGAAGCAAGTTAATTGCATGGCCTCTGATCATCTTGTGATCACCAGACTTTGGCAAGAGAGTGTGCCTGGGGATCCAGTTGATTGTTGGCAAACCTGATAGAAGGTAATGTACTGATCCAAATTTGTGTGTCTCAACAGCAGCATCTGGGATCTCTCTATACATATGTGCCATGGAGTTGTGATCCTTCTTCTTCTTGGCATAGACATCCAAGTCATCCTCATTCTCCTTAGGAGCATTGATCAATTTTGCCCATTCTTCTACTGTTGATTGGTACCTAGTACCTTCAGACATCTAGACAATCCTTCCATCTGGGTAGAAATAAGCTGTGGAGTAGAACTGCATAATAAGCTCATCATTCCACTTTGTGAGCTTCTGCCCAACAAAGTCCTCTACTCCAAAAGACTTGAAACTGTCATAGACTCCAGGATAGTGTTCTTCATTTTCCCTGATGTACTTCCATTCCACCCATCTCATATCACAGACTATTGGCTTCTTGTCAAGCAGGACTATCTCATAGAAGTCCTGTTGTTCCTTTGTATGGAACCTGTAGTCCACAACAGTTCTTCTCCTGACTGCATAGGGATCAGTCAATCTCCACTGTCTGAGTTTTGCATCCTTCCTCAGCTTCATGTCCTCAGCTACTGGATGAACATCATTGTGATCTGGAATTTGGGGCTTCAACTTCCTCAAGACATGTGTCTCATCATCATCTTCTTCTTCTAGAGCAGCTTCAGGCACTGGGACCTTGTTCTTCTCTCCAGCAGGAATATTCCTTGTATTCCTCTTGGGTGCAGCTTTGGGCTTTGGAGCAGCTGCCTTGGGAGCTTCTTTTGGCTTTGATGAAGCAGCCCCTAACCTAATAGCATCTCCCATAAGCTTTTGAGCTTTAGGTGCTGGTGCAGCAACCTCTTCCTCTTCTTCTTCCATCATGTAGGGCTTTCCAACAACCCTGGCCATGGTCTTCTTGACCCTTTCCTTCCTTTTCTTCCCTTCTGCAGCAGCCTCTTTGGGTTCAGATTCCAAAGATACTTGAGTAGAGGCTCTGGCTTTAGACATGGAAATTCTTCTTGCAGGTGCTTTGGTCCTCATACTAGGCTTAGTGGAAGCAGCTGTGCCATATTCCTTCTTCAGCGCCTTCTTCTTTGAGGTGGCCTCATCCTCAACAGCCACATAGTCCTCATCCTCAGAATATGAGGTTCTCTTCTTTCTGGCCCTGGTGGCTGCCTTAGGCAAGTTGCTGGGTGTGCTACTGCTACCATCATAGCTGCTAGAGGGACTAGTTCCCTCACTCGATTGAACTTGCTCCTCAGACTTGTTCTGACTGTCACTCTGATCTGACATGATGCAAACACTGGCAGCAGACACTGTGAATAGATATAGATGAGGTAGAGTAGATGAGCATCACAGAGTACAGAGGTTTTTGCAAAAGAATGAGTCAAAAACTTAGTTTTAGTTTTCCACAGAAAGCATTTCAGATCTACCGATTTGAAAACTCGGTGATACCGAAGCAGCTTTTGGAACCTAAACTAGTGAACTTGGTCAGACTGAGTCACAGTTCGGTGGCACCGAGACTACTAGGGTTTCACAAAGTCTTGATCTCGGTCACACCGATTTGCAATTCTCGGTCAAACCGAGAACCACATGTGCAATGGCCTTGGCCAAATCGGTGGAACCGATTTCTTCAACTCGGTTGGTCCGAGATGATTTCGGCGGAAACCTAACCCTAAATTTTCAATCCTCAACTAAACTATGGAGTGATTTCGCTGGATAGGATGATCTCAATCGTGGCAAGATACATGGCAAAACAATGTGCTAGGAATCGGAGTGAGATTAGCACAAGGATCAAGTCCATACCCTAAGTGCGGCGATGGACCTGCTACGGCGGCAATGGCGGAGTCGATTCCCGTTGACGGCGGCAGAGACCAGTGGTGGGAGGAAGCTGGCGACGAGGAGGACGATCCGGAGACCCAGGGAGGCAGAGCAGGTTGAGCGCGGGCAAAGG
Organism: Triticum aestivum; assembly: GCF_018294505.1. Classification (NCBI taxonomy): domain Eukaryota; kingdom Viridiplantae; phylum Streptophyta; class Magnoliopsida; order Poales; family Poaceae; genus Triticum; species Triticum aestivum. Next base: position 322,535,964 of record NC_057807.1, on the reverse strand, counting down.
GGTTCGGAGAAATTTCCAAATTTTGGCCCGGGGATATATATAGCCTGACCCTGTTGGTGTGACCGAGTGGAAAAACTCGGTGGCACCGAGATACATAACTGCAAGCAGTTACTGCAACTCGGTGTGACCGAAAAGTTCAAATCGGTTGCATCGAGATTGAAAACCTAGATTGACTTAGTGATCTCGGTATGACCAAAATTGAAGAATCGGTCAGACCGAAACGCACAAAGAAGTTTTGTAAGTTTAAGTCTATGACGAATCGGGTACTCCAAGTGCTCCTCACACAAAGTGGTTCGAATCTGACTTGATCAAACTTTGTGATGTAGCATGAATAGAGTTTGAGACAAGAAAAGCATAGATAGCTAGGGAGGGTTCTTAGGCATTCTTGTCCATCCACTTGGCAAAAGAAAAGAAACCAAACAATCAAAGCAACAAGTGGATGTCCTCGAATGGGTAAAATATGCAACCATCATGCTCACACAATAAAATGGCAAATGAAATATGTGGCAAAGCATACACAACCATTCTAGCATCTATCAAGCAATTGGCGATGACTAGGTCATCTATATATGAGTATATTGACTTAGGAGTCAAATGAGAACATTTGATCATGGGTCATACTCATCGTTTAAGCTCAAGTGGGGTTGCCACTTTTACATAATGCATTGTTATGTTCACACCATTAGAGTTGCTTTAGCTCAATTCTTAGAGTAAATCTCCCCCTAGATGTGAGATCCCCCCTAAGAGGGATGAACTAACCTTGGGTTTTGTCGATGATGACTTCATGTAGATGTTGAAGATGTGGATGCTCAATGTTGATGTAGATCATTTGGAGCAATCCATTGGAGTGAGTTGCAGTTTCAATACCTACACAGGTTAGTCCCACAAGGAACAAACAAGGATATCCATAGACATAGAGTGATGCACACACAAGATGATGTCTATGAAAGCATTAGGTTACCTTGTCCCTTGTCTTACCAATAAGAGGGTTTGTGACTCCTTGAACTAGTGCAAGATGTGGAAGTTGATTGCACTTGTCCTTGCCAAAATGATAAGAGTGAAGTATGTTGGCGGAGTCACCCTCAAGAACTCTCTAGTTCTTCTTCTTCGGGATCCACACCATCTTGATGGGAATCCTTGGAGTTGTAGTCGTACTTGATGAAGTAGAACTTGATGTAGTCTTGGGAACCCACTTGACCAAGGCCTTGGGAGCTTCTTCAAATGCATCAATCTCCTCTTGAAGCTTATCCTTGCCTTTTTGCTTGTGGTCTTGTGGTGGAAGATCATCTTGAGCTTGTGTCCCTTTGAAAGAAGTAGGATCATACTTCTCTTGTTGAGGAGCAAACTTCGTATTGGGGTATTGATCTTCTTCCCACTCAACTCCATTGGCATTGAACTTTCATTCAAAACCAACACCTTGGTTCTTCCGGTGTCTTCCTTACTTGCGTACAATTTCCTCGAATTGCTTACTCCCGGCAAGGCTCTTGTAAACACCTTTCTCTATAATTCCCTTAAATAAGCTATTTTCTTGATCAAGTGTAACTTGGCTAAGAGAATCATTAGTGGAATCGAGAGAACCACTAGAAGCAACAATATTGGATTTAGCATGATTATTGTTACTACTAGAGGAAGAATCCTTCTTGTTCTTGTTACTAGACTAGACTTGAGGCATGTAAGTAGATAAGAGTACACGCTTGGGAATGTAAGAACTTTTCTTGCGAAGATCATCATTGATTGCCTTTAAGAACTCATGCTCTTGCTCAAGATTGAGCTTTTCAAAGCATAACTTCTCATGAGTCCTTAAAAGTTCTCGATGATCTCCTAAGATAGTTTCATGAGCTAACTTAAGAGTGTTCGGTTCTTTAGTTAGAAGCTCTATATTCTCCTTATCATTGTCATTCGTTTTATCTTGATTAACATGATTAATTGACGTTTCATCATAGTATTCATCACTAGAGTTGTCAACAAGTAAATCATCATCACCTAACAAGTCATCTTCATCACTATTGAAATCAACATACTCGGGGTGTGATACCTTTGGGCCTTTAGCCATGAAGCATCTTCCAAGTCCTTCATTTGTTGAATCAAATATGTCGTAGGAGTTCGTTGACACAAGTGCTAGACCGGCAACACCTTCATCTTGAGTATGTTCGGAGTCGGAGTGATTGTCAGAGTCGGAGCCGGATACCCATTCACCAACATGAGCTCGATGTCTTCGTTTTGTGTAGCTCCTTGATGACTTGTCCTTCTTTTCCGAATCCTTGCTTCTCCAGGATGTTCTTCGTTCATAACGATCATCTCTACTCCTTCTCTCTCTTGGTGGTGATTCTTCTCTTCTCTTGTAGGGAGCCGTGCACTCATTGGAGTAGTGTCCGGGTCTTCCACAATTGTAGAAATTACGCTCTCGACTAGAAGATCTTTTGTCATTGTAGGACTTTGACTTGGAGCTTCTTTCCTTGCTTCTACTCTTATAGAACTTGTTGAAGTTCTTCACCATTAGGCTCAATTCTTCATTGAAGGTTTGTTTCTCACTTGATGATGTGGGAGCTTCACATGAGGCTTTGTAAGCACCACTTGACTTGTTGTGTAGCTCCTCCTTATCCTTGAGTGACATCTCATGAGCAAAAATTCTTCCAATGACCTCCGTTGGCTTGAGATTCTTGTAATTGGGCATCATTTGGATCAATGTGCACACGGTATCATATTTTCCATCCAAGGATCTTAGGACCTTCTTGATGATGAATTTGTCGGTCATCTCTTCACTTCCTAAGACGGTGATCTCATTTGTAATGAGAGCAAGCCTAGAGTACATTCCAGCGACGCCTTCACCATCCTTCATCTTGAACTTGTCAAGTTGACTTTGAAGCACATCCAACTTGGATTCCTTGACGGAGTCGGTACCTTCGTGCATATAAATCAAAGTGTCCCAAATTTCCTTTGCATTCTCAAGACGGCTGATTTTGTTGAATTCTTCGGGGCACAATCTGTTGAAGAGGATATCACAAGCTTGAGCGTTGTATTGCAGCATCTTCAACTCTTCCGCGCTAGCTTCACGGTTCGGTTCTCTCCCATCAAAGAATTCACCTTGCAAGCCAATACACACAATAGCCCAAACGGCGGGGTTATGTCCAAGAATATGCATTTTCATCTTATGCTTCCAACTAGCAAAATTAGTACCATCAAAGTAAGGACCTCTACGGTGATAGTTTCCCTCGCTAGACGCCATACTCTCCTAGGTTGTGAAACCAAGGCTATGATTACCAAAAGCTATGGAAATCAAAGCAAATGGAGACCAAAGCTCTGATACCACTTGTAGGATCGAAAGTATGTCTAGAGGGGGGGGTGATTAGACTACTTGACCAAATAAAAACTTATCCTTTTCCCAATTTTAGTTCTTGGCAGATTTTAGCAACTATGCACAAGTCAAGCAATCTTAACACAATTCAAGCAAGCATGCAAAGAGTATATGAGCAGCGGAAAGTAAAGCATGCAACTTGCAAGAATGTAAAGGGAAGGGTTTGGAGAGTGCAAACGCAATTGGAGACACGGATGTTTTTGTCGTGGTTCCGATAGGTGGTGCTATCGTACATCCACGTTGATGGAGACTTCAACCCACGAAGGGTAACGGCTACGCGAGTCCATGGAGGGCTCCACCCACGAAGGGTCCACGAAGAAGCAACCTTGTCTATCCCACCATGGTCGTCGCCCACGAAGGACTTGCCTCACTAGCGGTAGATCTTCATGAAGTAGGCGATCTCCTTGCCCTTACAAACTCCTTGGTTCAACTCCACAATCTTGTCGGAGGCTCCAAGTGACACCTAGCCAATCTAGGAGACACCACTCTCCAAGAAGTAACAAATGGTGTGTTGATGATGAACTCCTTGCTCTTGTGCTTCAAATGATAGTCTCCCCAACACTCAACTCTCTCTCACAGGATTTGGATTTGGTGGACAGAATATTTGAGTGGAAAGCAACTTGGGGAAGGCTAGAGATCAAGATTCATATGGTAGGAATGGAATATCTTGGCCTCAACACAAGTGTAGGTGGTTCTCTCTCAGAAAATGTAAGTTGGAAGTGTAGGTTCGTTCTGATGGCTCTCTCCATGAATGAAGAGGAGGTGGAGGGGTATATATAGCCTCCACACAAAATCTAACTGTTACACACAACTTGCCAATCTGGTGGGACCGAATTGAGAAACTCAGTCGGACCGATTCAGCAAATCTAGTGACCGTTAGGATTTTCGGTGAGACCGACATGCAACTCGGTAGGACCGATATGTTTAGGGTTAGGGCATAACGTAATCTCGGTGAGACCGATTACACAAACTCGGTGGGACCGATTTTGGTAATAAGCTAACCAGAGAGTTGGTCAGGTAAACTCGGTGGGACCGATTCGCTCATCTCGGTGAGACCGAATTGTTACGAAAGGGAAACAAAGAGTTTACATTGCAATCTCAGTGGGACTGATCTCTCATCTCGGTGGTACCAAAACTTTACGAAGGGAAACAGAGAGATTACAATCCCATCTCGATGAGACCGAGATCCCTATCGGTGAGACTGATTTCCTAGGGTTTGTGGCAGTGGCTATGACATCTGAACTCGGTGGCGCCGGATAGAAAGAATCGGTGGGGCCTAGTTTGACTTTTGGTTTAGGTCATATGTGGATGTGAGGAAGTAGTTGAGGGCTTTGGAGCATATCACTAAGCATTTTGAGCAAGAACCTCATTAAGCAACACCTCATCCCGCATTGATAGTATTGGCTTGTCCTATAGACTCAATGTGATCTTGTATCACTAAAATAGAAAATGTAGAGTCTTGAGCTTTGAGCTTGAGCCAATCCTTTTGTCCTTAGCTTTTTGAGGGGTCCACTTTTCTCATCCATGCCATGCCAATCATTGAGCTTTCCTGAAATATTTATCTTGAAATAGCATTAGCTCAATGAGCTATATGTTGTTAGGAATTACCAAAACCACCTAGGGATAGTTGCACTTTCAACGTCCATTGGCACAACACCAATGACTGCCAAGAGCTCAGGGCAATCCGTGACGGACGTCTTGGCCGCCACCCCGAGCGCAACGACCGTGTCTACAGCCGCGGTGGAGGCCTGATACGTCTCCAACGTATCTATAATTTTTTATTGTTCCATGCTATTATATTACCCTTTGGATGTTTATGGGCTTTATTTTACACATTTATATCATTTTTGGGACTAACCTGCTAACCGGAGGCCCAGCCCGTATTGCTGTTTTTTTGCCTATTTCAGTATTTCGAAGAAAAGGAATATCAAACGGAGTCCAAATGGAATGAAACCTTCAGGAGCATGATTTTTGGAACGAATGTGATCCAGAGGACTTGGAGTGCAAGTCAAGAAGCAGTCGAGGACTCCACGAGATAGGAGGGCGCCCCCCCCCTATAGGGCGCGCCCCCTGTCTCGTGGGCCCCTTGGGCGTCCATAGACGTACTTATTCCTCCTATAAAGACCTACATACCCCGAAAACAACCAGGGAGCACCCGAAACACAATTTCCACGGCCGTAACCTTCTGTATCCGCGAGGTCCCATCTTGGAGCCTTCACCGACGTTCTGCCGGAGGGGGAATCGACCACGGAGGGCTTCTACATCAACATCCTTGACCTTCCGATGAGTTGTGAGTAGTTTACCACAGACCTACGGGTCCATAGTTATTAGCTAGTTGTCTTCTTCTCTCTTTTTGGATCTCAATACAATGTTCTCCCCCTCTCTTGTGGAGATCTATTTGATGTAATCTCTTTTTGCGGTGTGTTTGTCGAGATCCGATCAATTGTGGGTTTATGATCAAGTTTATCTATGAATAATATTTGAATCTTCTCTGAATTCTTTTATGTATGATTGAGTTATCTTTGCAAGTCTCTTCGAATTATCAGTTTGGTTTGGCCTACTAGATTGATCTTTCTTGCCATGGGAGAAGTGTTTAGCTTTGGGTTCAATCTTGCGGTGTCCTTACCCAGTGACAGAAAGGGTTGCAAGGCACGTATTGTATTGTTTCCATCGAGGATAACAAGATGGGGTTTATATCATATTGCTTGAGTTTATCCCTCTACATCATGTCATCTTGCTTATGCGTTACTTTGTTCTTATGAACTTAATACTCTAGATGTAGGCAGGAGTCGGTCGATGTGTGGAGTAATAGTAGTAGATGCAGGCAGGAGTCGGTCTACTTGTTGCGGACGTGATGCCTATATACATGATCATGCCTAGATAATCTCATAATTATTTGCTTTTCTATCAACTGCTCGACAGTAATTTGTTCACCCACCATAATACTTGTGCTATCTCGAGAGAAGCCTCTAGTGAAACCTATGGCCCCCGGGTCTATCTCTTATCATATTAGCTTCCAATCTACTTTTATTTGCATCTTTACTTTTTGCATCTATATTATAAAATACCAAAAATATATTTATCTTATCATACTATCTTTATTAGATCTCACTTTCGCAAGTGGTCGTGAAGGGATTGACAACCCCTTTATTGCGTTGGTTGCGAGTTCTTTGTTTGTTTGTGTAGGTGCGTGGGACTTTTGAGGAGCCTCCTACTGGATTGATACCTTGGTTCTCAAAAACTGAGGGAAATACTTACGCTACTATTGTTGCATCACCCTTTACTCTTCAAGGAAAACCAACGCAAGCTCAAGACATAGCAAGAAGGATTTCTGGCGCCGTTGCCGGGGAGGTCTTCGCTCAAGTCAAGACATACCAAGTACCCATCACAAACTCATCTCCCTCGTGTTTACATTATTTGCCATTTGCCTCTCGTTTTCCTCTCCCCCACTTCACCATTGCCGTTTTATTCGCCCTCTCTTTCCCAATCTCCTCCTCTCTCTCTTTCGCTTGCCTTTTTTCCGTTTGCTCGTGTGTTATATCATTTACCTTGTCATTATGGCTAATTCCTTATCCGCTCCTATGTCTCCCGAGTTTGAAGTTCTTCACTTTAAGCAAAGGCAAGGAGAAAACTTAAAAGATGCTTGGTATAGGATGATGGAATCTTATCACAAGTGCACCCTAGAGGTGAACTTTAGAATTCTTCTTCACAAGTTTTATGTTGGGTTAAATATGACGCATAGACAACTCTTGGATTGCATTGCCAAGGGAAATTTTATTGAAATTGATCCTTGTATTGCTCATGAAATTATAGAGGGGATAGTGGGAACACTACCTCAAAAGGGAGGATCACATCCTACCCAAGAAGAAACACAAGTGTTTGGAAAGATTTGCGAAGTTACAATTTTTTTACAAAAATCTCTTGAGCCCCTTAAAAGTGTTAGCGGAAATGTTCACCGCATGAATATGTTGATTCCTCTTTGCAATAAGCGGTTTGATTCTTTAGATCTAAAGATTTCCGAGTATGAAGGGAAATGTAAAGAACCTCCCGGGTTCGAGTATGACTCCGCTAAAAAACTGAAAATTAAAGATGGCACTACTTAGATCTATCTTCTCGTTTATGCCTAGCTAGGGGCGTTAAACGATAGCGCTAGTTGGGAGGCAACCTAATTTTCTTTGTGTTTTTTGTTTTTGTTCCTGTTTAGTAATAAATCTTGCATCTAACTTCTGTTTAGATGTGTTTTTATCTTTTAATTAGTGTTTGTGCCAAGTAGAACCTATAGGATAACCTATGATGATAGTTGATTTGATTCTGCTGAAAAACAGAAACTTTGCGCTCACGAGAAAAAATTCAATAAATCACAGAAACGTGATTTTGCATTTATTCGTTTTGCTTCTGATCAATAAACAAATTTTCCAGTACTTCCTATTTTTGTAGGAATTTTAGAGTTCCATAAGTTTGCGTTAGTTACAGATTGCTACAGACTGTTCTGTTTTTGACAGATTTTGTTTTTCGTGTGTTGTTTGCTTATTTTGATGCATCTATGGCTAGTAAAATAGTTTATAAACCATAGAGAAGTTGGAATACAGTAGGTTTAACACCAAAATAAATAAAGAATGAGTTCATTACAGTACCTTATGTGGTGGTTTTGTTTTCTTTCACTAAGGGAGCTTATAAGATTTCCTGTTGAGTTTTGTGTTGTGAAGTTTTCAAGTTTTGGGTAAAGCTTTTATGGACTATGGAATAAGGAGTGGCAAAATCCTAAGCCTGGGGAGGCCCAAGGCACCCCAATATATTTAAGGATAGCCAAAAGCCTAAGCTTGGGGATGCCCCGGGAAGGCATCCCCTCTTTCGTCTTCGTTCATTGGTAACTTTACTTGGAGCTATATTTTTATTCGCCACATGATATGTGTTTTGCTTGGAGCATCGTGTATTATATTAGTCTTTGATTTTTAGTTTACCACAATCATCCTTGCTGTACACACCTTTAGGGAGAAGCCTATTTGATTAGAAATTGCTAGAATACTCTATGTGCTTCACTTATATCTTTTGAGCTTGATAGTTTTTGCTCTAGTGCTTCACTTATATCTTTTAGAGCACGGTGGTGACTTATTTTGTAGAAATTTCTAGTCTCTCATGCTTCACTTATATGTTTTTGAGAGTCTTTTAGAACAGCATGGTATTTTCTATGGTTATAAAATTGGTCCTAGAATGGTAGGCATCCAAGTTGGATATAATAAAAACTATCATAGGAAGTGAATTGGATGCTATGGTCAATTTGATACTAGATAATTGTTTTGAGATATGGAGGTAGTGATATTAAAGTCATGCTAGTTGGGTGATTATGAATTTAAAGAATGCTTGTGTTGAAGTTAGCAAATCCTGTAGCATGCACGTATGGTTAAAGTTGTGTAACAAATTTGAAACATGAAGTGTTCCTGGCTTGTGCATCCTTATGAGTGGCGGTCAGGGACGAGCGATGGTCTTTTCCTACCAATCTATCCCCCTAGGAGCATGCGCGTAGTACTTGATTTTTGATGACTTCTAAATTTTTGCAATAAGTATATGAGTTCTTTTGACTAATGTTGAGTCCATGGATTATACGCACTTTTACCTTTCCACCATTGCTAGACTCTTCGGTATCGTGCATTGCCCTTTCTCACCTTGAGAGTTGGTGCAAACTTTGCCGGTGCATCCAAACCCCGTGATACGATATGCTCTATCACACATAAACCTCCTTATATTTTCCTCAAAACAGCCACCATACCTACCTATTATGGCATTTCCATAGCCATTCCGAGATATATTGTCGTGCAACTTTCCATCCGTTTATCATCATCATGACATACATTACTTTTGTCATATTGTCATTGCATGATCATGTAGTTGACATCGTATTTGTTGCAAAGCAACCATGCATTATTTTTCATACATGTCACTCTTGATTCATTGCACCATCCTGGTACACCGCCAGAGGCATTCATATAGAGTCATATCTTGTTTTAGTTTCGAGTTGTAATTCATATGTTGTAATCAATGAAAGTGTGATGATCATCATTATTAGAACATTGCCCAAAAAGAAAAATAAAAAAGAAAAGAAAGAACAAAAAAGGGAAAGGCCAAAAAAAAGGCCCAAGAAAAGGGAACCGAACGCTGGATGTCTTTCTTTAGGATTGTTGCATGAGAAGACTGGGCACAGTGCCTATGCTCGGGTCCATCCCTGCAACGTCGATAAACCCAATGACTGAGCTCCGTCTGGCGGGCCGGCCCCGTTCACGTCACCTCTTGGGGTCATTGGTGCTTGGCCTTCTCGTGCAATGTCCTCCAGAGATTCACTTGGCGCAGGTCCTCACACATGTTCCGAAACAAAAATCGAAGTGCAACCCGCCTTGAGGTAGGGCCTCGTGAGTCCCGTGTTGGCTCATGGGTGCGCATATATACCTCCTCCAGTCCTGTCGTGCTAGCCACATGTCAGGACGGGGCTGTACATGCCCCGGAGTCTCCCTCGTGGGAACTCCCACCCACATTCTAGTGGAAGCCCCATGCTCCGCGCTGGCGGACGACACGATCGAGGAGCGGCTATGCCCACACAAGAGTGGATGCACCATGCTCCGCGCTGGTGAATAAACAACTGAGGGCGCCCTCGCGGTCAAACTAACCTCAGGACAGCCTTTCGGCTCTTTGGCGGCATCACCCCATGGCTTTCCCCTCGGAAGGAACACGCAAGGGGGCCAGACACGAGGGATGTGCTCAGGCCTCGCCTGGCAAATGCTACCCTATACCAGGTCTGGGTACCTGGTCTTCTCGCATTCCCCCCAGGCGAAAGCTAGTGATCAAAGGTATGAGGGCTGCTCGCACGTCAAGGAGGACCTCCTGAGCATTGTGACTCAGGGGCCTCACTGGTCATGTAGCGCCTCAACCCTTAGTCTCGTCCTGGCGATCCGAATGCCCCATCGGCGGTTGAGGTATGCATGGGGTCGGGCCCTGCCGACGCAGAGCACAAGGCCCTACCCTCGGTGTCCTCGTTCCCTTCGTGAAGGCTTCTCACACGTGCGGGGACCTCCTGAGCATCGCGACTCAGGGGCCTCACTCGTCATGTATCCCCTCGCCCCTTGGTCTTGTCCTGGTGATCTAGATGCCCCAATGGCGGTCGAGGTATGCACGAAACTGGGCCCTGCCGACGTAGAGTGCACAAACAAGCACGAAGGAAACTAGGCGCATTAACGAAATCAGAAGTCCTAATAGTTATTACAAGTGTAATGTTCCACGAGTTCAAATAGAAGCTCTCAAGCCTCCGTAAGGCACGATGAATGTTGCAGGGTCGAACTAGGAGGAAGCGTCGTTGTTGCCTTGATCGCCGCTGCCGCCCGTCTTGGGGAGCCCGGCAACAATGACGCTGCCGCCATCTTCGCCGTCGGCTCCGGTCGCCGCACCTGCAGGGTCGAGGACGACAAGGAACTTATCCAACAGGTCCTCCACCTGCTTCTTCATGCCTTCGGCAGCAGCATCGTGAGACTTAGGGGCCACCAGCTCGATCAGGGTGCTAAAGTCGAAGCTGGAGTCCTGGAGGTGGAGGTGGCTGAAGACACGCGACGCTTCAATTCCATCCGCGACTAGGTCAAGGAGGAGGACATAAACATTTTCAAAGTACATACAAACCTCAATGTTGTAGATCCATTGACTAAACCTCTTCCACAAGCAAAACATGATCAACACCAGAACTCTATGGGTATTAGATTCATTACCATGTAATACTAGATTATTGACTCTAGTGCAAGTGGGAGACTATTGGAAATATGCCCTAGAGACAATTATAAAGTGGTTATTATTATATTTCCTTGTTCATGATAATCGTTTATTATCCATGCTATAATTGTATTGACCGGAAACTCAAATACATGTGTGGATACATAGACAATAACGTGTCCCTAGTAAGCCTCTATGGGACTAGCTCGTTGATGAAAGATGGCTATGGTTTCCTAGTCATAGACACGAGTTGTCATTTGATAATGGGATCACATCATTAGGAGAATGATGTGATGGACAAGACCCAAACTATGAACATAGCATATGATCGTGTCAAATTTATTGCTATCGTTTTGTGCATGTAAAGTATATGTTCCTATAACCATGAGATCATGCAACTCACTGACACCAGAGGAGTACCTTGTGTGTACCAAATGTCGCAACGTAACTGGGTGACTATAGAGGTGCTCTATAGGTATCTCCGAGGATGTCTATTGAGTTGCATGGATCAAAACTGGGATTTGTCACTCCGTATGACGGAGAGATGTCTCAGGGCCCACTCGGTAATACAGTATCACCCTGATCTTGCAAGCAATGTGACTAATGAGTTAGCCATGGGATCTTGTATTGCGGAACTAGGTATGGAGATACCGATGATCGAATCTCGGGTAAGTAACATACTGATAAACAAAGGGAATTGCATACAATATTAGCTGAATCCTTCTTTGTAGAATATGTAGGAACCAATATGGGCATCCAGGTCCCGCTATTGGTTATTGACCATAGAGGTGTCTCGGTCATGTCTGCATAGTTCTCGAACCCACAGGGTCTACAAACTTAACGTTTGGTGACAATATAAGTATAGTTGAGTTGTGATGGTGGTTAGTGAAGGTTGTTCGGAGTCATGGATGAGATCCCGGACATGATGAGGAACTTCGGAAGGGTCGGAAGGTGAAGATTGATGTATAGGACGAAGGGTATCGAAGTCCGTAAGTGTTCCAGGGGCACCGTGTTATGGACAGCATGACCAAAAGGGGTTTTAGGGGCCCCGACAAGTGTTGGGGGGCCTCATGGGCCTAGGGGAGGGGGAAGACCAGCCCACTAAGGGGTTGTGCGCCTCCTCACCCCATCTCATGTAACCAGGAGAGGTGGGCGCCCCCTCTAGTGCTGCCTCCACCTGGCTTGGGAGGCAGGCAACCCTAGGGTTTCCTTAGGAGGCGCCCCATCCACCTTGGCCGCTACTCCCTCTAGGGGAAACCCTAGGGGCACCACCCCTCCCCCCTTCCCCTATATATAGTGGTGTATAGGGAGGGAAGCCTCACCCATCTATGCCACGGCGCTGCCCTCCCTCTCCCTCGTAGTCCTTCTCATTCTCCGTGAGGCTTGGCGAAGCCCTACTGAGATTCCACCACCACCACCGCCACCACACCGTCGTGCTACCGGAGGACTGGAGCTACTACTTCACCACCCCTTGCTGGATCGAGGAGGTGAAGGCGTCATCAAGCCGTACATGTGTTGAACATGGAGGTGTCGTCCGTTCGGCACTTGGATCAGGAGTTCGCAGGACAGATCATGATTGGATCGCGAAGACGTTCGATTACATCAACCGTGTTTCTTAACGCTTCCGCTTTGCAATCTACAAGGGTATGCAGATCCAATCTCCCCTCTCATAGATGGTCATCTCCTAGATTGATATTGGTGAGCGTAGGAAATTTTTATTTCCCATGCAATATTCCCAATAGGGATCACTTGATCCCATTCGGTACATCTTCTACGCTTTGTGTGTTGATCAACTTGAATCACACTTGAATTAGTCTTGATCAACTTTGCATCACGTCTTCTCTATGACCAATCTTTGGATAATTTCGTGAATAGAACCTTGGTCAACACAGAAACTCCTTGAAACCAACAAATGGACTTCAAGAAATGCCTATGGACAAATCCTATGAATATAACACAAGGGAACAATTAGTCCATAGAGATTGTCATCAATTACCAAAACAAAACATGGGGGCACTACATGTTCTGTCACTAGTGCCTCATCCGTGTCGCAGTCACTGTCGTCTCCCTCGCCGGGACCGCTGTCGTCTAGGCCTCCCCGAGCCTCTTTGACCGCCCCTCCCGCTCGCTGTGAGGTCTTCCCCTCGTTTCCCCTCCGCCCCGCCGTCATTCGCCGTAAGCCGCCGCCCCCACGTCCACCCGCTGCTGTGCCCCGGCTACGCAGCCGCCTCGCCCTACATACCCCGCTGAGGGAGTCCTGGATTAAGGGATCCTCGGACGTCCGGCCTGTTGACATAGGCCGGACTGATGGGCTGTGAAGACACAAGACCGAAGACTCTCAGCTGTGTCCGGATGAGACTCTCCTTGCGTGGAAGGCAAGCTTGGCACCAGGATATGAAGATTCCTTTCTATGTAACCAAACTTGTACAACCCTAGACCCTCCGGTGTCTATATAAACCAGAGGGCTTAGTCCGTAGAGGTAATCATAATCATACAGGCTAGACTTCTAGGGTTTTAGCCATTACGATCTCGTGGTAGATCAACTCTTGTAATACTCATATTCATCAAGATCAATCAAGCAGGAAGTACGGTATTACCTCCATAGAGAGGGCCCGAACCTGGGTAAATATCATGTCCCCCACCTCCTGTTACCATCAACCCTAGATGCACAGTTCGGGACCCCCTACCCGAGATCCGCCGGTTTTGACACCGACATTAGTGCTTTCATTGAGAGTTCCGCTGCGTCGTCACCAGAAGGTTTGATGGCTTCGTCACTCATCTAAAACAATGCAATCCAGGGGGAGGTTTTCCTCCCCGGATAGATCTTCATATTCGGCGGCTTCGCACTGCGGCCCAACTCGCTTGGCCATCTAGAGTAGATCGACAGCTATGCTCCTGGCCATCAGGTCAGATTTAGAAGCTCGAATTACATTGCCGATATCCGCGGAGGCTTGATCTTCAGCGGATTCGATCCCATGGCAGTCGCTCCCTGCCACCACGATGAACATGACCTAAATTTGTCATCGAACCGTGCCCAGGATGTCGGATGTTGGGTTCCGGCAGACCCTTAAGGTTTGAAATCTGGGGTGCGCGCGAAGATCTTCCCCCTACCAATCCACGTCCGATCACCTCGTGAGAATCTAAGCTAAGCGATGAACAACACAAGGGACACATGATTTATACTGGTTCGGGCCACCGTTGTGGTGTAATACCCTACTCCAGTGTGTGGTGTGGTGGATTGCCTCAGAGGCTGATGATGAACAGTACAAGGGGTGAACAGCCTCGCGAGAGGTGTTTTTGAGCTGGTGCGATGAACTGCTTGGGTGAGTTCGATCGCCTCTCGGTCCAATGAGCACCCGATCCGTCCTCCAATCTCTGTGGTGGCTAGTCCTATTTATAGAGGCCCTGGTCCTCTTCCGAAATATTGAGCGGGAAGGGCGCCAACAACGGCCATTTTGAAGGGGAACATCTAGTGCAAGTTATCCTGACTAAAGTTGGTCTTCGTCTGCCAAAGGCACTGGCGGTGACACCGTCTTGGGCTCCACGGAGACCTCCATCCTGCCGCTCTGCTGGTCTTGGTCTCGTTGCACTGAAATGGCAACCTTTTCCTGATGCCTCGGTACTCCACGCCTGTGCTTGCCCCCTTTGCACCAAAGAGGAAACAAGGACACTACGCAGGCCGGCGCCCGCCTGGTCTTGATCGTCACGGCTTGCGTCACGAGCACCTCGCGAGGTACCCTGCTTTGATCTCTCCACCTCCTCGCGAGCCTCCCTGGCGAGGCCGTTCCTAAGGAAGTCATGTGTCGTCCGCCCCGTGAGGCTTGGACCCTCATGAGGGTCTTGAGTCTTGTGTCGATGAAGATGGGCCGTTCTGGGTCACCACTTGAGCCACGCCGCAGGCCGCAGGCAGGCAAGTCTGGGGACCCCCATTTCCAAAATGCCGACAGTAGCCCCCAGGCCCAAGGCGCGCTCGGACTTGGCATAGCGGAGAAGCGAAGGGGCAAGTGTGGAGCGCCGCAGGCCCCATCAGCTTGCGGCCTTGGGCGCCACGTGGCGGTTGATTGGACGTGGGTGTCTCCGCTTCCCTACGCTACCTCGGCAATTGCTCGACTAACAAAAGACTGGCCCGGGGTTAGCCTTACCTTCATTACCCTTATTTCCCTTGCTTCAGATCCCCTTTCTTGCACTTCGCCCTCCTGCTACCGAAATCTTCAGATTTGTTGCACCCTTTCTCCTCTGGCGAGCCATGGCACCCCGCAAGGCCTCGGCCAGGGTTGCATCGGCCTGGTACTCGCTGGCCCTGGTCTCCCCCAATGTGACGGAGAAGAATCTCGCCCTTACGCGCGAGATGGCGGCGGTGCAGATCAACGAGATGGGGGAGACTGCGTTCCGGCTTGGCTCCACCCGGCCGGAGGACAAGGGGAGCACCTTCTACCCCCTCTTCATGAGCGCCGTTATCACTGGTTTGGTTCCTCCTTTCTCTGAGTTCTTCCTTGCCGTCCTTCGCCAGTGTTAGTTGCATGCTCTACATATCCATCCCAACTCCATCCTTCTCCTATCGATCTTCGCCTACTACTGTGAGGCGCACGTCGCGGTGATGCCCTCTGTGGCCTTGCTGCGCCACTTCTTCTCCCTCCGGGTCTCCGGCGGCAATATCTCGGTGTGTGCGAGCTTTGTCGCGTACTCCAAGTCCAACGCCATCTCGAAGGCTGAGAAGAGGGCTGAGGGCTTCCGGAGCAAGTGGGTCATGGTGGACGCCAGGTGCCACAACCCCCTGCTAGAGCTGCCCACAAAGCAGCCTGAGGCCGTTGAGGCGTGGTCCCGCATGAAGCTTGATGATCAGCAGGCGAAGCTGGTGCTAGAGAAGATGAACACCGACCTGAGGTTGGGCAGTCTGAGGTCGGCAAAGTTGACCGAGGCCTCGCTCCTGAGGGAGTTCCTGTCGCATCGGGTGGCCCCTCTTCAGGTGCACTCGCGCCCGCTGTGGAGGCTTGCAGCTGCGGATGTTGTCCTCTACCTGAGCTTGGACGCCCTGAATGACGAGGATCTGACCGCAGCCCTCCGCTTCTTGGTTGGAGAGGATGTGGCAGGCCCGGTGGATGCTCCGGTCCCTTTGTTCCTTCGTGATGACTGGAAACTGGTGGTGGACACCATGCCCACCTTCGACGGGGTCGGTCTGGTGCCAGCTGAGGATCCTGAGGGCCAGGCGGCGACGGTGATGGTGAACCTGTCCTCTGGTGACTCCAGAGGGGGAGAGGAGGAAGATGACGATGAGGACGAGGAGCGTGACTCAGAGGTGACCTTCAAGGGGACGGGGGAGACTTCCCCCTGGCGCAGGTCCAGCACCCTCTGCTCCATGCCTGATGACGACGAGGCCAGCGCCCGGCAAGGAGGGCAGGACGCGCCCCTGATCCTGAGGAAGGATAGGTCCGGGCTGATCTCCCGAGCGTCTATCCCAGCCCTCGCATTGGCCGAAGTCAGCTCTAGCCCTTCAGGTACGCCTTCCTCTGCGGCTAGGACTCCCGAGGCTGAGCCCCACAAAAGGCTATCGGGCTTCAATCTTGGCCGGAGTCCATGGGAACCCGCGGGAGTCAACCAGTAAGTACTTGAACTTTGCCTTGCTCCTGTCTTTTCGCCGTCGAGGCCTGACATCTTCCATTGGGTAGGTTGCTGCCTGCGGTGAAGAGGCTAAAGGGAGACGCGGCGGCCCCACCTGGAATGGGCCCGTCAGCCATGGCCGCATCTTCACTCGTGGGGAAGGGAGGCAATGGGGCCCGAACGTCCCCTTCCCGATCATCCTCGCGAGGCCAGCAGGGACGCTCCGGCGAGGAGTCAGCCCCCGTGGCCCCATTGACTCTGGAGGCGCATGTGCTTGATGCTGTCGCCGAGGTTGCCAGGGCTCAGGAGGTCCCTGCCTCCCAGGCTGTGATCATGATGTCGTCTTCTCCTCCTACTCCACCGGCTCCCGTCTCCTCTGCTTCTTCCGTTGCCTTGGACCGTGCCGCCGACGAGCTGAGTCGGCTGCGGGAGGATCTCCGGAGCATGGACCCCCGCCTAGTGTCTGGGCGCCTGGAGTTGGTCTCCAGCTGGGTTCGCTCTGACGCCTCTGTCCGAGTGGCGCTGAGCTAGGCTGAGACGGCTTCCGAGGAGGAGAAGCAAGCCACCTCCCAGGCCATGGCCGCTCGCGACGCGGCGTTGAAGGATGCCTCATCTGTCAAGGGTCGCTGTGAGACGCTGGAGGGTGAGCTGAAAGGGCTGCGTGATGCGCTCGCCAAAGATGTTCATGACCGCCAGGTGAAGGAGGAGGAGATGAAGGCTCGGGAGGCTGCTGTCAAGGACCACGACGCCGAACTCTCAGCCGACCGCGACCGGCTGAAGACGCTGGAGCAGGCGATGAAGACGGAGAGGGTCGAACTGGATGCCGAGGTGAAGGTCTTGGCCAAGCACCGCGCAGCCTTCGCGCGCTATGAGGAGAGGGCCCGTATAGCGCTGAAAACGCTTTATGACAGGGGCCTGGAGAAACCGCTGGCTGGAGCCAAGGAAGGCCCCGCTAAGCTGGTTCCCTTCCTCGTCGAGGCGCTTGAGGAAGTCGTGATTGGCATCAGCCCCATGGATGAAGTTGAGGCTCGCGTCCTTTCCTCCACAGCGCTGAGCCGGATCCTTAGCCACGTCTACCTCCGCAACCCCGATGCCAACCTCGACAACCTGCTGGAGCCCGTGGATGCCAAGCGTGTCACGACCGGTTTTCCGGGTATTAATTTCCCAGAAAATGGCCTTTGTGCTCACCAGCCCCAGGATTACTGTTAGCTGATGAGGCACCAACTTGATACAGAAATTCCAAGCAAAAATACATAATATGTAGTACAAGACCATTCTAGCCTATGAGTACAACATAAGGTTGCTAGTGGTTGATGGCGGAAGAGGTTTGTCGTACATCAGCGTCTATGGGACTCCATTTCCCACAGGAACAGCTGACCAGGGTAACTCCTATCTTCGCAAGGCTGCTATCACCATTGCTTAGATTCCGGGGGTGTCATCTCAATGCTCCTCTCCATGCAAGAAATCTGGCCAAGACAATAGCCAGGGACAAGCTAGTGAGTACTTTGAATGTACTCGCAAGCATTATGAACATGGGTATAATATAACCAACGATAATCATGCTCTGAAATATTCTATGGTCACAACGTCAGTCATAAAATAAAATCCCTGATGCATGCAAGCAAGTTATTTATATGCAACATGAATATGTAATCACAGAGTAGTAATAAAATGCACCGATCGGGTGTCTGAAGCGATGCCTCGAAAGGATAGTAAATAATGAGTAAATAATGACGAACTCTCCACTCTCCAAGGAGGCAAGCTGGCGTGCTGCGGTGGTTTGGGCGGTGCCGACCTGAGCAGGGGCGGGCTGTCGACGCCTGCATGCCGCCAAAAGGCTCGCTGTGGCGGTGCTGTGAGGAGCCAGGGGGCGGTCGAGTGGGGCGAGACACGGCTATACCAGCGGATCAGATCGAGCTCCGGGGAGGGGTCAACCTAGGACGCGGTAGCTCGGGCGCACGCATGTGCAAAACGCGTGCTCTGGTTGCGCCCGGTGCACGCACGGCAGGTGCTCGACGAAATGCTAGTGTGTGTTAGAGAGCTCGGGTGATGCTGGTAGTTAACAGGACTGGGTTAGGGTTAGCTAGGAGCTTAGTGGACAAGTTAGTTAGGTTAGAGGACCAAGTGTACAATGCTAACTAAAAACCATGCCAAGACTGGCCATGCACACAAGATGTTTGACAAAATGCCAAGGGCACCTAGGCATTTCTTGGAGTGGCCAAAAACTCCAGACTAGTGTCTCTTTAGATGTTAAAGAGGGTGGCAAGGTCATTTGGGCAAAACCAGAAACTTGCTAGTGCAAGTTTTGTAAAACTTCAGTTCTGGACAGAAGGTAAATAGCATAGTTTCATGGACCAAAAATACTCCAATTGGGCCATTCTTCTGGACTTAAGGGTTTTGCTGGGTGGTTGATAAGCAGGACAAGGATCATGGGCATTACACAAACAAAAATTAGAGTTGCTGTAGAAAAGGCCAAACTGGACCAGAGAGCAAAAGAGGTTGTTTTGCTTAAAGTTTTCAAAGAACATCAGTGGATTTTTGCACAAAGATGAATAATATACTCCTATTGATATCCCATAATTTTGGTGGAAGCTTTAAAGAAATATTTAATTAGGTTGCAGTGCAAAATTGCCCACTGGACCAGATTTGAAAATTAGATGTAGAGCCCAAAATATCCAAAGAATTAAATATATTATTGCATAAAAGTGATCTAAAAACATCACATGACATCCCCAAATTTTGGTGGGATTTTTAAATGAATTTATAAAAGGGTTGCAGTTCAAAAGGGGCCCTAAAACTTAAGAAAAACCCTTTTAGAGAAATAAAGCTCAAGGAAAAATAATTATATAAATAATCCCACTGATAAAGAATTGTTTTATTTGAGAGGGTAAATAAGTCCAATAATGATTGAAAAGTTTTTACTTGGGGTAAAACTCCATAATAATAAAGAAAAGAATGTTCTAAAATCAAAAGGAAATCTAGAAAATAAAAGTTTAAGTTTCCTGGCAAAATTTTAATAAACAAAATATGGTTAAATTTTTGGGGTGTCACAACACTACCCCCTTAAAAAAAATCTCATCCTCGAGATTTTTTAAGGGTTGTCTTCGAAAATATCTTTCCTGTTGGTTGGAACTAAAAAAATTACTCATAGCACAAACTTTGTGTCGTCGGGGTTGGCAGCTACGCCCGGGATTAAAATGCAATCACACACCAACATACTCATGTATGGCTACTATTTAAATTAGGGCGCACAAGCAAACAGCATTTAATTGTGGCGATATAGGGTCACATGGTTACAGGGCGTGGACATACTAAGACTCGGTACTACTCGAGTGAGTTAGTCTACCTCGTTAATATCTAAGCGCGCGTGCCTTGTGGACGTCGAGGCTTCTCCACGGGTTTCACCGTCGGGGTTAGCTGGAGGGGGTTGAGGAACTGTTGGGTCGGGGTAGCGATGATGACCATGCCGGGGATTGTTGGCCACAATCCCGTTGGAGCGTGTTCCCAAAAGGCGGCGAAGCACTTCTGGGGTCATCAAGGTATTATGGTCGATGACTAGGGCAGACCTCAAGGGCTCGATCGGTTGTCCGAACAGCACAACCGGGTTGTCAGTGTTGGGCTCATGTTCTCTTCTTGCCGGGGCTCGACGTATCAGTTCTCCACGAGCTGCGATCAGATCAAGAGTGATTTGATCAAACAGATCCTCTAGTGCACTTACATAGCGCACCAGATGCAATAATGCAGGATCCATCTCGTGATCTCCATTGGCAACTTGGGATGGCCTACCATACCCGTCACGGCTGGGGTAGTAGTAGAACGAGCGACAGTTAACTCTGGGCGACAAGAGCCGGAGTTGCACTATAGCCTCTCGAGCAGCTAGTTGGATGGCTTGTGGCTCAAAGGAAGTTGTCCTTGCGGTGAACCTGTAGGGGCGTTCTGGCAACAGACCCCTACCATAGACATGTACAGTGGCCCAGAATCGACGGCTTTCACCGCCCATGGGTCCTTGGTACACAACATATTCTGGGGGTTCTTCTAATGCAAAGGCACGGCGGGTGAGGTTTGCTAGCACAGTCACAAAACCTCCAAGGTTGTTTGCCGTGGTTTCATTGTGAACAATGGGTCCTGGCATTATAGCTCGGTTTGGGAAAGAGTTTGTGATGTGCTGTGTTGAGGCTAGCGTACCATTTTTATAGAAAAAGGGGACGGAGTCTTCCTTCTCTTGCTTGCGAATGGGACAATATAGGTGTCGGTCACTAGCACGTGATCGACAGGCTAGGCTGATAGGTTGGGCACCGACTGCCAAAAGTGCCAGGCTCATGTGTGGCTATCTTACACGAGAAGCTTGGCTGGGGTTAGGTTAAGGTCTGGTGGTAGGTTTACCTAGGTTTTTCGACCTGGCTAAGATAGGATTAGCCAATGGTCAGCCTGGCTCTGATACCAAGTTTGTCACGACCAAGTTTGTGCTCACCAGCCCCAGGATTACTATTAGCTGATGAGGCACCAACTTGATACAGAAATTCCAAAAAATACATAATATGTAGTACAAGACCATTCTGGCCTATGAGTACAACATAAGGTTGCTAGTGGTTGATGGCAGAAGCGGTTTGTGGTACATCAGCGTCTATGGGACTCCATTTCCCATAGGAACAGCTGACCAGGATAACTCCTATCTTCGCGAGGCTGCTATCACCGTTGCTTAGGTTCCGGGGCTGTCATCTCAATGCTCCTCTCCATGCAAGAAATCTGTCCAAGACAATAGCCAGGGACAAGCCAGTGAGTACTTTGAATGTACTCGCAAACATTATGAACATGGGTATAATATAACCAACGATAATCATGCTCTGAAATATTCTATGGTCACAACATCAGTCATAAAATAAAATCCCTGATGCATGCAAGCAGGTTATTTATATGCAACATGAATATGTAATCACAGAGTAGTAATAAAATGCACCGATCGGGTGTCTGAAGCGACGCCTCGAAAGGATAGTAAATAACAAGCATGCCTCAGTCGGGCGTCTGAGCGACACCACATAAAGGGCTTATAAAGTAAATAAATAACAGCATGCCACAGTCGGGCGACTGAGCGACACCACATAAAGGGCTTATAAGGAAAATAATCACAGTGAATGTCCAGGAGGTAGAACCTGTAACACCCTCGATGCGACTATAGCTCCCACGTGTCGAGGCACGACTTAGAGACATAATCGCATTGAAGGCATATGTCGCAAGTGAGGTAATCGTCACACAACCCATGTAATACATAAGGGAAAGAGATACATAGTTGGCTTACAATCGCCACTTCACACCATTACATAAATAAACATTACATCAATCAAATACACTCATGGTCCGACTACGGAACCAAAATAAAAGAAGAACCCCAATGCGACAAAGGTCCCCGATCGACCCCAACTGGGCTCCACTACTGATCAACTAGAACGAAACAACACAAAGGACAAGGTCGTCATCGAGCTCCTCCTGAGCTTGGTTGCGTCATCTGCATGGACTCATCGGCACCTACAAGCTGGTTTTGGAAGTATCTGTGAGCCACAGGGACTCAGCAATCTCACACCCTCACGATCAAGACTATTTAAGCTTATGGATAAGGTAAAGGTATGAGGTGGAGCTGCAGCAAGCGACTAGCATATATGGTGGCTAACATACGCAACTGAGAGCGAGAAGAGAAGGCAAAGCACGGTCGATAAAAGTATGATCAAGAAGTGATCCTGGACTACTTACGTCAAGCATAACTCCAACAACTGTGTTCACTTCCCGGACTCCGCCGGAAAGAGACCATCACGGTTACACACGCAGTTGATGCGTTTTATATCGGATCTGGTGTCAAGTTATTTACAACCGGACATTAACAAATTCCCATCTGCCTATAACCGCAAGCACGGCTTTCGAAAGATTATACCCTGCAGGGGTGTCCCAACTTAGCCCATGACAAGCTCTCGCGATCAACGAAGGAATAGACCTTCTCCCAGGAAGACCCGATCAGACTCGAATCCCGGTTTACAAGACATTTCGACAATGGTAAAACAAGACCAGCAAGACCGCCCGATGCGCCGACAATCCCGATAGGAGCTGCACATATCTCGTTCTCAGGGCAACACCGGATGAACACTACGTACAACTAAAACCAGACCTCGAGTTTCCCCGAGGTGGCGCTGCAAGTGGCTCTGGTTCGGACCAACACTTAGACAAGCACTGGCCCGGGGGGCTATAATAAAGATGACCCTCAAGAGAGCGACTCCCAAGGGAAAAGTAGGTGGTGGTGAGGCAAATGGTAAAAGTCAATGTTGGGCCTTGCTGGAGGAGTTTTATTCAAAGCGAACTGTCAAGGGGGTCCCATAAATCACCCGACCGCGTAAGGAACGCAAAATCCGGGAACATAACACCGGTATGACAGAAACTAGGCCGGCAAGAGTGGAACAAAACACCAGGCAAAAGGCCAAGCCTTCCACCCTTTAACAAGTATATAGATGCATTAATTATATAAGATATATTGTGATATCCCAACCAAAATCCTGTCCACCATGGAGAAATCTTCAACTTCACCTGCAACTAGCAACGCTATAAGAGGGGCTGAGCAAGCGGTAACATAGCCAATCAACGGTTTGCTAGGACATGGTAAGTTAGAGGTTTGACATGGCAATTGGGAGGCTGGCAAGCAAATGGTAGGCATCGAAGCATTGGCATAGCAAGAGCGAGCAAACTAGCATAGCAAAGATAGTAGTGATTTCGAGGGTATGATCATCTTGCCTTAAATCCCGCAAGGAAGAAGAACGAGTCCATGAAGAAGATGAACGGAAGAAGTCGAACGGATCCTCACAATCGCAACATTACCAGAACTAAGAAGCAACACCGGAAAGAAGCAAACAACTTGGTAAACAACACAGCATAATCATGGCAAGATGCACAATCAAGTATGATGCATGTCCGGTTTAATAAGGCATGGCATGGCAAGTGCAACACACAATACTATAAATTAAATGGAGCTCAATATGCAACGAGTTGCATATTGACGAAACACCACATGGACATATTTAGTTCTCTCTCGTTAGGTACTCAACAATATTAAATGTTGTTTAAGCATGGCAAGAGGTGAAACATAAAGGGATTGTCTATCTAAACAATTTAAATGGGGCCGGATATAGAAAATGACAAATCCGGTAAATCCCCATATGCATATAGCAAATTAATACAAACAACAATTTAAATATTTTTAATTGTTGTTATCATGATGCAGATGACATGAACAAGTTCATGCAATTTTAAGCGTTTTATGAAAATGTTGACATGAGCATGTTATGAAGCATTTGGTCACCATGGCGGAACGAAAAGGGTGCCACGACAAAGATAACGAAAATGATGCCACGACAACATTCCGGTTCCGATAGCTCATCGAGATACCGGTGCAAAAGGAAAAGTGACGAGACCGTGACATGTGATAGAAGGTGGGGTGATCCCGGATACCGGGTTCGCACAAGATGGTGGCATGGCAACGAGGAGAAACATGCACGCGACAATTTCGGACACGGTACAAACGCGGGCATCTCATACAACACACATGCATTCGTTCCACGGCGGTCGTTCTCGGCGGATATACCTTTGAAGCGTGCGTTTCGGGGCGGTTCGAGTTCGATGCGGTGTAGATGGAAGTAGACGTTCTCGCAACGGTCGTCGTGGGAAGTAGTCGTACACGTGACGGTCTTCGGCGGCGGTAGTGGTACATGTTTTCGTGGATGTTCGGGTCCGGCGAGGAACTTGACGTCCTGGTACTTGGCGTCCACTCGGCCTTGGCGGTGATGAAACAAAACGCGATGGTTGTGTTACTAGGCGAGTCCGCCTAGTCGTAGACGGACTTGAGGTACTCTGGGGCAGATGTCCCAATGTTGCAACGGTGGTCGGCAGGTGCACGAAGGGGAAGCAGGAGCAGAGGTGTGGCGGAGCTCGGGACGCGAGTGAGAGGGAGATGGAGAGGTGGGGCGCAGAGGAGCCCCGACCTAGTCCGTTTCTCCGGCGAGGGTGGAACGCGGGGTCCGGTGAGGTAGGCGTAGGCGTGGCCATGGACGAAGGGAGCATGAGCTTGGGGAGGAGGCCGAGCGCTGGCGAGGAGGCGGTGGAGGCCGGCTGATGCGGACGGGCGCGGTTCACCGGGGCGCAGAGGAGGCGACAAGGGGAAGGACTCGCGGCGGAGAGGAGGCAGCAAGGCGGCGGGGAGCAAGGCGCAGCGGCGGCCATGGCCTCGGCGAGGAGGGTTGAGGGCGGTGGCGCTCGCGCACAGAGGCGACGGGGACGCCCGATGCAGGAGGAGAAGGGCGAGGCCGCGGCGCTGGGGAGGAAGAGAGGCTGCGAGGGAGATGAGGGAGGAGGTGAGCGAGAGGAAGGAGATGGGAGCCTGGCACTGGGTTCGACAGGGGCATGGTCGCGGCGAGGGGATCGGGCACAGGGGAGGAAGATCGAGAGGGAGATGGGGATCGCGAGGATCGGGCGAAGCCCTTCCTGGCAGCGGGCGTGCGTGTGGCGGCGGCGGGCAGGGAACGAGAGGGAGAGAGTCGGGGCCTAGGGTTAGAGGGGTTAGGTGGGCCTTGGGAGGCCGGCCCAGTGGAGAAAGAAGTGGCCAGAGGCCTAGCTGGGCCGCTGGGCTGGGCTCTCTCTCTCTCACTAATCTCTATTAGAAAAGAAATAGAGAGAGGAAAAGAAAGAGAGGGTTAGGGAAAGATTATGCGCAAGTGGACAATTTTCCCGGACTCACAAAAATGAGTCTGATCCAAGAAAAATAGAAAGAGGCATGATTGAAAGATTTAAATTCAAACTCATTTGAATTTAATTCAAATGGGTTTGAACGAAAGTGAGGGTTTGGGAAGGTCCAAAAATGTTCGGATTTTTGGTGGAGCTCCGGAAAATGATGAAATAATTTATGGGCAGAGTTGGAGACCAAGAATTAAGATAATAAAGGCATTGGGATATTTTGCAAGTGTGTTAAGGTGATTCCAAAACAATGGAATATTTTATTATAGCTCCCTAAATATCGGGAGGGTATGTTATAAAGAGAAGTCACCCTTCCCTCGATTTAAATGGATCGAAGATCCATACAATTTATTTAGTTGAGTTTTAAAAATTAAATGGCATGATGGCATGATGACATGATGCAATGCAAAAATAAAAGAGCAAGCACAAAAGAAACACATGGCAAAACTCGGAATAGCTGGAAGTCTTCTGAAGCATCGGTCTTGGGGCGTTACAGAACCGTCCCAGGGATACTCAATACTACAAATAATATAAAGGGGTTAGTCCATAATAATAATAATCATAATCATCATAAGTCACACATCATGATCCATGTTCTGGTTTAGTAGTTTCTCCTTCGAAGACCGACACTAAGACCGACACTTGACCCAACCCAGACTGTAGTCCTTAACCATGGACACGGCTATTCGAATAGATTTAATCTCTGCAGAGGGTGTACTCTTTACCCACGAGTAACGGATTCCTTCAGTCCATCGGGACTAATTCCGTCTACGGTCTTTTAATTGAAAACACACCTGACTTGCACACACCAGCTTAACTTACCGGTGTCTAGAATCACCCACGACACCTGTCAAGCAAAACTCTCAGTGGGGAGGCTACAACCTCGAATAGCATGGGATCAAATTTATATCGCCCGCTCTAAGGGGTGCCTCCCTCTCGGTCCCAACCGGAAACACCCATGCCCCCGGACCAGGTGGCCTGCCTACCAGCTACAACCGGTATCTTCCACCATGGCCTCTTTGTATGGTGTGTGCTAGAAAGGGGTTGACGACTTACTGAACCGTACCCTACTTGTTGTAGGGACAAGTGGTAGTACGAAACAAGTATGGGGGTTACTAGAACAAGACTCAATCTATGATCGACTCAGGAGGTTTAAGTATTCCCTGCATGATTAGCATAATGAATATATTTCAACCAATAGACAGAATCACCACTCATCATACCCCATCATGCCACACCGGAAACACTCGTCTCGACGAGGAACTAGGGACAAGCTCAGGTCTACCCAAGACAGAGACTTTCCCATTTTCCCTTCCAGTAGGCACGAAAGGCATACGAGGATGATCACTATCACAAGCATGTCCATTTCCAACAGCAAGGAAATCCCCAATATGCATTCATGCAAATGATCGTATCCCCACATAAAATAACGAGTTCTCCGTATTAAGGTGGTGTTATAGTCGTGTCAAACAATGCACAAAAATATTATGCCAGGGTTCAGAATGCTTGCCTTCAAGAATATGCAAGTGGGGGTGCATTTTTGAAAGATGCCTTCTTCTTCAAAAACCTATTTTTGAAATTATTCAAATTAACACATAGTTTCAAAACAGTGCAAAAACGTTGTCTGAAATTTTTTCAAATAAATCCTAAAATAAACTAGACTTAATTTGAGAGAGGTAGGAAAAAGAATCAACTTATTTGGAGTTTTATTTTAAAAGATATAGCCAGTCAAAGTTACTGGTCAAATCTATTTTTATAAAATCTGAAAAAAGGAAAACGGTTCAGACTCGAATACGTATTAGCACAGGGAAGACGTACTCAGTGGAGGGTGCCTTCACTTAGAACCGTTGGGGTCCAGCCTAGTCGCTGACGTGCGGGGCCCGCTTGTCGGGTTTTTCTTCCTCCTCTCGCGCGCCTGGGCAGAGAGTAGGGGCAGGTTCCAATGATGATTGCCGGCGACAGGGGGCACCAAACGATGCGCTCCGAGTATGCACGTGCTCGAGAGGAGATGTCGCATCCATTGGAGGAGGTTAGGGGAGCGGCGGAGCTCGAGGGCGAGTAGCCCTTCCTCCATGGCGGAGGGCAGCTTCGTGAGGGGATGGAGCCTTGCAAACCTCGACTCCCGGGCAAAATTGAATGCTGGAAAGGGTCCTTGGGGTCACGATGGAGCTAATGGTGGTGATAGAGTGGAGGGAGGGGCTCTGGTGGCGTCGGAATCGACCGGAGTGCTGCGGTGGTGGTTTGGGCGGTGCCGACCTGAGCAGGGGTGGGCTGCCGACGCATGCATGCCGCCAAAAGGCTCGCTGCGGTGGTGCTGCGAGGAGCCAGGGGCGGTCGAGTGGGGCGAGACACGGCTATACCAGCGGATCAGATCGAGCTCCGGGGAGGGGTCAACCTGGGACGCGGCAGCTCGGGCGCACGCACGTGCAAAACGCGCGCTCTGGCTGCGCCCGGTGCATGCACGGCAGGTGCTCGACGAAATGCCAACGTGTGTTAGAGAGCTCGGGTGATGCTGGTAGTTAACAGGACTGGGTTAGGGTTAGCTAGGAGCTTAGTGGACAAGTTAGTTAGGTTAGAGGACCAAGTGTACAATGCTAACTAAAAACTATGCCAAGACTGGCCATGCACACAAGGTGTTTGAAAAAATGCCAAGGGCACCTAGGCATTTCTTGGAGTGGCCAAAAACTCCAGACTAGTGTCTCTTTAGATGTTAAAGAGGGTGGGAAGGTCATTTGGGAAAAACCAGAAACTTGCTAGTGCAAGTTTTGCAAAACTTCAGTTCTGGACAGAAGGTAAATGGCATAGTTTCATGGACCAAAAATACTCCCATGGGGCCATTCTTCTGGACTTAAGGGTTTTGCTGGGTGGTTGATAAGTAGGAGAAGGATCATGGGCATTAGAGCAACAAAAATTAGAGTTGCTGTAGAAAAAGCCAGACTGGACCAGAGAGCAAAAGAGGATGTTTTGCTCAACGTTTTCAAAGAACATCAGTGAATTTTTGCACAAAGATGAATAATATACTCCTACTGACATCCCATAATTTTGATGGAAGCTTTAAAGAAATATTTAATTAGGTTGTAGTGCAAAATTGCCCACTGGACCAGATTTGAAAATTAGATGTAGAGCTAAAAATATCCAAAGAATGAAATATATTTTTGCATAAAAGTGATTTGAAAAGATCACATGACATCCCCAAATTTTGGTTGGATTTTTAAATGAATTTATAAAAGGGTTGTAGTTCAAAAGGGGCCCTAAAACTTAAGAAAAACCCTTTTAGAGAAATAAAGCTCAAGGAAAAATAATTATATAAATAATCCCATTGATAAAAGAATTGTTTTATTTGAGAGGGTAAATAAGTCCAATAATGATTGAAAAGTTTTTACTTGGGGTAAAACTCCATAATAATAAAGAAAAGAATGGTTCTGAAATCAAAAGGAAATCCAGAAAATAAAAGTTTAAGTTTCCTGGCAAAATTTTAATAAACAAAATATGGTTAAATTTTTGGGGTGTCACAAAGCGCTCCGCCGCTGCTGTCGAAGCTGTCAAGGGTCGAGCGGAGGCCTTGTTGTCAAAGTTCCGTGCTTTCAACACCGCGCCTAAGCGAGGCCCTGCCGGCTCCGCAGTTCCAGGGGGTGGGGCTGACAAGCGCGACTCCACCACGAGCGGTGGCATGGCCCAGGGGTGATCTTCTCGTGGGCTTTTCCCTGCTTTGGTTCCTGCAACGTGCACCATGCCTCATGGAGGCGTTTAAATTTGTGTCTGGTATTGTGAGGACAATCAATGGTCTGTAATATTTGCTTCTGGATTTGCTAGATTTTGCGATTTCCTTCCTATTTGCTGGTGTTCTACGTCGGCAGGGCCCGGCCCCGCACATACCTCAGCCACCGTTAGCCTCGACCGGATCACCAGGACGGGACTAAGGAGTGAGGGGATACGTGGTGAGTTAGGCTCCTAAGTCGCGATGCTCAGGAGTCCCCCTTGACGCGCAAATGGCAAATAAGGAGGGGGTGGAAGAGAGGATCTGTCGTTCTACATCGGCAGGGCCCAGCCCCGCGCATACCTCAACCGTCGTTAGCCTTTCGGAACTAAGGAGTAAGGGGCTATGTGACCAGTTAGGCTCCTGAGTCGCAATGCTCAGGAGTCCCCCTTGACGCGCAAACGGGTCTTCATACCTTGGCTCCGCTCGGGGAGGGGCGTGCGACGACCAGGTCCGAGGGACCTGGCTGGGTGGCGTGTGCTCGGGCGTGGCCCGGGCGCAGCCCCCGTGCCCAGCCCCCTCGCGCGGCGCTCCCGAGGGAAGGCTTTGCGATGAGGCCAGACACTAAGCTCTGGGCTCCCTGAGGTTGATACAGTCGTGGGCTGCCCTTAGTTGTTTATCACCAGCGCGGAGCATAGCGCAGCCGTATGTGTATGGGCATAGCCGCTCCTCGGCAGTGTCATCAGCCAGCGCGGAGCATGGTGCTTCCACTGGTACGTGGGAGGGGGGCTCCCCTCCGGGAGGATCCCCAGGGGCGTGTACAGCCCCGCCCTGACATGTGCCCGACACGGTAGGGCTATGAGAGGTGTATCTGGGCACCCGTGAGCCAGCGCGGGACTCACGGGGCCCTACCTCGAGGCGGGTTGCACCTGGCTCTAGGCCTTTGTCGATGGTACGTTCTTGCAAGGTGGTTAGAATGCAAATGCTCTACGTCCTCAGGTCCTGGCCCTCGAGCAAGCCCGGCCGCCGCTGGTATGCCAGGTCGCGATGTCGTGGACAAGGCCAGGGGGTAAGGGCTAGAGAGCCAGTAAGAGCTCCTGAGTCGCGATGCTCAGGCACCCCCCTTTTAACATGCAAGCACTTTGCATGAGAGAGGAGAGGCCCGCGGTAGACAGCAGACGATAATCATAAGCAGGTTAAGCATGAAGAAGGAAATCAACTTAGATAGATGCAGATGAAGGAAAACGCCACTGGGTCAGGCCCGAGCGGCTTGGGGATGATGCAGCCTGGGGGGCGCCCCCAACAAGGTAAACTGAAGACATAAGCAAAATGGATACATGCCACAGGGACAGACCCACGCGACCTGGGAATGATGCAGCCCTAAGGGCGCTCCCAGCTGAAACGAAACTTGAAAGAAGTCACCTAATACCATTGTAGAGCGAGTGTTGGAGTAGCTGACGGTGCGCGGTAAAGAATCCAATCCTCACGAGCCCTAGGAGCTCCGGGCCTCGGGAGGCTCGTGAGGTCCGGATGGCTCAGCGAGGTCCATCTCCATTTCCTCCAGGAACGTGCGATGCTTGGCCACCTGAGCTTCCAGAATGCTTCTCATCAAGCGCTGGTGGGCTGCAGCGGCGTTTGGCAGGCCGAAGGGCATGCGAACGTAGCTATGCGGTGGACCCGCGCAACGCCCCATGCGCGAAGGCCAGAAGCGCTCCTCAGACGCGACTTGATTAAGCCCTGGGTAGTCGATGCAGACGTGCAGCCCGCCATCCTCGCCTGGATGGGGAGCTGCGCTGGGCAGGCGGTGCTTTCCGCGCATGACTCCTGAGCGACCTTGGTGATGAACTCCTGAGGGTTGGGACCTCCTTGCCTCACGCCTTCCTGAGGGAAACATGCCATGAAGCACGCCTCCAAGTGGTGCCCGAGTGCCTCCCTCGTGATCTTGGCAAGTTCAGTGGCTCCCCAAGAGAGAGCCCCCAAGCCTTGCCCGAGGAGGGCGTCGGGCGCGCCTCCCTATGCGACAGAGGGTGGTGCCCCTTGGATTGGCGCATGTCCGGATGTGGCGCCTCCGGAGGTGCCTGCCTCCTAAGGCCTTGGGCCAGGTGACGTCTTCTTCTTCTTGGGAGCTGCTTTAGGAAGGTTTCCACTCTTGTTGTCTGGGTCTTCGATTGATGCGGCTTGGAAGGCGTGCTTGAGAGAGCACACCGCATCCTTCTCTTCATAGGGGACCGTGATGACCCCGCCACTTCCTGGCATCTTGAGGACGTTGTAGCCATGGTGAGTCACTACCATGAACTTGGCCAGGGTTGGATACCCAAGGATGGCATTGTATGGTAGGCGAATGTGGGCGACATCGAAGTCGATGAGCTCGGTACGGTAGTTCTTGCGATGTCCTAAGGTGACAGGGAGGCGGACCTGCCCTATTGGGACGGTGGAACCATCAGTGACTCCTGAGAAGGGCTTGGTTGGTTGAAGCTGACCATATGGCACTTGAAGATTGTTGAACGTCTCAACAGACAAGACGTTGAGCCCTGCCCCGCCGTCAATGAGGGTCCTGCTAACTTGCACATTGCTGATGACTGGGGAGTAGAGCATTGGGAGGACACCGGTCGTTGCCATGCACTTGAGCTGATTGATACGTCTCCGTCGTATCTATAATTTTTTATTGTTCCATGCCAATATTATTCAACTTATATATACTTTTGGCAACTTTTTATACTATTTTTGGGGACTAACATATTGATCCAGTGCCCAGTGCCAGTTCCTGTCTGTTGCATGTTTTTTGTTTCGCAGAAACCCAATATCAAACGGAGTCCAAACGGGATAAAAATGGACGGAGATTTTTTTGGAATATTTATGATTTTTGGGAAGTAAAATCAACGCGAAATGGCGTCCGGGGTGGCCACGAGACAGGGGGGTGCGCCCTCCCCCTTGGGCGCGGCCTGGACTCTCGTGGGCCACCCGTAAGGCGGTTGACGCTCTTCTTTTGGCACAAGAAAGCTAATTTTATGAGAAAGATCTGGGCGAAAGATTCACCCCAATCGGATTTACGGATCTCCAGATATAAGGAAAATAGTGAAGGGGAAGAAAGAGAGAACGCAGAAACAAAGAGATAGATCCAATCTCGGAGGGGCTCTCACCCCTCCCACGCCATGGGAGCCAAGGACCAGAGGGGAAACCCTTCTCCCATCTAGGGAGAAGGTCAAGGAAGAAGAAGAAGAAGAAGGGGGGCTCTCTCCCCCTTGCTTCCGGTGGCGCCGGAACGCCGCCGGGGGCCATCATCATCATCGCGATCTTCACCAACACCTCCGCCATCTTCACCAACATCTCCATCACCTTCCCCCCTCTATCTATAGCGGTCCACTCTCCCGCAACCCGCTGTACCCTCTACTTGAACATGGTGCTTTATGCTTCATATTATTTTCCAATGATGTGTTGCCATCCTATGATGTCTGGGTAGATTTTCATTGTCCTATTGGAGGTTGATGAATTGCTATGATTGATTTAATTTGCTTGTGCTTATGTTGTTGTCCTATGGTTCCCATTATATGAGCGCGCATGTGGATCACACCATAGGGTTATTTGTATGTTGATAGGACTATGTATTGGAGGGCTAGAGTGACAGAAGCTTCCACCTAGCATAGAAATTGATGCATACGGGATTCAAGGGGGACCAATATATCTTAATGCTATGGTTGGGTTTTACCTTAATGAACGTTAGTAGTTGCAGATGCTTGCTAATAGTTCCAATCATAAGTGCATAGAATTCCAAGTCAGGGATGACATGCTAGCAGTGGCCTCTCCCACATAATACTTGCTATCGGTCCAGTAAAGTAGTCAATTGCCTAGGGACACTTTCACAACTCCTACCACCACTTTCCCACACTCGCTTTATTTACTTTCTTGCATCTTTATCTAAACAGCCCCTAGCTTTTATTTACGTGTTCTTTATTATCTTGCAAACCTATCCTTTCACACCTACAAAGTACTTCAAGTTTCATACTTGTTCTAGGTAAAGCGAACGTCAAGCGTGCGTAGAGTCGTATTTGTGGCCAATAGGACTTGAGAGAGTATTTGTTCTACCTTTAGCTCCTTGATGGGTTTGACACTCTTACTTATTGAAAGAGGCTACAACTATCCCGTATACTTGCGGGTCATCAAGACCTTTTTTGGCGCCGTTGCCGGGGAGTCATAGCGTGGGGTGAATATTCTCGTGTGTGCTTGTTTGCTTTATCACTAAGTAATTTTTATTTGCTGTTCTTAGTTGTTTTCTATCTTTAGTTATGGGTAGGAAACGCAAAATACCAAAAAATTTGGTTGTACCTACTGCTCCAATGGTTGAAGAACCACTCAAAATCTATCACACTACTGAAGCTTTTTACTTGGATCATCTTCGATCCCTTTGTGCTCGTGCTGAAACCCCAACTAGCTTAGTTGAGGGCAAATCTTTAGATGAGCATGCTTGTTATGTGCGACACCGTATATCTGAAAAAGGGAAACTATTATGGGATAAAATTCAACGTTTGCAATGCTATGCTTGGAATTTATGTGAAATATATGATATTACTTGTTGTTCTGAAAACCCTAAGAAACACCTTCCCTACCAATGTGAGTTTGATAATGGGATCGTATCTTCATATGCTAAGGGTGTTTATAATTACTATGATGTTCAACAAATTGAAGAATTTGTTGTCTTTAAGGGTGCTTTTGAAATTTCTTCTTTGATTGAAAAGTATGATGCTACTCTTTACAAATCTGGAAGTTTTGTCGTACTTGAATATTGTTATGATAATTATGCTTCTAATGCCTATGTTAAACCATATATTGAGAAATTCTCCGCTGTCCAAGAAGAGACTAATATTTTGCAGGAAGCTATAGAAGAAGAAATTGATGAAACTATGAGCTCATTGGATGAAAAAGATGATGAGGAGAGCGAAGAACAAAAGGAGGAAGAGCGGATTAGCTACCCGTGCCCACCTTCTAATGAGAGTAGCTCTTCAACTCATACATTGTTTAATTCCCCTTCGTGCTTACCGAAGGATGATTGCTATGATCCCGTTGATTCTCTTGAAATATCCCCTTTTGATGATGCTTGATATGCTTGTGGCCAAGATGCCAATATGAATTATGCTTATGGAGATGAACTTGCTATAGTTCCTTATGTTAAACATGAAATTGTTGCTATTGCACCCATGCATGATACTCCTATTATCTTTTTGAATTCTCCCAACTACACTTTATCAGAGAAGTTTGTGCTTATTAAGGATTATATTGATGGGTTGCCTTTTACCATTGCACATGATGATTTTGATGAATATAATATGCATGTGCTTGCTGCTCCTACTTGCAATTATTATGAGAGAGGAACTACATCTCCGCCTCTTTATGTTTCCAATACTATGAAATTGCAAGAAACTGTTTATACTATGCATTGGCCTTTACTATGTGTGCATGAATTGTTCTTTTATGACATGCCTATGCATAGGAAGAGAGTTAGACTTTGTTGTTGCATGATATATGTTACTTTGTGCTCACTACTAAATTACAAATCATTGTTAATTAAAATTGGCTTTGATATACCTTGGGATCCGGGTGGATTCATTACTTGAGCACTATATGCCTAGCTTAATGGCTTTAAAGAAAGCGCTGCCAGGGAGACAACCCGGAAGTTTTAGAGAGTCATTTATTTCTGTTGAGTGCTTTCATATAGTTTAAAAACAAAAAAATAAAGAGGGGAACTTAAAAACTTTTCAAAAAGGAAAGTGAAATTGAGAAAGACAAGCATTGTTGAAGTGGGAGCTAGCCTTGAACTTTGTTCCTGCTCACGGAAACTTTGTGAATCTTGATTACAGAAACTTTTCATCAAAAATAATTATCCCCTTGTATAATTCCATTGTATTATAAAAATAATGTGCCAAGGTTTCCCTTTAGGATGTTTACAATGCTTGTTGGTTTGTACGGTGCAGGACAGAAACTTTGGCTGTAGTGCGCGATTTTAAGTTTTTATCTGGAACATCAATTGGTTCTGATTCCTTTTGCACTGTCTTGCTATACTACTTGTTTATTTTTCCTAATTTTGGTAGAATTTTTGGGGTACCATAAGTATGGTGGATGTTCAGATTGCTACAGACTGTTCTGTTTTTGACAGATTCTGTTTTTGATGCATAGTTTGCTTGTTTGATGAATCTATCAACTTATATTAGTGGATTAAGCCATCGAAAAGTTATATTACAGTAGACACAATGCAAAAATAAAATATGAATTGCTTTGCTACAGTACTTAGAGTGGTGATTTGCTTTATTATACTAACGGATCTTACCAAGTTTTCTGTTGAAGTTTTGTGTGGATGTAGTGTCTAATCGAGGATGTCTCAATATGAGGAAAAGGAAGAGAGGCAAGAGCTCAAGCTTGGGGATGCCCGAGGCACCCCAAGTAAATATTCAAGGAGACTCAAGCATCTAAGCTTGGGGATGCCCCGGAAGGCATCCACTCTTTCTTCAACAAGTATCGATATGTTTTCGAATTCGTTTCGTTCATGCATTATGTGCAAGTCTTGGAGCGTCTTTTGCATTTAGTTTTCACTTTTATTTTATGCACCATGCTGGTATGAGATAGTCCTTGGTTGATTTATAGAATGCTCATTGCACTTCATTTAAATCTTTTGAGTATGGCTTTATAGAATGCTTCATGTGCTTCACTTATATCATTTGAAGTTTGGATTGCCTGTTTCTCTTCACATAGAAAACTGCCATTTGTAGAATGCTCTTTTGCTTCACTAATATTTGTTAGAGCGTGGGCATATCTTTTGTAGAAAGAATTAAACTCTCTTGCTTCACTTATATCTATTTAGAGAGATGACAGGAATTGGTCATTCACATGGTTAGTCATAAAATCCTACATAAACTTGTAGATCACTGAATATGATATGTTTGATTCCTTGCAATAGTTTTGTGATATAAAGGTGGTGATATTAGAGTCGTGCTAGTTCAGTAATTTTGAAATTGAGAAATACTTGTGTTGAGGTTTGCAAGTCCCGTAGCATGCACGTATGGTGAACTGTTATGTAACGAAGTTGGAGCATGAGGTGCTCTTTGATTGCTTTCCTTATGAGTGGCAGTCAGGGACGAGCGATGGTCTTTTCCTACCAATCTATCCCTCTAGGCGCATGCGTAGTAGTACTTTGCTTCGAGGGCTAAGTAGGCTTTTGAAATAAGTATATGAGTTCTTTATGACTAATGTGAGTCCATGGATTATACGCACTTTTACCTTTCCATTGTTGCTAGCCTCTTCGGTACCGTGCATTGCCCTTTCTCACCTCGAGAGTCGGTGCAAACTTCGTCGGTGCATCCAAACCCCGTGATATGATACACTCTATCACACATAAGCCTCATTATATCTTCCTCAAAACAGCCACCATACCTACCTATTATGGCATTTCCATAGCCATTCTGAGATATATTGCCATGCAACTTCCATCGTTATCATATACATGACTTGAGCATTCATTGTCATATTGCTTTGCATGATCGTAAGATAGCTAGCATGATGTTTTCATGGCTTGTCCGTTTTTTGATGTCATTGCTATGCTAGATCATTGCACATCCCGGTACACCACCAGAAGCATTCATATAGAGTCATATCTTTGCTCTAGATATTGAGTTGTAAGTAAATAAAAGTGTGATGATCATCATTATTAGATCATTGCCCCAGTGAGGAAAGGATGAAGGAGACTATGATTCCCCCACAAGTTGGGATGACACTCCGGACTTTATAAAAAATAAAAGAGGCCAAACAAGCCCAAATAAAAAAGGAGGCCAAAGAAGCCTACCAAAAAAAGAAAAAAAGAAAAAAAGAAAAAGGAAAAAATTTAAAAAAATGAGAGAAAAAGAGAGAAGGGGCAATGTTACTATCCTTTTACCACACTTGTGCTTCAGAGTAGCACCATGTTCTTCACAGAGAGAGCCTCCTATGCTTTCACTTTCATATACTAGTGGGAATTTTCATTATAGAACTTGGCTTGTATATTCCGATGATGGGCTTCCTCAAACGCCCGAGGTCTTCATGAGCAAGAAAGTTGGATGCACACCCACTTAGTTTCCAGTTTGAGCTTTCATACACCTATAGCTCTTAGTGCATTTGTTGCATGGCAATCCCTACTCCTCGCATTGACATCAATTGATGGGCATCTCCATAGCCCATTGATTAGCTGTGTTGATGTGAGACTTTCTCCCTTTTTGTCTTCTCCATATAAACCTCCACCTTCATATTCTATTCCACCTATAGTGCTATGTCCACGGCTTGCGCTCATGTATTGCATAAGAGTTGAAAAGACTGAAGCGCGTTAAAAAGTATGAACCAATTGCTCGGCTCGTCGTCGGGGTTGTGCATGATGGGAGTATTTTGTGTGACGAAGATGGAGCATAGCCATACTATATGATTTTGTAGGGATGAGCTTTCTTTGGCTATGTTATTTCGATAAGACATAATTGCTTGGTTGGTATGCTTGAAGTATTATTGTTTTTATGTCAAATGATAGACTATTGCTTTGAATCACTCGTGTCTTAATATTCATGCCATAATTAGACATATGATCAAGATTATGCTAGGTAGCATTCCACATCAAAAATTATCTTTTTTATCATTTACCTACTCGAGGACGAGCAGGAATTAAGCTTGGGGATGTTGATATGTCTCCGTCGTATCTATAATTTTTGATTGTTCCATGCCAATATTATTCAACTTTTATATACTTTTGGCAACTTTTTATACTATTTTTTGGGACTAACATATTGATCCAGTGCCCAGTGCCAGTTCCTGTCTGTTGCATGTTTTTTGTTTCGCAGAAACCCAATATCAAACAGAGTCCAAACGGGATAAAAATGGACGGAGATTTTTCTGGAATATTTATGATTTTTGGGAAGTAAAATCAATCCGAAACGGTGTCCGGGGTGGCCACAAGACAGGGGGGCGCGCCCTCCCCCTCTAGGCACAGCCTGGGCTCTCGTGGGCCACCCGTAAGGCGGTTGACGCTCTTCTTTTGGCGCAAGAAAGCTAATTTTATGAGAAAGATCTGGGCGAAAGATTCACCCCAATCGGAGTTACGGATCTCTAGATATAAAGGAAACGGTGAAGGGGAAGAAAGAGAGAACACAGAAACAGAGAGATAGATCCAATCTCGGAGGGGCTCTCGCCCCTCCCATGCCATGGGAGCCAAGTACCAGAGGGGAAACCCTTCTCCCATCTAGGGAGAAGGTCAAGGAAGAAGAAGAAGAAGGGGGGCTCTCTCCCCCTTGCTTCCGGTGGCGCCGGAACGTCGCCGGGGGCCATCATCATCACCACGATCTTAACCAACACCTCCGCCATCTTCACCAACATCTCCATCACCTTCCCCCCTCTATCTACA
Source organism: Triticum aestivum (assembly GCF_018294505.1). Lineage (NCBI taxonomy): Eukaryota > Viridiplantae > Streptophyta > Magnoliopsida > Poales > Poaceae > Triticum > Triticum aestivum. The sequence goes on along the minus strand of NC_057807.1, from coordinate 322,497,402 downwards.
GCGGTCCACTCTCCCGCAACCCGCTGTACCCTCTACTTGAACACGGTGCTTTATGCTTCATATTATTTTCAATGATGTGTTTCCATCCTATGATGTCTGACTAGATTTTCATTGTCCTATTGACGGTTGATGAATTGCTATGATTGATTTAATTTGCGTGTGGTTATGTTGTTGTCCTATGGTGCCCATTATATGAGCGCGCATGTGGATCACACCATAGGTTTAGTTGTATGTTGATAGGACTATGTATTGGAGGGCTAGAGTGACAGAAGCTTCCACCTAGCATAGAAATTGATGCATACGGGATTGAAGGGGGACCAATATATCTTAATGCTATGGTTGGGTTTTACCTTAATGAACGTTAGTAGTTGCGGATGCTTGCTAATAGTTCCAATCATAAGTGCATAGAATTCCAAGTCAGGGATGACATGCTAGCAGTGGCCTCTCCCACATAATACTTGCTATCGGTCTAGTAAAGTAGTCAATTGCCTAGGGACACTTTCACAACTCCTACCACCACTTTCCCACACTCGCTTTATTTACTTTCTTGCATCTTTATCTAAATAGCCCCTAGCTTTTATTTACGTGTTTTTTATTATCTTGCAAACCTATACTTTCACACCTACAAAGTACTTCAAGTTTCATACTTGTTCTAGGTAAAGCGAACATCAAGCGTGCGTAGAGTCATATCTGTGGCCGATAGGACTTGAGAAAGTATGTGTTCTACCTTTAGCTCCTCGTTGGGTTTGACACTCTTACTTATCGAAAGAGGCTACAACTATCCCGTATACTTGCGGGTCATCACTGATCCGCTGAGCTGAACGTGATGGCGCACGTAAACCACCTGAGAGGGCGCGTGGCCTCAAGCTTGGGAAGGACTGCATTCAGCTCGCGAGCAAACTGCTTGAAGATGCGCTAAGAGGCTTGGGCCTGAGTGCCGCCCAAGATGCAAGCGATTACACGCGGCTCCTGGAAGCCCCCAGCCCCCTCGTCATGATGATGGTCGTCATTCCTTCTTGGTGGTGGTGGCAGAGGAGGAAGCCCTACGTTGCCTTGCGGGTGATCCTCATGGGGATGATCCCTCCAAGCCCCCTTGCAAGGCTGGTCCTGCCAGCGGTCCTCGCGAGGCCGGTCACGCCACCCTTGGCGAGGGCCGCGGTCGTCCCATCGTCCTCCACCTCTTGCTCCGCCTCGGTCGTAGCCCCGATCGTTGTGCTCGGGGGTCGACCGACACGGCCTTCTCGCACGGCCCTGAGCTCTTGGCATTCGTTGGTGTTGTGGGTATGGAGATCATGGTACACACAGTACCGGTTGCCCTTGGATGACTCCGGTTGGTCCCTATCGCGCTTCATGTCCGGCTCTGCTACGAGCACAGCTGCTCCCTTGCACTTCACATCCTTGGCCTTGGCTTTCTTCTCTTTTGGATCTGCTGCCAGGAGCTCGAGAAGGGAGAGGCGTCCCTCCTCAACCCTTGCGCACTTGGTTGCCAGGTTGAACAGCTCCAGAGACATACACAGATCTTTGTGGATCGCCACCTCCTCCTTCATCTTGATGTTGCGGATGCCATCAGAGAATGCCAAGATGATGGCATCCTCGGTTACCCTGGGAATCTTGAGGCGAGCATTGTTGAAGCGTTGGATGTACTTCTGCAAGGTCTCGCCGGGCTACTGCTTGATGCGGCGCAAGTCACCCATGGTCGGCGGATGGTCGCGAGTACCCTGGAAGTTGGCGATGAAGCGAGTGCGCATCTCGTCCCAGGAGGAGATCGTGCCAGGAGGCAGGTTCAGGAGCCAGGTGCGGGCGCCATCCTTGAGTGCCATGGGAAACCAGTTTGCCATGACCTTTTCATTCCCGTTGGCGGCTTCGATGCCCAGCTCGTAGAGCTATAGGAACTCTGCGGGGTCGGTAGTGCCGTCATAGCGAGGAGGCAAGTCAGGTTTGAACTTTCCTGGCCAGGCGACACTGCGTAGCTCAGTGGTGAAGGCGCGGCAGCCTGTGGTGGCTACCAGAGCTCTCTGCTGATGCGGGGCTTGCTCCTGGGGGTTCCCGCGCGCCGCTGCTTGGAGCAGCGCGGGGTCTTGACATGATGGCGCAGGGATGTGGTCGTGGCGCACCGGTGCCAGGAGCACGCGAGCACCTTCTTGGGGGTGAGGGATTTCTTGGCAGCTCCTTTCTTATCGCGCGGACGCGGTGGATCTCGTCCTGCGGCCGTGCGCCTTGGAGCCAGGGCGCCTTCTTGGGAAGGAGGTGGCGGAGGCACCTCCTGACCTGCGCCTCCTGCGGTCGAAGGGCGAGGCAGCGAGAGGGACGGCGCAGGGGAGCCCCCTGCGGCGCTGACGAGCTTGGTGATGCGAGCAAGCCACTCGTCGTAGAGGTCTTCGACGGGACGGTAGTGCAGGAGCTCATGTACCAGGAGCAACATGGCGTGTGCATCCGCAGGGGCGCGACAAGCTTGGGACGACGAACCACCTGGAGTCAGCAACGGGGTGGCGGTGCGGCCTTCCCGCCACACCGAAGGATGCAGCGACGAGGCATGCTGCTCGTTCCCCGTCGGGCCGGTGGCGGCGTTGGCGGCAGGCGATGGGGAACAACGGGGACACCCACCGACGGGAGTCGTCTGGGCGACACGGGCGGCGAGAGCTGCCTGATGCTCAGCTCGAGCCCGGTGAGCGTCAGCCATGGACACGACGGAAGATCAAACGCGAAACAGCGGAAGAAAGATTCTGGCGCACCCCTACCTGGCGCGCCAAATGTCGGATGTTGGGTTTCGGGAGACCCTTAAGGTTCGAACTCTGGGGTGCACGCGAAGATCTTCCCCCTACCGATCCACGTCCGATTGCCTCATGACAATCTAAGCTAAGCAATGAACAACACAAGGGACACAAGATTTATACTGGTTCGGGCCACCGTTGTGGTGTAATACTCTACTCCAGTGTGTGGTGTGGTGGATTGCCTCAGAGGCTGATGATGAATAGTAGAAGGGGTGAACAGCCTCGCGAGAGGTGTTCTTGAGCTGGTGGGATGAACTGCTTGGGTGAGTTCGATCGCCTCTCGGTCTAATGAGCACCCGATCCGTCCTCCAATCTCTGTGGTGGCTAGTCCTATTTATAGAGGCCCTAGTCCTCTTCCCAAATATTGAGCGGGAAGGGCGCCAACAACGGCCATTTTGAAGGGGAACATCTAGTGCAAGTTATCCTGACTAAAGTTGGTCTTCGGATGCCAAAGGCACTGGCAGTGACGCTGTCTTGGGCTCCACGGTGACCTCCATCCTGCCGCTCTGCTGGTCTTGGTCTCGTTGCACTGAAATGGCAACCTTTGCCTGATGCCACGGTACTCCACGCATGTGCTTGCCCTCTTCGCACCAAAGAGGAAACAAGGACACTGTGTAGGCCGGCGCCCGCCTGGTCTCGATCGTCACGGCTTGCGTCACAGGCACCTCGCGAGGTACCCTGCCTTGATCTCTCCGCCTCCTCGCGAGCTTGCCTGGCGAGGCCGTTCCTGAGGAAGTCCTATGTCATCCGCACCGCGAGGCTTGGCCCCTCGCGAGGGTCTTGAGTCTTGCGCTGATGAAGATGGGCCGTACTAGGCCACCACTTGAGCCACGCCGCAGGCCACAGGCAGGCAAGTCTGGGGACCCCCGTTCCCAGAATGCCGACACAGGAGATATCCCATGTAACTGCTCTGGCCCTGGATCCAGAGCAGATTGCACCGTCCGAGGACGGGAAGCTCAACCCCGCCGAGGAAGCCGCAGACTCTGCAGCGTTAGAGCTGCACACAGATCCAACCTCGAGCGGGGCCTGTGTCACCGGAACCTCGGATTCGTCTCCGACCATAGGTTCCGAACCGCGTGCATCCGTGCCCATCGAACCTGATCAGGTGCCGATCGTTGAATTCAGCTCCGCGGACATCTTCCGGCACTCACCTTTAGGCAATGTGCTAAACTCATTAAAAGCCCTCTCCTTATCAGGGGACTCTCAGCCAAACTATATCCAGTTTGGATTGGAATCTGATGACGGAGAATTCCGCTTCCCACCCACCACCCACTTCATAGCCACTGTCGAAGACTTAACCGACATGCTCGATTACGGCTCCGAAGACATCGACAGTATGGACGACGATGTCGGCGAGGAGCAGGCACAAAAACCACCCCTTACAGGGCGCTGGACAACCACCTCCTCGTATGACGTATACATGGTGGATACACCCAAAGAGAACAACGGCGACAATGAGAAGGATCCAGTCGAGGATATGCCTCTTGAGATACAGCCAAAGCGCCGACGTCAGCGCCAATGTTCTAAACCACACTGTGAAAAAATAGCAATACCGGCACAGGAGAAAATAATACTCCGGACGACGCCGAAGACAATGAAGACCCCGTTAAGCCAACCTCCGAGCAGGACGAATGGGTAGATGGGCGAGTTATCCCTGATGAACAGACCATGAATGAAGACTCGGAGGACAGTAACTCCTTCCGCTCTCCGAGGACGAGGTGAGCCTCGGCAACGAGGATTTTATCGTGCCTGAGGAACCTCTCAAGCAGGAGCGCTTTAAGCGCCAGCTAATAGCCACTCCAAGGAGCCTAAAAAATAAGTAGCAGCAGCTTCAAGCTGATCAAGATCTGCTCAACCAAAAGTTACAAGTTTACAAATATACAGAAAAGAGAAAAGATACTTACAAGAAAAGTGACTAAGTAAGGTTAGCTATCCAAGACAGTAAACTATCTTTATATTTACATCTAATCTTATGAGACAGAAGAGAGATGTCATGGATAAAGTTTCTTCTCCAAGCTCTAAATGAGGGCTGCTCATTTCTGAAGATCTTCCCATTCCTTTGTGTCCAAATATTCCAAGTAGCAGTGAAGACAACCTCAGAGAAGAAAGGGTGACCGAAATCCCTCCTAACTGCTTGAGCCTTATCATATGTGGTTTGGTTTGGTTGAACGGTCCAAGAAATCCCAAGATAGTTCCAAACCCTTTGGCTAAAATTGCAAGCAAAGAAAAGATGAGCCCGATCCTCATGTTGAGCAAGGTTGCATAGCACACATGTGTCATCCTGGATGATCCACTGCCGACGTTGCATCATATCCCTAGTGTTCAAATGATCCATTAAGAGTAGCCAACCAAAAACTTTGAACTTGAGCGTGCATGCACACTTCCAAATCCATTTGAATATGGGATCAACCACTAGGTGTGAGAAGCAAGAGTCATAGTATATCTTTGACATAAAAACACCAGACTTCGAAGGCCACTTCCAAATGTCCTTGCTCTCACCATCCAGATTGATCAAAGGCAATAGGGCCTCGAGTTGTGTGAATTCCGAGAAGGCCTCCTGTGTGAGAGGCAAATGGAAATGATCCAAGATATCAGGCTGCTCCATAAACTCCTTGACTGTGAGTGCATCATCCACAACAAATGAATGTAGCCTCAGGAAACAGTCGCGTAAAAGGACAACACAATTTCCCAGGTTCCACCGGTTAAGCCAAAAGAGCACTGTGTCGCCAGCATTAACCTATGGAACAGCTAGCTTGCAGAATTTGGGATATAAACGCATAATATCATGCCACCAAAATGAGCCACAGATCTGGGTGCTTTGGGGTGGTGACGATGCATAATAAGTGTCCCAAATTAATGATACCCAAGGCACGTCCACTTTATTGAAGAACTTGAAGAGATGCTTTAGTAGCAAAGCCTCATTTTGGATGCCTAAGTTAAGAACACCCAAACCACCGAATCTCTTAGGGCGACAGACTAAATCCCAAGCAGCCAAAGATTGATGTGGATTATCTGTGTTGCCTCTCCATAGACATTGCCTCATGATTCGCTCTAACTGCTGTAAAATGCCCTTTGGAAGAGATAATGTACACAAAAAGTATATTGGCATGGAACACAACACCGATTGTAGAAGTTGAAGTCGACTTCCTTGGTTTAGTAGGCATGAGGAGGCAGATAATTGGTGCTCGACACGATCAACCAAAGGCAGCAGATCATAGATTGTAGGCCTAGAAGTTCCCATTGGCAATCCTAGATAAGTGAATGGCATTGTCCCAACATCGCATCCAAGCAAAGAGGCCACCCTAGCTCCTTCCGCATCAGACATGTTTATTGGAATGAGAGAGGACTTACTAAAGTTAATACGTAAACCAGTTGACTCAGCAAAAGTGACAAGCATCTCCTTGAATGCAATAAGCTGATCATTGATCGCAGGCAGAACAATTAAAGTGTCGTCGGCATATTGTACGATCGGGTAGTCATTGGAGTTGGTTGGGATTGGCAGAGAGAGGATATTCCTGGAGCACATCTCATTGACTACAGATTGCAATAAATCAACCGCAATCACAAAGTGCAACGGTGAGAGAGGATCCCCCTGACGCACACCCGTTCTGCAAACAAAATGATTGCCTGGCACACCGTTGAGAAGCACAGAAGAAGATCTCGTAGACAAAATATTATTGATCCATCCAGTCCACCGGGAGTCAAAACCCTTACATTGCAAAATTCTGAGAATTAGATCATGCGCAATTGTGTCAAAGGCCTTCATGAAATCCAGCTTTAGGAGGACAATGGGACAATTTGAGGCTTTGCATTGGTGTATATACTCAAACATCAGGCTAGGCAATCTTGAATAGAATGACACCAAACAAAACCATATTGGTTACAGTGGATGCATCTTAGGATCACTTTCTGAAGGAGGTTAGCAAGCAGCTTAGTCAAAAATTTCAAGCACGTGTTGGTCAACGAGATGGGCCGAAATTCTCCGACAACTTCAGGGCTCGGCTTTTTGGGTATCAGAGTAATTAATGAAGTGTTAAGACATTCCAGGTTGCATCTCCCCTCATAAAACTCCTTCACAAGTTGCATGAAATCCTCCTTTAGAATTGGCCAACATCTCTTTAAGAACAGACCAGAAAAACCATCGGGACCAGGGGCATGGTCCGGTGGCATGTTCTTAATAACAGCATCAATCTTGGAATCAGTGAAAGGCTGGGATAAATCCTCAAGGCCATGAATGCGCGCAATTAAGGTGTCCAAATCAAAACCCATGCGGATTCCTTTTGCATTGCCCATTATTTGATTAAAATCAGACCAAAACATGCCCGCAAGTTGTTGATGATCCGAGACCACATTACCGTTAGCATTTTTAATTGAAGAAATTGTGTTTCTCCGAAACCTTTCAGTGGCCATGGCATGGAAAAACTTTGAATTTTCCTCACCAACTTTAATGTTGCGTATAGTACAATGTTGCTTCCAATATACAAATTGCCAATGTAAGATATCCTCCAGATGCAATTTCACAATTCGTCTGGAATTAAACTCCGGCCTAGACAAAGGCCTAATATCCTCCAGTCCATCAAAGTATAGAATCACCTTGTTGCAGTCAGATATGAGCGCCTTAACTGTGGACAAATTGAGGTGCCATTTCTTGAGGGCATAATGTAGCGCTTTGAATTTAGAGGAAATAGTTAGGGCAGCCGAAGGTCTGACCACAGGCTTGTTCCAAACTTGAGCCACACAATCATAAAAGCCAGGCAAATCAATCCAATAATTTTCAAAGCGAAAGATTTTAGCCTTAGGGATAGCAGTAGCAATCGAGACCACGCACGGGACATGATCAGAGGCTGTGTGTGCAAGCGGCAAAACTAGCGTGTTGGGATGATCCAAGGTCCATGCAACTGAAGTAAAAAACCAGTCGATCTGTTCAAGTAAAGGTTCAGATTGCATATTCGACCAAGTGAATTGTCGTCCCTTAATTGGTAGTTCAACAAGACCCAAGTGGCCAATCACTTCATTAAACAGAAAGATATCGTTGACATTACCCCCAGGTAGGTTACGATTTTCCAACGACCACATAAAATTGAAGTCACCCAAAAGCAGCCAATTATCATCACAATTGATATCAAGGTTATATAACCACTGTATAAAATCATCACGGGCCGGACCCTGGCACGGACCATAGACTGACACTAGGGTCCAAACTTCAGAAGTGTGCTTAGAGCGGAATTCTGGAATAATACCAAAATGTCTTGCCTCAATTAGTTTACCCTCAAAGAAAGAAGAATTCCAAATGATGACCATACCAGCCGAGGCACCCACCAAAGGCACATAGGAAATGTCGTGGATAGAACTTCCAAATAAAACGAAGCGCAAATTGTTACCCCAATTCAATGACAAGGCACCAGAGCCCGTCCTACCAGAGCATAATGCGGCTGACCGGCCACCACATGGCCAGGACAAAGCGGCAATTCAAGCCGAACACCAGCCCGTACCACCTCGCGGTAAGGGCACAGACATAACAGCTCAGGGTCATACATATGACCTGCGGCAGGACCTAGACAACAGAGTAGGTCAGACCAGATCGATCTACAGATCATGGGGATGTGCTCGGACGCGCAAACGACGGCCATCTAGCCGGCCGTGACAAACACACCACGCCCGGGCCGAGCACCACAGACGAACTCCATCTGAGCTACGTCGCGACGTGGCCCGACATAGAGGCGCCGCACACCCCCTTTGCTTCACTGATGAAGTAATGGAACACGAATTCCCGGAAGGGTCTAAACACGTGAACATCGAATCATATGATGGGACAATAGACCCCGCGGTATTGATGGAGGATTTTCTCCTCCATATTCATATGGCCCGCGGTGATGATCTTCACGCCATCAAATACCTCCCGCTAAAACTCAAGGGACCTGCTCGACACTGGTTGAACAATTTGCCCGAAGACTCAATTGGCAGCTGGAAGACTTGGAAGACGCCTTCCTCAACAACTTCCAGGGTACATATGTCCGACCTCCGGATGCCGACTACTTAAGTCACATAGTTCAACAACCCGGAGAGTCAGCCAGGAAATTCTGGACTAGGTTCTTAACTAAAAAGAACCAGATCGTCGACTGTCTGGATGCCCAAGCCCTAGAGGCCTTTAAACATAGCATCCGTGACGAATGGATCGCCCGACACCTCGGCCAAGAAAAACTGAAGTCTATGGCAGCCCTCATGACGCTTATGACCCGCTTCTGCGCGGGCGAGGATAGCTGGCTAGCCCATAGCAATAACAATACAAGCGAACATGGCACTTCTGAAGCCAGAAATAGTAACGGCAAGCCCCGACGCAATAGACACAAGCGTCGAAGCAACGGTGACAACACCGAGGACACGGCGGTCAACGCCGGATTCAGTGGCTCTAAGTCCGGTCAGCGGAAGAAGCCATATAAAAGGAAAAATCCGGGCTCGTCCAGCTTGGACCGCATACTTGATCGTCCATGTCAAATCCATGGCACTCCTGATAAACCAGCCAATCATACCAACAGAGACTATTGGGTTTTTAAACAGGCCGGCAAGTTAAATGCCAAGATCAAGGAGAAGGGGTCGCAAAGCAAGGACGATGACGAGGAGCCCCAGCCACCGAACACAGGGGGACAGAAGAAGTTTCCCCCCAAGTTAAAACGGTGAACATGATATACACTACCCATATCCCCAAGAGGGAGCGCAAGCGCGCGCTCAGGGACGTCTACGCGATGGAGCCAGTCACCCCAAAGTTCAACCCATGGTCGTCCTGCCCAATCCCTTTCGATCACAGGGACCATCCGACCAGTATCCGTCATGGCGGTTCAGCCTCACTAGTCCTCGACCAAATCATTGATGGATTCCATCTTATGCGAGTCCTCATGATGGTGGCAGCAGCCTGAACCTGCTCTATCAGGATAATAGTGCATGAAATGGGTATTGATCCCTCAAGGATCAAGCCCACAAAAACCACCTTTAAAGGAGTCATACCAGGTGTAGAGGCCTGATGTACGGGCTCAATCACACTAGAGGTGGTCTTCGGATCCCCGGACAACTTCCAAAGCAAAGAGTTGATCTTTGATATCGTCCCCTGATAACCCAAAAGTATAGGGGATCAATTGTAGCCTCTTTCGATAAGTAAGAGTGTCGAACCCAACGAGGAGCTAAAGGTAGAACAAATATTCCCTCAAGTTCTATCGGCCACCGATACAACTCTACGCACGCTTGACGTTCGCTTTACCTAGAACAAGTATGAAACTAGAAGTACTTTGCAGGTGTGATAGGATAGGTTTGCAAGATAATAAAGAGCGTGTAAATAAAAAGTAGGGGTTGTTTAGATAAAGAAGCAATAAATTTAGTTTTAGTAGAGAGCTTTTTGTCATGAGAAAGTTATTTGTCCCTAGGCAATCGATAAGTAGACCGGTAATCACTATTACAATTTTATTTGAGGGAGAGGCATAAGCTAACATACTTTCTCTTCCTGGATCATATGCACTTATGATTGGAACTCTAGAAAGCATCCGCAACTACTAAAGATCATTAAGGTAAAACCCAACCATAGCATTAAAGTATCAAGTCCTCTTTATTCCCATACGCCATGACCCACTTATTTGTGTTTGTGTTTCAGTCACTCACGCAACGCAGACAATAAGCAAACCATGAACATATTGCCAACCCTACAGCAGGGATCCCTCATGCTTGTGCGACACTGAAAGCACCATAGGACAGCACCAATAATACAACATGCAACTCAAACCAATCACGATCATCAATTAACCCATAGGACAAAATGGATCTACTCAAACATCATAGGATAGCCATACATCATTGGGAAATAATATATAGCATTGAGCACCATGTTTAAGTAGAGATTACAATGGGTAAAAGAGGGGTTACACCGCTGCATAAAGGGGGGAAGAGTTGGTGATGAGGGCGGTGAAGTTGTTGGTGTAGATTGTGGTGATGATGATGTCCCCGGTGGCGTTCCGGCGCCACCGGAAGCGAGGGGGAGAGAGTCCCCCTCCTCCTTCTTCTTCATTGGCCTTCTCCCTAGGTGGGAGAAGGATTCTCCCTTTGGTCCTTGGTCTCCATGGCATGGGAGGGGCGAGAGCCCCTCCAAGATTGGATCTATCTCTCTATCTCTCTTTGTTTCTGCGTTCCAGATTTTGCCCTTTCGCCATTTCTTATATTCCTGGAGATCCAACTCCGATTGGATTGAAACTTTGAACACATTTTTTTCGGATATTATCTTTCTTGTGGCGAAAGAAGGGCAACAACCGCCTTACAGGGTGTCCACGAGGGTCAGGGGCGCGGCCACCCCCCTGGGGTGCGCCCCCTGCCTTGTGGGCCCCTCGAGCATCGTCTCGCATTGATTCTTCTTCCCAAAATTCATAAATATTCCAAAAAAACTCCATCCGTTTTTATCCTATTTGGACTCCGTTTGATATGGATTTTCTGCGAAACAAAACATGCAACAAACAGGAACTGGCACTGGGCACTGGATCAATATGTTAGTCCCCAAAATAGTATAAAAAGTTGCCAAAAGTATGTAGGAGTTGTAGAATATTGGCATGGAACAATCAAAAATTATAGATACGACAGAGATGTATCATCCCCTTCCGTAGTGGCTATCACGCACTGCTCGGACGAACTGCATTCGCTCGATTCAATGCAGTGCCACACTACGCTTATCTCAAGCTCAAGATTCCCGGACAACGCGGTGTCATAACAGTCAATGGAAACACGGAACGCTCCCTCCGTACCGAGGAGCACACCGCTGCCCTTCCAGCAGAAGCACAGAGCGGCCTTTTCAGGCAGAACCTTAATTCGGCTGCCAAGCTCCCGGACACTGTCAAACGAGCCTGAACTACTTTGCAGCAGGACAGTCCAGCTCGTTAAGAGCTTGACTAGCAATTCGGCCTTCTTCCCAGTCCCGACCAATCGGCGGCATTCGTACCGCACGGACATAACTACACACTCAAAATACCATGGGCATAGACGGAGGCACAGCTAGATCGTGGTACATAATACGGCTCAACCTCCCCTGAACCCACATACTTTCACTTTTTCTTTTTCTTTTCAGGTTTCTCTTTTTCCCAGGCCTTTCCTGGTGGCCTGATTGTCGGGCCTGTCAAGGGACGTATACACCAAGACGGCAAGAAGCTTTGATGTATAAGGGAATTTCCAGGTGGTCTCTTTAAACGATCATTAGGCCTGTTTTAAGGACCCGCACGCAGCTCTCCCTTGGTCGTGGCATGTTAAATAGCCTTGTTGCTTATCGCACTACTTGTACAAATATGCTTTGACGTATTGATCAAACTATAATGGAAAATAGTTTGCGGCCCAATTTCTGCGGCATTAGCCTATTACTTATTTTTTTTCTTGATATTCTTATCAATTGCACCCGTACACTCTGGTACGCCTTAATTCGCCAGGGGCTTCATTATGCCCCATAATACGGTAACAAAGTCCGAACACTTTTTTATAGTATAGTTCGGCACCCCGAACTTTACCATTATATGCATTGGCTCCGAATCATGTCTTTGGTCAATAGTTGGGTTGCCCGGCTCCTATGCTTACTACCTTACGTTCCGCTATATTAGCTAGGGTAGTAAAGGGAGAACTACTGCGATTGTGTCCTGGTTTATCCGGATGAGCACCTCAGTAGAGAAAGCCAAAAACTGACTGTCATGATGCGGCATGAGAAGGTCAGCTGTTTGAGAGGTTACAAATCTTTTGCAATTTTTTCCGCATTCTGCAATGAATTGGTTTTTATCCGATCAGGTGTTTACAGCACCCCAAGTTCGGACTTACGAATACTAGGGGATGCGCCTAAATTTCTATTGTCAAACACCTATGGCTAAGTGAGGGTGATAAAGCCACATAGTCCAATTGCCTGGTTCGTTGCGCTAAACACATCCTTCAAGGACCAAACCTTTGGATCAAGAGTGTTTAGTTTCCATCCCGAACACCCCCGTACTAACTACGTGGGGGCTGAAGCCGACGACTGGCCAACTCTCAGATTCAATGAAAACGGCCACACAGGAGGTAAAATTTTAAATAAAAAACAAGCATTATGTTACATCACGACCTTGTTTCATAGTACATGACAGGATAACATGAATGTATTCATTCAAAGATAATATTCTTAGCACATTGCTCCGCCAAAATGCGGGATCCCTCCAGGACATCGTCAAAATACCGCTCGGGCATGCGGTGCTCCTTTCCAGTGGGCGGTCCTTCTGTCACGAACTTGACGGCATTCATCTTCGCCCATTGAACTTTGACACGGGCGAAGGCCATCCACGCACCTTCGATGCAGACCGACCGCTTGAGGACGTCAAGCCGGGGGCAGTCATTGAACAGCCGCTTCACGAGCCCGAAGTAGCTGTTGGTATGGCTTCAGCAGGCCACAGTCGGACTATCAAATCCTTCATGGCCAGCTCGGCCACCCTATGCAGTTCGACCAGCTATTTTAGCTGATCGCTAAAGGGCACCGGATGTTCTGGCGCAAGGTACTATGACTAGAACAGCTTATCCGTCGAGCTCCCCTCTTCGGCCCGAAAGAACTCGGCGGTGTTAGAAACACTGTGCGGCAGATCTGTAAACGCCCCCGGGGGAGAATTGCTTTCCTCCTCCTCTTTGCCCCCGAGGGCAGAGGAGTGAGTCTTGGTGTCTTCGGACGTCATGTCCGAAGCACCCTTGCTACGGAGACCGATTCTGGTCTCCTTGGCCTTCCCCTTGGCCTTCTTCTCCGGCGCCTGGTAGGGCGCCGGAACCAGCATCTTTGTCAGAAGCGGGATGGCCGGTTCCTCGAGCAGCAGAGCTGGACACTGGATCCGCTCCGCTTTCTTTGTCCAGCCCTACAAAAATAAATAGGAGGCTCGGGCATCTTCCCTGAATAAGTAAGTAAAAGATTCACCTTGAAATGCGAAAAACTTACCGGACTAGCGGGATGGGTCAGGTTGTACCCACGGTCTTCAGTTTCCTTCGGCCACGCCTCATTGGCCTTGAAGAGCACCTTCCAAATGCCTTCGTGCATGACGCCGAAGAAATGTTGCGGGGTTGGGTGCTCGGCCGAATCGAACTCCCACAAATTACATGTCCGGCTTTGGCATGGAAGGATCCGACGAAGAAACTAGCATCACCTGGATCACGTTGACAAGCTTGATGTTCTTGTCCACCATGCTCTGGATGCACGTCTGCAGTGTTGTCAGCTCGTCCAACGCAGCCCAATTCAGCCCCTTCTCCAGCCAGGAGCTGAGCCGCATTGGGGCTCCGGACTTGAATTCGGGAGCCGCGGCCCAGGTGGCGTCGCAGGGTTCTGTGATATCGAACCACGATTGCTGCCACCCTTTGACGGTCTCCACGAAGGAGCCTTCGGGCCATGTGACATTGGGCATCCTGCTCACCATGGCGCCTCCGCACTCTGCGTGTTGGCCACTGATACATATCCAACGTATCTATAATTTTTGATTGTTCCATGCTATTATATTACCAGTTTTGGATGTTTATGGGCTTTACTTTACACTTTTATATCATTTTTGGGACTAACCTACTAACCGGAGGCCCAGCCCGAATTGTTGTTTTTTTGCCTATTTCAGTGTTTCAAAGAAAAGGAATATCAAACGGAGTCCAAATGGGATAAAACCTTCGGGAGCGATCTTTTTGGAACAAATACAAACCAGGAGACTTGGAGTGGACGTCACGAAGTAAACGAGGCAGCCACGAGGGTGCCCAGCGCTCCCTAGGAGGGTGGGCGCGCCCCACTCTCATGGGCCCCTCGTGGCTCCACCGACCTACTTCTTTCTCCTATATATATCCACGTACCCCGAGAACATCCTGGAGCACCACGAAAACCTAATTCCACCGCTGCAACCTTCTGTATCTGTGAGATCCCATCTTGGAGCCTTCGTCGGTGCTCCGCCGAAGGGGGAATCGACCATGGTGGGCCTCTATATCATCTCCAAGGCCTCTCTGATGAGTTGTGAGTAGTTTACCATAGACCTTCGGGTACATAGTTATTAGCTAGATGGCTTCTTCTCTCTCTTCGAATCACAATTCAAAGTTCTCCTCGATCTTCTCGGAGATCTATTCGATGTAACTCTTTTTGCGTTGTGTTTGTCGAGATCCGATGAATTATGGGTTTATGATAAACTTTATCTATGAGAAATAATTTAATCTCCTCTGAATTCTTTTATGTATGATTGGTTATCTTTGCAAGTCTCTTCGAACTATCAGTTTGGTTTGGCCTACTAGATTGATCTTTCTTGCAATGGGAGAAGTGCTTAGCTTTGGGTTCAATCCTACGTGTCCTTTCCCACTGACAGCAGGGGCAGCAAGGCATGTATTGCATTGTTGCCATCGAGGATAAAAAGATGGGGTTTATATCATATTGCTTGAGTTTATCCCTCTACATCATGTAATCTTGCTTAATGTGTTACTCTGTTCTTATGAACTTAATACTCTAGATGCAGGCAGGAGTCGGTCGATGTGTGGAGTAATGCTAGTAGATGCAGAATCGTTTCGATCTACTTGTTACGGGCGTGATGCCTATATACATGATCATGCCTAGATAATCTCATAACTATGCACTTTTCTATCAATTGCTCGACAGTAATTTGTTCACCCACCGTAATACTTATGCTATCTTGAGAGAAGCCACTAGTGAAACCTATGGCCCCCGGGTCTATCTTTTATCATATAAGTTTTCCATCTATCTTTATTTTGCAATCTTTACTTTCCAATCAATATCATAAAAATACCAAAAATATTTATCTTATCCTATTATCTCTATCAGATCTCACTTTTGCAAGTTACCATGAAGGGATTGACAACCTCTTTATCGTGTTGGTTGCGAGGTTCTTGTTTGTTTGTGTAGGTATGAGGGACTTTTGAGGAGCCTCCTACTGGATTGATACCTTGGTTCTCAAAAACTGAGGGAAATACTTACTCTACTTTGCTGCATCACCCTTTCCTCTTCAAGGGAAAACCAACGCAGTGCTCAAGAGGTAGCAAGAAGGATTTCCGGCGCCGTTGCCGGGGAGGTCTTCGCTCAAGTCAAGACATACCAAGTACCCATCACAAACTCATCTCCCTCGCATTACATTATTTTCCATTTGCCTCTCGTTTTCCTCTCCCCCCACTTCACCCTTGCCATCTTATTCGCCCCCTCTCTCCCGTTCGTGTCTTTTCTTTCGCTTGCCTCTTGTGTGCCTTTTTGCCCTTATGGCTTTGCCTAAGAACGCTAATCTTCATCTTAGAAGATTGGAAGAGATTGAATTAAACATTAGAAGCTTTATGACTTTACAATCTGAGCATAATAATTTCTTTAGAAATGAGCTTAAAGAACAAAAAAGCTTTATGGAGTACATGAATAAAGAGCTTGATGATATGTCTAAGGAATTTTACAGTTTGAATTCTCAAATTGCTCGTCTTGAAAAATCAATAGCCCAAATTTCTGATAAGCAAGCCACCTTAGTTAATAAGATGGTTGCCAAACCAGAAGGGTTAGGGGAAAATAATGATGAAGATCTAAAAGTTATTGATGTGTCCCCTATTAAATCTTTGTTTTGCAATATGAATCTTGATAATGATGGGACTAGAGATGAGTCAACTTTAGTTAAAAGGCGTCCCAATGATTCGGAGTTTTTAGATCTTGATGCTAAATTTAATTATGAACCCACTATTATGGATCTCAAGGAATTTAATTATGATAATTGTTCTTTAATAGATTGTATTTCCTTGTTGCAATCCATGTTGAATTCTCTTTTACCAAACATATCGTTGATGCTTTAATGCAACCTTATGAAGAAAAACTTGAATTGGAAGTTTTGGTAACTAGAAAACTTTATGATGAGTGGGAACCTACTATAAAAATTCAATTAAAGATCATGAGTGATATGCTTTGTGTAATTTGGGTGCTAGTGTTTCCACGATTCCAAAAACTTTATGTGATGTGCTAGGTTTCCATGATTTTGATGATTGCTCTTTAAACTTGCACCTTGCGGATACACTATTAAGAAACCTATGGAAATAATTAATGATGTTCTTATTGTTGCAAATAGGAGTTATGTGCCCGTAGATTTTATCGTTCTTGATATAGATTGCAATCTTTCATGTTCCATTATTCTTGGTAGACCTTTCCTTAGAACGATTGGTGCAATTATTGATATGAAGGAAGGGAATATTAGATTCCAATTTAAATTAAGGAAAGGCATGGAACACTTCCCTAGAAATAAACTCAAATTACATTATGAATCTATTATGTGTGCCACTTGTGAATTGAATGTCAAAGATGGCAATACTTAGATCTATTCTCGCTTTTATGCCTAGCTAGGGGCGTTAAACGATAGCGCTTGTTGGAAGTGTAACGCCCCAGATGTAACTTTCCCTATTTGTACTCCAACTCTTGCCGTTTCCGGTGTCAGGTTATATTTATTTCTCGGGTTCGGGTCTTTGTCTCCGTGTGTTGTTTTCGTTTTCATGCATCTCATACCATGTCATCATGTGCATTGCATTTGCATACGTGTTCATCTCATGCATTCGAGCATTTTCCCCGTTGTCCGTTTTGCATTCCGGCGCTTCGTTCTCCACCGGTGGTCATTTCTAGCTTTCTTTCGTGTTTGGGAATTAAACATTTCCGGATTGGACCGAGACTTGCCACGCGGCCTTGGTTTACTACCGGTAGACCACCTGTCAAGTTTCGTACCTTTTGGACTTCGTTTGATACTCCAACGGTTAACCGAGGGACCGAAAATGCCTCGTGTGTGTTGCAGCCCAACACCCCCCAAATTTATTCCAAAACCCACCAAACTCTGCTCCATGTCCTAGATCGTTCGATCATGATCGCGTGGGCGAAAACCGCACCTCATTTGGACTCTCCTAGCTCCACTTATGCCTATATATACACCCCCCCCCTTTCGGATCTCAGATTCCTCCCCGTCCTCCTCCGGAAAAAAAAGGAGATCCAACTCCTCCCGCCGCCGCCGGACACAACCGCCGCCGACGGACATGTCCGGCCTCCCCGTCCGCCGCCACGTGTCGGCCTCCTAGTGGCCGCCGCCCGGTCCCCAGTTCGCCGCCGCCAGCGGGCACGCGAAGCCCGTGCGGGGCCCCCGCGGCCCGATCCGCCGCCGCGCCTTGTTCCGCGCCCCGCCGCCGTCTTCTCCCCGGCCGGCCGCCACCGCGGGCGCCGCCGCCGCCCCAGCCAGAGGTCGCCGCCGCCGCGGGCACCTCGCCGCCCGCCGCCCGGCCGCTCCCCGCCGCCGTCCGCCGCCCGGCCGCCGTCGCCGCCGGCCACCGCCTCCTCCTCACGTCGCTGGCCACCGCCTCCTCCCTCGCCGCCGGCCACCATGGGCCTCAAAGCCGGCGAGGCCCCGGCGATCCTCGGGCTCTGAGAGCCTCGCCCGATCCAGATCCGGTCGCGTGAACAGTAAACCCTAACCCCCGATTTTTTTTCAAAGTCCCGAAAATTTTGATCCAAGTTGCTCTGTTCGAGGTCCCGTAACTTTGCAACCGTAGCTCCGTTTTAGGCATACGATATATCAAAATCTTCGCATCGACATGTACATCATTTAATTCCATTGCATCATTTGTATTTGAGGTCGTCTTGTTGCCCAAAATGCTGTTAGAAGAAGGCTTCGTGAGTAGATTGCAGATCCGTTAGTTCATCTTGCACTTTTGTCATTTTTGCTATGTTTAATTCGTGCATGATATGCCTGTGCCCCTTTGGGATGAATTGTTAAGCATTTTGTCTTCTTTCCAGAGGTGCCACCCATGCATTTTTAGGATGTGTGTGTTGTCTTGTGCAAGCTTGCGAAGGGAGGTACCTGAGATTGCTGATTTCAGGGACTTAGTGATTTTAGTTCATGATGCTATATGTCCAGCTTGTTTCCTAGTGGTCCGTGCCTCTTTTGAGGATGATCAGTAAGGGAGTTTTGATTTTTATGTTATGCTCTATCCATCCATGTCTTTGTTTGCATATGTGGAGTGCTCTAGGTTGACTCAATCGAGCTCAACTTTTGCTTCGTTGTTAATCTGGGCAGATCGTCAACTCATTTGCGATTTCGCCGGTGCTATTGTTAGTGATCCATGCATGCTATGCCTTTGTTCTTGCCATGTGTAGCTATCATATTGTGCCTTCTTGCTGGCTATATGTTTTCCTTGCCATGACTTGCACCGTAGTGAGTGCATCGAGCTCGTTTAGATGCCTTCGCGAGTTAAATTTCTGCATGTCTCAGTTTTCACTAAGTCTGAAAACTGATTGTGTTTTAGCTATGTTCGTGTGCCCGTTAATATATTTTGTGATCCCTTTTGGCCCCAGGTCACTTTGGGTGTTTTGTTAAGCTTGTTGAGTAGCTCCATGCCATGTTCTTACTTGTCATGTTCAGGTCATCTATCATGTTATTTTGCTGCTCCGAAGAGAGCATCGTAATCTGAAATTTCAGGCTAGTGTTAATTTCACAAAGTCTGGAATCTGTTTTGCATATTCATTTTTTCCATGCTTGTTTGAACCTCTTAATGGATGAATTTGCCTATGGCTCAGTGCTAGTGTTTTGTTAACCATCTTGTGTACATCACTGCCATGTATTTTGTTTTCATGTTTGGTGGCTGTAGCATGTTCATTTCGTTGCATTTAGGAGCCTACTTGTTGTATATCGCAGATCGGTTCGTTTCGTAAAACGCTCGCCATTTCCAAACCGTAGCTCCGATTCCAATGATCTTTATATCGTTTTCAAGCGATTTCATCCCCTCTATCCAGTGGCACACTTGGTTTTCCAAGTTGATGCCAGGCTCATGCATTTCCTGTCATATCTTGCATTTTGCATCCCGCATCGCATCCCGCATAGCATATCGTCATTTCATCATATTGCTTGGTCTTGCCCGTGGTTGATTGTATCCTTGTTGCTTGTTTGTCTTGTTGGGTAGAGCCGGGAGACGAGTTCTCTACCGAGGAGCCCGTTGAGTTTGCTTGTGAGGATCCAGTCAACTCTGACGACTGTGCAGGCAAGATGATCATACCCTCGAAATCACTACTATCTTTGCTATGCTAGTTTGCTCGCTCTTTTGCTTTGCCACTGCTATGATGCCTACCTTTTGCTTCTCAGCCTCCCAATTGCCATGTTGAACCTCTAACCCACCATTGTCCTAGCAAACCGTTGATTGGCTATGTTACCGCTTTGCTCAGCCCTTCTTATAGCGTTGTTAGTTGCAGGTGAAGATTGGAGCCGTTCCTTGTTGGAACATTTATTTTACTTGTTGGGATATCATTATATTGCTATGTTGTCTTAATGCATCTATATACTTGGTAAAGGGTGGAAGGCTCGGCCTCTCGCCTAGTGTTTTGTTCCACTCTTGCCGCCCTAGTTTCCGTCATATCGGTGTTATGTTCCCGGATTGTTGCGTCCCTTACGCGGTTGGGTTATAATGGGAACCCCTTGATATTTCGTCTTGATTAAAGCTTGTCCAGCAATGCCCAACCTTGGTTTTACCATTTGCCACCTAGCCTTTTCTTTCCCTTGGGTTCTGCAGACTCAAAGGTCATCTTATTTTACCCCCCCCCCCCGGGCCAGTGCTCCTCTGAGTGTTGGTCCACCTGTCAGCTACCGGTGGCCACCAGGGGCAACTCTGGGCTGGCCTACCCGTACCTAGGACAATCTGAGTGTGCCCTGAGAAAGAGATATGTGCAGCTCCTATCGGGATTTGTCGGCACATTCGGGCGGTGTTGCTGGTCTTGTTTTAACCTGTCGAAGTGTCTTGAGTTACCGAGATACCGAGTCTGATCGGAACGTCTTGGGAGGAGGTCTATTCCTTCGTTGACCGTGAGAGCTTGTCATGGGCTAAGTTGGGACTCCCCTGCAGGGATTGAACTTTCGAAAGCCGTGCCCGCGGTTATGGGCAGATGGGAATTTGTTAATGTCCGGTTGTAGATTACTTGAACTAAACTTAATTAAAATGAATCAACCGTGTGTGTTACCGTGATGGCCCCTTCTCGGCGGAGTCCGGGAAGTGGACACGGTGTTGGAGTTATGCTTGCGCAGGATGTTCCTTTAGCTTCTCGCTCATGCTTCGCCTTCTCTTCTCGCTCTCTTTTGCGTATAAGTTAGCCACCACATATGCTAGTCGCTTGCTGCAGCTCCACATATATTTGCCTTATCCATTCCTATGAGCTTAAATAGTTTTGATCGCGAGGGTGCGAGATTGCTGAGTCCCTGTGGCTCACAGATACTATAACTCCAGATGCAGGTCCAGGTGATTTCGCTCCAGGTGACGAGTACGAGCTCAAGTGGGAGTTCGACGAGGACTCTCAGCGTTATTATGTTTCCTTTCCCGATGATCAATAGTGGTGCCTAGTTGGGGATCGGTTCAGGGCCTTGTCGCACGTTGGGTTCTTTTCTATTTTGGCGCCGTAGTCGGGCCATGAGTGTTTGTTTGATGGATGTTATTTATGTACTCTGATGTGACGTGGCGAGTGTAAGCCAACTATGTTATCTCCCCCTTTTATTATGTATTACATGGGATGTTGTAATGATTGCCTGACTTGCGACATTGCTTTCAATGCGGTTATGTCTCTAAGTCGTGCCTCGACACGTGGGAGCTATAGCCGCATCGAGGGCGTTACAAGTTGGTATCAGGTCCCAGGATTCGTGCGGGGCCCCCGCGGCCCGATCCGCCGCCGCGCCTTGTTCCGCGCCCCGCCGCCGTCTTCTCCCCGGCAGGCCGCCGCCGCGGGCGCCGCCGCCGCCCCAGCGGGAGGTCGCCGCCGTCGCGGGCACCTCGCCGCCCGCCGCCCGGCCGCTCCCCGCCGCCGTCCGCCGCCCGGGCGCCGTCGCCGCCGGCTACCGCCTCCTCCCTCGCCGCCGGCCACCACGGGCCTCAAAGCCGGCGAGGCCCCGGCGATCCTCGGGCTCTGAGAGCCTCGCCCGATCCAGATCCGGTCGCGTGAACAGTAAACCCTAACCCCCGATTTTTTTTCTAAGTCCCGAAAATTTTGATCCAAGTTGCTCTGTTCGAGGTCCCGTAACTTTGCAACCGTAGCTCCGTTTTAGGCATATGATATATCAAAATCTTCGCCTCGACATGTACATCATTTAATTCCATTGCATCATTTGTATTTGAGGTCGTCTTGTTGCCCAAAATGCTGTTAGAAGATGGCTTCGTGAGTAGATTGCAGATCCGTTAGTTCATCTTGCACTTTTGTCATTTTTGCTATGTTTAATTCGTGCATGATATGCCTGTGCCCCTTTGGGATGAATTATTAAGCATTTTGTCTTCTTTCCAGAGGTGCCACCAATGCATTTTTAGGATGTGTGTGTTGTCTTGTGCAAGCTTGCGAAGGGAGGTACCTGAGATTGCTGATTTCAGGGACTTAGTGATTTTCACTAAGTCTGGGATATTTTAGTTCATGATGCTATATGTCCAGCTTGTTTCCTAGTGGTCCGTGCCTCTTTTGAGGATAATCAGTAAGGGAGTTTTGATATTTATGTTATGCTCTATCCATCCATGTCTTTTTTTGCATATGTGGAGTGCTCTAGGTTGACTCAATCGAACTCAACTTTTGCTTCGTTGTTAATCTGGGCAGATCGTCAACTCGTTTGCGATTTCGCCGGTGCTATTGTTAGTGATCCATGCATGCTATGCCTTTGTTCTTGCCATGTGTAGCTAGCATATTGTGCCTTCTTGCTGGCTATATGCTTTCCTTGCCATGACTTGCACCGTAGTGAGTGCATCGAGCTTGTTTACATGCCTTCGCGAGTTAAATTTCTGCATGTCTCAGTTTTCACTAAGTCTGAAAACTGATTGTGTTTTAGCTATGTTCGTGTGCCCGTTAATATATTTTGTGATCCCTTTTGGCCCCAGGTCACTTTGGGTGTTTTGTTAACCTTGTTGAGTAGCTCCATGTCATGTACTTACTTGTCATGTTCAGGTCATCTATCATGTTGTTTTGCTGCTCCGAAGAGAGCATCGTGATCTGAAATTTCAGGCTAGTGTTAATTTCACTAAGTCTGGAATCTGTTTTGCATATTCATTTTTTCCATGCTTGTTTGAACCTCTTAATGGATGAATATGCCTATGGATCAGTGCTAGTGTTTTGTTAACCATCTTGTGTACATCACTTCCATGTATTTTGTTTTCATGTTTGGTGGCTGTAGCATGTTCATTTCGTTGCATTTAGGAGCCTACTTGCTGTATATCGCAGATCGGTTCGTTTCGTAAAACAATCGCCATTTCCAAACCGTAGCTCCGATTCCAATGATCTTTATATCGTTTTCAAGCCATTTCATCCCCTCTATCCAGTGGCACGATTGGTTTTCCAAGTTGATGCCAGGTTCATGCATTTCCTGTCATATCTTGCATTTTGCATCCCGCATCGCATCCCGCATAGCATGTCGTCATTTCATCATATTGCTTGGTCTTGCCCGTGGTTGATTGTATCCTTGTTGCTTGTTTGTCTTGTTGGGTAGAGCCGTGAGACGAGTTCGCTACCGAGGAGCCCGTTGAGTTTGCTTGTGAGGATCCAGTCAACTCTGACAACTGTGTAGGCAAGATGATCATACCCTCGAAATCACTACTATCTTTGCTATGCTAGTTTGCTCGCTCTTTTGCTTTGCCACTGCTACGATGCCTACCTTTTGCTTGTCAGCCTCCCAATTGCCATGTTGAACCTCTAACCCACCATTGACCTAGCAAACCGTTGATTGGCTATGTTGCCGCTTTGCTCAGCCCTTCTTATAGCGTTGTTAGTTGCAGGTGAAGATTGGAGCCGTTCCTTGTTGGAACATTTATTTTACTTGTTGGGATATCATTATATTGCTATGTTGTCTTAATGCATCTATATACTTGGTAAAGGGTGGAAGGCTCGGCCTCTCGCCTAGTGTTTTGTTCCACTCTTGCCGCCCTAGTTTCCGTCATATCGGTGTTATGTTCCCGGATTGTTGCGTCCCTTACGCGGTTGGGTTATAATGGGAACCCCTTGATATTTCGTCTTGATTAAAGCTTGTCCAGCAATGCCCAACCTTGGTTTTACCATTTGCCACCTAGCCTTTTCTTTCCCTTGGGTTCTGCAGACTCAAAGGTCATCTTATTTTACCCCCCCCCCCCGGGCCAGTGCTCCTCTGAGTGTTGGTCCACCTGTCAGCTACCGGTGGCCACCAGGGGCAACTCTGGGCTGGCCTACCCGTACCTAGGACAATCTGAGTGTGCCCTTAGAAAGAGATATGTGCAGCTCCTATCGGGATTTGTCGGCACATTCGGGCGGTGTTGCTGGTCTTGTTTTAACCTGTCGAAGTGTCTTGAGTTACCGAGATACCGAGTCTGATCGGAACGTCTTGGGAGGAGGTCTATTCCTTCATTGACCGTGAGAGCTTGTCATGGGCTAAGTTGGGACTCCCATGCAGGGATTGAACTTTCGAAAGTCGTGCCCGCGGTTATGGGCAGATGGGAATTTGTTAATGTCCGGTTGTAGATTACTTGAACTAAACTTAATTAAAATGAATCAACCGTGTGTGTTACCGTGATGGCCCCTTCTCGGTGGAGTCCGGGAGGTGGACACGGTGTTGGAGTTATGCTTGCGCAGGATGTTCCTTTAGCTTCTCGCTCGTGCTTCGCCTTCTCTTCTCGCTCTCTTTTGCGTATAAGTTAGCCACCACATATGCTAGTCGCTTGCTGCAGCTCCACATATATTTGCCTTATCCATTCCTATGAGCTTAAATAGTTTTGATCGCGAGGGTGCGAGATTGCTGAGTCCCTGTGGCTCACAGATACTATAACTCCAGATGCAGGTCCAGGTGATTTCGCTCCAGGTGACGAGTACGAGCTCAAGTGGGAGTTCGACGAGGACTCTCAGCGTTATTATGTTTCCTTTCCCGATGATCAGTAGTGGTGCCTAGTTGGGGATCGATTCAGGGCCTTGTCGCACGTTGGGTTCTTTTCCATTTTGGCGCCATAGTCGGGCCATGAATGTTTGTTTGATGGATGTTATTTATGTACTCTGATGTGACGTGGCGAGTGTAAGCCAACTATGTTATCTCCCCCTTTTATTATGTATTACATGGGATGTTGTAATGATTGCCTGACTTGCGACATTGCTTTCAATGCGGTTATGTCTCTAAGTCATGCCTCGACACGTGGGAGCTATAGCCGCATCGAGGGCGTTACAAGTTGGTATCAGAGCCAGGCTATAGCTCCCACGTGTCGAGGCACGACTTAGAGACATAACCGCATTGAAGGCAATGTCGCAAGTCAGGCAATCATTACAACATCCCATGTAATACATAATAAAACGGGGAGATAACATAGTTGGCTTACACTCGCCACGTCACATCAGAGTACATAAATAACATCCATCAAACAAACACTCATGGCCCGACTACTGTGCCAAAATGGAAAAGAACCCAACGTGCGACAAGGCCCTGAATCGATCCCCAACTAGGCACCACTACTGATCATCGGGAAAGGAAACATAATAACGCTGAGAGTCCTCGTCGAACTCCCACTTGAGCTCGTACTCGTCACCTGGAGCAAAATCACCTGGACCTGCATCTGGAGTTATAGTATCTGTGAGCCACAAGGACTCAGCAATCTCGCACCCTCGCGATCAAAACTATTTAAGCTCATAGGAATGGATAAGGCAAATATATGTGGAGCTGCAGCAAGC
Source organism: Triticum aestivum (assembly GCF_018294505.1). Taxonomy (NCBI): domain Eukaryota; kingdom Viridiplantae; phylum Streptophyta; class Magnoliopsida; order Poales; family Poaceae; genus Triticum; species Triticum aestivum. The sequence continues at coordinate 322,471,962 of NC_057807.1, read as the reverse complement.
GACTAGCATATGTGGTGGCTAACTTATACGCAAAAGAGAGCGAGAAGAGAAGGCGAAGCATGAGCGAGAAGCTAAAGGAACATCCTGCGCAAGCATAACTCCAACACCATGTCCACTTCCCGGACTCCGCCGAGAAGGGGCCATCACGGTAACACACACGGTTGATTCATTTTAATTAAGTTTAGTTCAAGTAATCTACAACCGGACATTAACAAATTCCCATCTGACCATAACCGCGGGCACGGCTTTCGAAAGTTCAATCCCTGCAGGGGAGTCCCAACTTAGCCCATGACAAGCTCTCACGGTCAACGAAGGAATAGACCTCCTCCCAAGACGTTCCGATCAGACTCGGTATCTCGGTAACTCAAGACACTTTGACAGGTTAAAACAAGACCAGCAACACCGCCCGAATGTGCCGACAAATCCCGATAGGAGCTGCACATATCTCTTTCTCAGGGCACACTCAGATTGTCCTAGGTACGGGTAGGCCAGCCCAGAGTTGCCCCTGGTGGCCACCGGTAGCTGACAGGTGGACCAACACTCAGAGGAGCACTGGCCCGGGGGGGTAAAATAAGATGACCTTTGAGTCTGCAGAACCCAAGGGAAAGAAAAGGCTAGGTGGCAAATGGTAAAACCAAGGTTGGGCATTGCTGGACAAGCTTTAATCAAGACGAAATATCAAGGGGTTCCCATTATAACCCAACCGCGTAAGGGACGCAACAATCCGGGAACATAACACCGATATGACGGAAACTAGGGCGGCAAGAGTGGAACAAAACACTAGGCGAGAGGCCGAGCCTTCCACCCTTTACCAAGTATATAGATGCATTAAGACAACATAGCAATATAATGATATCCCAACAAGTAAAATAAATGTTCCAACAAGGAACGGCTCCAATCTTCACCTACAACTAACAACGCTATAAGAAGGGCTGAGTAAAGCGGTAACATAGCCAATCAACGGTTTGCTAGGACAATGGTGGGTTAGAGGTTCAACATGGCAATTGGGAGGCTGACAAGCAAAAGGCAGGCATCGTAGCAGTGGCAAAGCAAAAGAGCGATCAAACTAGCATAGCAAAGATAGTAGTGATTTCGAGGGTATGATCATCTTGCCTGCACAGTTGTCAGAGTTGACTGGATCCTCACAAGCAAACTCAACGGGCTCCTCGGTAGCGAACTCGTCTCCCAGCTCTACCCAACAAGACAAACAAGCAACAAGGATACAATCAACCACGGGCAAGACCAAGCAATCTAACTTATAAAGGATGAAGGGGTAGGTAGTCACAACGAAGCTGGCCACGTCGCCTTTAAATCGCTCATGCCACCGCATGTTATTTTCATGCCCCGCCAAGGGCATTTTCGTCATTTCGCATCCGGGCGTATAAAAGGCAGCCGCTCCAGTGGAGGTAACCTAGCCTTCTGCCCATCCCGCACTCCCGCCGCGCCCCTCTCCTCTCTCTCCCTCCAAACCCTAGCTAGACCGCGCCCGCCTCCCTTCCCTGCCGCCGTCGTCTCCTCCACCCGGCCAACCGCCGCCATACCTCCTCCACCCAGCCAGCCGTCGCCACTCGCGCCCGTCTCCTCCGTCCGGCCTCCGCCCACGAAGAGGGAGAGCGAGCGGGTCAGGCGACGGGAAGGGAAGAGGAGAGGGAGAGCGAGCGGGTTAGGTGACGGCCATGGCCATGGCGCTCGCAGATCCGCCCGCCCCGTCATCGCCGCTGCGCTCGTACGTGAGCGGCGCCGACCTAACGGATCTTCCTCGTCGTCAACCCAGCGTACTAGTGTGGTGGATCCGCCTCCTCTCTGTTTCAACCATGGTCGTGCTCTTTCATGTGCGCGGCCCTCTCCGTGACAACTGCAGCCCAAGGTCGTCAAATCCGTCACCGTCGCCATTCTTCTGCTCGAGGCCTTTGCCACCATGGATGGATGCGGGCAAGGCCAGCCTCCCCCTCCCCACGCATAGGTACTCCCCACTCCCCTCCTCCTTCCCTTGATTTAACTCTCTCTCCCCCACCCTATCTTTCCCGTGATCTGCTCTACTTGTTTTGGTTCCTTTTAATTGATGCATTATTTTTGTCTATTTCTGTGTACCCAGGTGACTATGGGAGTTGCATTGACAGAGTCCATGTATTAAACTGGGGCATTTTTGGCAGCTGCAGCAACCTGACAATTAATTCGTTCTCATCCAAGGTAATTTACTTCCCCCCTTTATGTATCATTGATGGATATATGTGATGGTTGGTTGTCATTACTGAAGCAAGAATTGTTGATGGTGACTACCTTTCGAGCAGGTTTACCGCTCGTCTTGCTAATGTTAATTTGTATGTTTGTTCATGGCTTGCTTCCCAACCACATGTGCTCCCCACGGTGAGGAACGGACGTGCTCAACGCCTTCCTTCCCAACCAGGTGCTCCTCTATCTCTCTCTATGTGTTGTGTGATGAATGTGTGGTAGTGGGATTGTGGGAGTGGGATAGGCAGAGGTAAAGAGAGCAGATTCCAAATGCAATGGAAGGGAACTTTCAATCCAAGTTTAATTTTCATTGGGCATTCAAATTCTTAATTTGATCTTCTCAAATTTTCGGCTAGGTGTATAAACATACATGCACATGTATATCTAATTGGATTGTTAGCTGAACATTTTCTCTAATATACATCTCTGAAATTACTAATATGTGGGTTTCCTAAACATGATATTTGCAGATATGAGAAAGAAGAAATAGGACCAAGAAAATTAGTTTCTCATATATTCATCTGTCTTGCGGAGAAGAACCCGAATGGAGAACTTGGTATGCCGAGTAATGTGCAGGTATAGAATTATCATCATAACAAATAGAATCATCTGAATATTGTTTGGAGGATAACAATTCCTCAAATTGGCTCATTTAATTTAGATTGTACGCCCAGTTATTGTTGTCTTGGTTACTCCATTTGTTCAAACTAGAAAATACATATTCTTTTCAGTCATGTATATTCGTACTGGCTTAACTAATTAATGAATTCATCAAATGCCCTTGCTTATGATAGTATCTCTTTGGCATTTTCCTCTGCATGCTTCTTTTCTAGGCTATCTGTCTTTCCATACCCTGCTCTCGTTACTTATTTTATTATTAGTAGAATATAATATCAGATCACCTACCATCATTATTCTTTATTACAATCTCATAGGAAAGAAGTCTGATTAGTTGGGTATTCTTAGCTAGCATTCAAAATGGGATGCTGCACTGCCATTAAATGAGCATAAATATAATGAGAAGGTGCACACAAAGTGGATGCTTGGATTAATGCTTTAGAGTTTAGCCTGAATATAGCCAATCAGTATTCTTACTAGGCTGTTGTTTAAGTACCTATGCAACAATATCAGAGGGATGCAGCACCTAAAATATGTAGGGTTTGTAAGCTTGGAGCAAGAGTGCAATGGAAAATGTTTACTGTGTTCCATTAAAACAGGTAAGAAAGTAATTTAGTTTGGGTGGATTGATTAGTTAAAAAAAGTAGATGGTCCTTCGCTTGGATCTTTAGGTTTAGTCATTGCTTTTCTACTTCAAACCGACGGATTTATCTTCAGCTAAAAAAAGGACAGCGGGCTTGGTTAGCTTCAAGAAGAAAAATATTTCAAAACCGTGTAGCTATAGAGAAATATTCCATGTCTATTTCCCTGATTTCCAATCCACTTTATGAAAGCCTGCTGTAACTGTTTGCGTAAGTGGTTGTATGATATGTTGAATATGCTGTGTCAAGCTAGACGGATATGTTTGCTTGTCTTTGGAAATATTCACCTGTTGTGTTCTGCATTGACCTGCATTTATATTGGCAGCTCTGTTCTTATTTGTCTCTGTTCTGATAGTTTTAGGTGAGAACAGAGTATTTATAGTTGTGACATGCACCACGGGCTTTTCATAATTATTAATTTTTTAAATGTGACCGTGCCGCCGACAGATGTGTGCCTTAGTTTAGTTGATGTGCCTACCGTGTTTCAGGCGTGTTGTTTTTTCTTAGATAATCATAAATTGACAGGTGCTTGCTACTATTAGTTAAAAACTTAAAATATCTTACATTAGGATGTACTGTGTTGTGTTTCATGCAATTGTCTTGATTTAGACAGCAACTGAACCAAGTCACTGATTAGTAGAATTAGTCATGAGATGAGGCACAGAAGAGTTGAGAGGGGCAGCCGTCGTATTTACCATGCATGAAAGTGGCTCATGATTCCATTCAAGTAATGGATATATAGTAGTTGCTAATTATATTTATACTGATTGCCAGTATAATTAGCCTATTGTCTATGTAGTTTGCTGATTATACACTCTTTTCGTTCGTGTTTCACCCTCCTAAGGCATTTGTTTTGTCTGCTGCAGGTTGCTTTTGTCCTCTCACCTGCTCTTTGGTCTTCGTCTATTGCTCTGCTGGCTCGTCATCTCCTTGGTTGGAGGTTGTTCTTGGTCCTGCCATTTGTTCTTGTTAGAGCTCACTGAAAATATTTGTTCTCACCTATGCTAATGCCTTTCGGTTAAACTAGGAATTATTTCATTGTTGGAAGCTTTCATCTGCATATATGCGTAAGGGGCTATGTATTTATTTTGTTTCATTCATTTTTTGGTCTATTTATTTTGCATAGAAAGCCATTTGTGGTATGCTTTGATGGGTCTTATTTAATACAATACAGACAAAATTGGAAGTAGTAGCAAACCAGCCATGAAAATTTTGAGAGAACTATGCTAACCACAAGCAATGATGTACTCCTGGATTTTGCCATGATATTGTAGCCCACTTCCAAGACTCTATGTACTAATGTTAGCTACTTGCTTCTTTAGCTGCTCTAATTAGGAACCAATTATCTGTGTGGTTTATCGTCTTAAAATTGTTACTATTCACTTAGTGGGGGAGTGTAAGAAGTAGCTGATTTTAGAGAACACTACACACCAGAGCAGGAAGCCAAAGTCAGGAAGGAGAATGCATGTACCCTTGAGGACTGAAGAATGATGTTTAATCTTGCTTTTGTCTACGTTGCTATTCTTGGTTCAGATCCTTACCTTCGGTTCAGTTCCATGTAGTCTTATGGATAGATGGACAAGTTGGTGAAAACTGAAAACTACAGGATGGATTAATTAATCGGTTAATTAATTGTTGTTGCCCCTAATTTTGTTTCAGCTTCATCAACACCTTACATTTGCTTGGTAGAAATTTAAACTGAACACCAACTTCATTTATGTTATACTCGGGTAATGGACTTCTTCAGATATACAATTTCCTCGAGCAAAGTTTACAATGCTTTTGTGCCACTTATGACATGCTTCACAATTTTTTTGTCTTTCCTTGTGGATCGTCCATTTGAACAATATATATCAATGTAAATAACCTTACATTTCCTTCTATTTCAATCGATTTAAGGTACTCATGTATAATGATTACTAATGACCAGCTGCAGCCACCGCCTAATCTAACATTGTTGTAGTCATGGCTTTTGGCATCTATGTATTCCATTTAGTTACCTTTGCCTAATGCGCCCTGATGAGAGGCATTCTTGTTGCCCTGTACACAGCTTTGCGTTGTATGATTGTTACTATTTCTCCCTGCATTCTCTCCTTTGCATTGTCTGACTATTACATGATTAATAGATGAACAATCCTATATCCGCAATGAAAGGCAAGGGACAAGCTCCTGTGACTAAATACCTAGGTATTTCAATCATCCTTGTGCACTGCTCCTGTAGCCCACTTCCAAGACTCTATGTACTATGAGCTGTTTTACCATGCTTACATCAGAGCTCAAAAGTAGATGTCATCAGCAAGTAGGCGATACATGTCAGTCTGATTTAGCATGTTAGAATTGCTCACAACATTTCTTTCGGCATGCCAATGAAAATGGCCCTTCCCGTTCTGAGGTTCATTATGTTTATTGAAGTCCTCACCATCTTTATATTCATTACATATTCTCAATAGCTTATTTCTTAATACCTAAAATGAATACCAGGAGCTCATTCTTACCTCTCCAATTTATCCTTATTTGAGTATTAAGGGCACCTACATTTCTTTGGTTCTGTATGACTGATCAAATTAACACACCTCAATCATAGTAAAATCTGAAAGGAGATGTAAAAGAATCAAAGAAAAGTAGAGATGCACAATATTTTTTGATTTTTAGGGATTGTTCTTGGGTTCAGCTTTTGCTGGCATGTTGTTATTACAGAGTTACCCTATCTCTTTGAATCGTCATATGTACTCCAGCCTCTTATAGATTATGCAACTAGCTAATGGTTGGAACTTTAATACTTAGCTTTATTTACAGGTAGCACAACCTCATGTTAGTTGCCATTTTATTGCTACAGATATGGTTTTGTTCTGATTATATATGTGATGATTTTATCCATGTGTATGTATGTGGTCTTCAAAGTTGTTAAAAGATTGAAAGCGTAAGCAAGTTCGCCAAATTCCTTCGGTAAGTCATATATTCTTGTGTCTCTTTCCTATGTTTTAGAGGTTTATAGAAGATATGAGGTAGAATATTTCCTTTTCAGTATATCTGAAATTATATGGGAGAGATTACTAGCTCACACATATAGTTCGATTATTAGCTTTCTAAATAAGTTCAGCCCTAGAGCACATATTTTTGCATCCATTGCTTATTTAATCCATTGGTATCTATTTTCTCCGGTTCATATAGTATGTTTACATTTGACTTGGAATTGTCTGTACTTTTGTTCTGCTTTTGTTTCAAGGTACTTTCAAAGAAATCAATGTCCCATCTGTCTATGGAAAACTCTAAGAAGGCTCGATTGGCACATGAAGCTCTTAAATACTTGAGAGCCTTTTACAACAAGGTCCTATAAGACTACATACATATATTACACCGGTTGTCCCAGCTCATAGTTGGTTGTCATCAGTCCGGTTGGTTGAACAAGGTCCTATAAGACTACATACATATATTGCTACAGATATGGTGTTGCCATTTTATTGCTACAGATATGGTTGTTCTGATTGTATACATACATATAATTCTGCAGTTTGTTCACGCCCGAATAATATTAATGTATATTCTTACAATACATGTCTTGCTCTCGGCCTTTGCGCCATTGGCGCAACTGGTCATCTAGTATGATGAAATGACGATATGCTATGCGGGATGCGATGCGGGATGCAAAATGCAAGATATGACAGGAAATGCATGAACCTGGCATCAACTTGGAAAACCAAGTGTGCCACTGGATAGAGGGGATGAAATCGCTTAAAAACGATATAAAGATCATTGGAATCGGAGCTACGGTTTGGAAATGGCGAGCGTTTTACGAAACGAACCGATCTGCGATATACAGCAAGTAGGCTCCTAAATGCAACGAAATGAACATGCTACAGCCACCAAACATGAAAACAAAATACATGGCAGTGATGTACACAAGGTGGTTAACAAAACACTAGCACTGAGCCATAGGCAAATTCATCCATTAAGAGGTTCAAACAAGCATGGAAAAAAATGAATATGCAAAACAGATTCCAGACTTAGTGAAATTAACACTAGCCTGAAATTTCAGATCACGATGCTCTCTTCGGAGCAGCAAAACAACATTATAGATGACCTGAACATGACAAGTAAGAACATGGCATGGAGCTACTCAACAAGCTTAACAAAACACCTAAAGTGACCTGGGGCCAAAAGGGATCACAAAATATATTAACGGGCACACGAACATAGCTAAAACACAATCAGTTTTCAGACTTAGTGAAAACTGAGACATGCAGAAATTTAACTCGCGAAGGCATGTAAACGAGCTCGATGCACTCACTACGGTGAAAGTCATGGCAAGGAAAGTATATAGCCAGCAAGAAGGCACAATATGCTAGCTATACATGGCAAGAACAAAGGCATAGCATGCATGGATCACTAACAATAGCACCGGCGAAATCGCAAACGAGTTGACGATCTGCCCAGATTAACAACGAAGCAAAAGTTGAGCTCGATTGAGTCAACCTAGAGCACTCCACATATGCAAACAAAGACATGGATGGATAGAGCATAACATAAATATCAAAACTCCCTTACTGATCATCCTCAAAAGAGGCACGGACCACTAGGAAACAAGATGGACATATAGCATCATGAACTAAAATATCCCAGACTTAGTGAAAATCACCAAGTCCCTGAAATCAGCAATCTCAGGTACCTCCCTTCGCAAGCTTGCACAAGACAACACACAGATCCTAAAAATGCATGGGTGGCACCTCTGGAAAGAAGACAAAATGCTTAACAATTCATCCCAAAGGGGCACAGGCATATCATGCACGAATTAAATATAGCAAAAATGACAAAAGTGCAAGATGAACTAACGGATCTGCAATCTACTCACGAAGCCTTCTTCTAACAGCATTTTGGGCAACAAGACGACCTCAAATACAAATGATGCAATGGAATGAAATGATGTACATGTCGAGACAAAGATTTTGATATATCATATGACTAAAACAGAGCTACGGTTGCAAAGTTACGGGACCTCGAACAGAGCAACTTGGATCAAAAAATTTCGGGACTTGGAAAAAAAAATCGGGGGTTAGGGTTTACTGTTCATGCGACCGGATCTGGATCGGGCGAGGCTCTCAGAGCCCGAGGATCGCCGGGGCCTCGCCGGCTTTGAGGCCCGTGGTGGCCGGCGGCGAGGGAGGAGGCGGTGGCCGGCGACGTGAGGAGGAGGCGGTGGCCGGCGGCGACGGCGCCCGGGCGGCGGACGGTGGCGGGGAGCGGCCGGGCGGCGGGCGGCGAGGTGCCCGCAGCGGCGGCGACCTCCGGCTGGGGCGGCGGTGGCGCCCGCAGCGGCGGCCGGCCGGGGAGAAGACGGCGGCGGGGCGCGGAACAAGGCGCGGCGGCGGATCGGGCCGCGGGGGCCCCGCACGGGCCTCGCGGGCCCGCGGGCGGCCGCGAACTAGGGACCGGGCGGCGGCCACTAGGAGGCCGACACGTGGCGGCGGACGGGGAGGCCGGACATGTCCGTCGGCGGCGGTTGTGTCCGGCGGCGGCGGGAGGAGTTGGATCTCTTTTTTTTCGGAGGAGGACGGGGAGGAATCTGATATCCGAAAGGGGGGGTGTATATATAGGCATAAGTGGAGCTAGGAGAGTCCAAATGAGGTGCGGTTTTCGCCCACGCGATCGTGATCGAACGATCTAGGACATGGAGCAGAGTTTGGTGGGTTTTGGAACAAATTTGGGGGGTGTTAGGCTGCAACACACACGAGGCCTTTTCGGTCCCTCGGTTAACCGTTAGAGTATCAAACGAAGTCCAAAAGGTACGAAACTTGACAGGTGGTCTACCGGTAGTAAACCAAGGCCGCTTGGCAAGTCTCGGTCCAATCCGGAAATGTTTAATTCCCAAACATGAAAGAATGCTAGAAATGACCACCGGAGGAGAACGAAGCGCCGGAATGCAAAACGGACAACGGGGAAAATGCTCGAATGCATGAGATGAACACGTATGCAAATGCAATGCACATGATGACATGGTATGAGATGCATGAAAACGAAAACAACACACGGAGACAAAGACCCGAACCCGAAAAATAAATATAAGTTGACACCGGAAACGGCAAGAGTTGGAGTACAAATAGGGAAAGTTACATCTGGGGCATTACAACACTCCACCACTACGAAAAGATCTTGTCCCGAGATCTAGGACTGAAAGAACTCTGGGTACTCAGAACGGAGGTGATCCTCGCGTTCCCAGGTAGCTTCACGGTCGGAATGGTGTGACCACTTAACTTTGAGAAATTTGATTGACTTGTTGCGAGTCTTGCGTTCAGTCTCTTCAAGAATAGCAACTGGGTGCTCACGATAAGAGAGATCTTCTTGGAGATCAATGTCCTCGAAGTTGACGGTGCGGTTAGGAGTCTTGAAGCACTTTCGAAGCTGAGAGACATGGAACACATCATGAACATAGGATATCTTTCTGACGGATGTATGATATGAAATTGGGGTTCGACGTCTAGTGGTCCGCCTATTCACGTTTGGTTTTACAGTGGTCTCGTTGTGTCTTAAAGAGTCCTTGGCTATGCCGACTCGGGGACGCTTCGTATGTCATGTGCACTGCCTTGTACATGATGGTGTTGTACGATCAAGCCCGTGTAGGCCCCATCACGAAAACTTCGGACGAAATCTCTATCATATGTTTGTTCCGGTTTATTCTGCAAGCCAGTCCTTTGTTTTTGTTTTGAGTTGTGGTATTCGAGTTGCTTCAATGTCAAGTGTTGATTCCATACCTTTCCGAAATGGTGTTCTCATACTCCGATGTGAATACCAATCCTTCTCGACAATCAAGATTGTCATGTCAATCCTTTTCAACCGGCGTGTTTCTCTTCAAGTGGATCCGATCACTTCAACATCAGCAAGACCAATTATCATTTCTTCTCAACAGTGTTTGTTTCATCCGTCTCCAAGTTGCCTTTGTTTTTTCCTTCCCACCCACCCTTTTTCCTCAAGGACTAAGATTTCTTTACCATGTATCCTTTTATTTTTGTGAAGTTTCTCCATTCTTTTCCGTCAATGTTCTTACCCAGTGGTTCTCAAGAAGATGTTCTACTAGTTCGTCATTCCTCATTCCTTTTTCTTCTCCGGTGGATTCAAGTCAAGATTTGTCGATTATATCCCCTTTTCTCATTTCAAATACCTTCTCTTGATGGTGCTCCTCATATTCATTCATTTCTCGCTATTCAATTGTTCCAGAATGCTCAAGATATCTCGAAGATTCGTGTTTCCACTATGCATTCGTTCAAGATCTTTCGAGGATGTTCTCTCATTCAAGTCTTTTATTTCAACCGGTGCATTATCTCTCTTCAAATTGTTCAACGGTGTTTCTTTTGAGTGGGCCCTAACCCACAGGTCTTTTTCCAGGATCTTACCTGACTCTTCTTATTTTCCCGGCGTTACTCTCAAATTCTTTTCCAAGTTTGACGTAAGAATGAGTTATCATCAGTCAAATGCTTTTCTCCAAGATCTTTCAAATTCTTCCCATAGTTGGCTCAACCTATTCGCTTTTGATTCTCCCGGAGTGTCTAAATAATTCATGGTGGTGTTTCTCGTCGTCTTTCTTGGATTTTGAAGACCGAAGAAGAGTTTTTCCTCCTTATCTTATCCGTTCTCTCAGAGACTCGTGATTCTAGCTTATTGCCATCCTCTAATAATTATTTTCGATTGTGAGAATTCTTTTCAACTATCCGGAGCAAATTCAAGAGTCTTCTCAATTTCTTATCCGGAATCCATCTTTTCAAATATTATTCATTCTCAGCTTTCAGCTCACGTTCTTCAATTTTACCGGTGCTTTGTGCAAGTGATCTTTAATCAGCTCGTGATCTCTTCGTTCTCATGGGTCTAAATTCTCTCAAGCATCTTCATTCATTTGTTAATTCTTCCCGGTGTCTTCCTTATCTTTTCTTTGTTCATTTTTAATTCTTACCGTGGTTCTTTCAAGATCTCTCTTCCTTGTTCATCATATCGATTCATTTGTTGTTCCAATCCTACCGGTGGTTCGTTCAAGATTTTTCTTCTTTCTTATCATATCAATTCATTCGTTGTTTTCCAAATCCCATCGGTGGTTCATGGAAGACCTTTCCAAGTTGACGCTATATCTATCTTAATCTTTTCAACGAGAATAAGTAGTGTGTCGAATCCGTTGCTTGTCATCAATTTAAAATGGTGAAGGATAAGCATAACATAATTCTTATTCTTGTTTCATCCAAGTATTTAATTCTTTATTCTGGAGGCCCATCAAATTCTCGGTGTCACTTGATTCATTTTGCGTTCCCGGAGTCTCAAGCTCTGGCAATTATATCACCATGGAGATTCATCTAAATCATTACAAGGTTTCACCTTGTGTTTTCAACTTCTTTTTCCTTCCGCTGGATCATCTTTTTGTTACCAGAGTTCTTCATGGAGGTTCTACATGATGGTTCATCAAGGATTTATTTCCTTCTCGAAGTTTTCATCGAGATTCTTTTAAGGAGCTCAAGCAGTCTTCTTCTTGTAATCCGGAGTGAGATTCTGTCTACCATATTATCGGAGGTGGTGTTATGTCATTTCCGATAATTTTCCTTCGTGTTTCATGATTCACAAGTTATCAAGTATGAGATATTTTAAATCCATCAACCTATTCGTTGGAATTATCTTGGGTTATATTCCACCTAAAGCCTTCCCTAAGGTTTGTTGCCATCTATGGTGCTTATAAATGACCCAAGTTCTTCATTTATCCTCCCGGCGAAATAAGTTCTCGTCTCCTTGTTGATATCAATACAATCCTTTTCCCGTGAGTGGCAGGTTGTCACCTCATAATTTGAGATGTATTCCATAAGACCATATCAACCTTATTCTTTTCGTTGGTGGTTTTCCAACAACCACGTTCAACCCTTCTCCTAAAGATGCCTTGTCAAGCTCTTTTGTGGCAAAAGTTGGTTTTGTCTTCTCCATTCCCCTATCTCAATTATCTATCTTCTATTCTTTTGTTCCGAAGGCATTGTGATGTTGCTCTCTTATACCCATCCTCTTGTTTTGTCATGATAGTATTCTTTTCTTTGCTTATCCATTCAACCGGAGTGTCGTGTTTTTCTTTCGAGCTCTCTCATCTTATCAATTTTTGCATCCCTTCTCAACCGGAGTGCTGTCCAAATTATATAAGTCTTATTCCTTCTCTATCTTGTCTTAACCGGAGTGGTTTCAATATATATCTTGCCTTTCAACCTCAAGGTTTTTCGCAATGCTCTTTGCCCCTCTTTTCTAACGGAGTGTTTTCGACCTAGTTCACCTTCGTTGTATTCTTTTCTTGAATTTGTTTAACCTCGCGAGGTTCTTGGTTTCACTCGTTTGTCAAAGAAGCAATTTGGTTTACCTCTTCTCTTTCTCTTCCGTTTTCCCTCCGGTGCCATTCTAGATCTCGCGACGAGATCTTTTCGTAGTGGTGGAGTGTTGTAACGCCCCAGATGTAACTTTCCCTATTTGTACTCCAACTCTTGCTGTTTCCGGTGTCAGGTTATATTTATTTCTCGGGTTCGGGTCTTTGTCTCCGTGTGTTTTTTTCGTTTTCATGCATCTCATACCATGTCATCATGTGCATTGCATTTGCATGCGTGTTCATCTCATGCATTCGAGCATTTTCCCCGTTGTCCGTTTTGCATTCCGGCGCATCGTTCTCCTTCGGTGGTCATTTCTAGCTTTCTTTCCTGTTTGGGAATTAAACATTTCCGGATTGGACCGAGACTTGCCAAGCGGCCTTGGTTTACTACCGGTAGACCACCTGTCAAGTTTCGTACCTTTTGGACTTCGTTTGATACTCCAACGGTTAACCGAGGGACCGAAAAGGCCTCGTGTGTGTTGCAGCCCAACACCCCCCAAATTTGTTCCAAAACCCACCAAACTCTGCTCCATGTCCTAGATCGTTCGATCACGATCGCGTGGGCGAAAACCGCACCTCATTTGGACTCTCCTAGCTCCACTTATGCCTATATATACACCCCCCCCTTTCGGATCTCAGATTCCTCCCCGTCCTCCTCCGAAAAAAAAGGAGATCCAACTCCTCCCGCCGCCGCCGGACACAACCGCCGCCGACGGACATGTCCGGCCTCCCCGTCCGCCGCCACGTGTCGGCCTCCTAGTGGCCGCCGCCCGGTCCCCAGTTCGTCGCCGCCCGCGGGCCCGCGAGGCCCGTGCGGGGCCCCCGCGGCCCGATCCGCCGCCGCGCCTTGTTCCGCACCCCGCCGCCGTCTTCTCCCCGGCCGGCGGCCGTCGCGGGCGCCGCCGCCGCCCCAGCCGGAGGTCACCACCGCCGCAGTCACCTCGCCGCCCGCCGCCCGGCCGCTCCCCGCCGCCGTCCGCCGCCCGGGCGCCGTCGCCGCCGGCCACCGCCTCCTCCTCACGTCGCCGGCCACCGCCTCCTCCCTCGCCGCCGGCCACCACGGGCCTCAAAGCCGGCGAGGCCCCGGCGATCCTCGGGCTCTGAGAGCCTCGCCCGATCCAGATCCGGTCGCGTGAACAGTAAACCCTAACCCCCGATTTTTTTTCTAAGTCCCGAAAATTTTGATCCAAGTTGCTCTGTTCGAGGTCCCGTAACTTTGCAACCGTAGCTCCGTTTTAGGCATATGATATATCAAAATCTTCGCGTCGACATGTACATCATTTCATTACATTGCATCATTTGTATTTGAGGTCGTCTTCTTGCCCAAAATGCTGTTAGAAGAAGGCTTCGTGAGTAGATTGCAGATCCGTTAATTCATCTTGCACTTTTGTCATTTTTGCTATGTTTAATTCGTGCATGATATGCCTGTGCCCCTTTGGGATGAATTGTTAAGCATTTTGTCTTCTTTCCAGAGGTTCCACCCATGCATTTTTAGGATGTGTGTGTTGTCTTGTGCAAACTTGCGAAGGGAGGTACCTGAGATTGCTGATTTCAGGGACTTAGTGATTTTCACTAAGTCTGGGATATTTTAGTTCATGATGCTATATGTCCAGCTTGTTTCCTAGTGGTCCGTGCCTCTTTTGAGGATGATCAGTAAGGGAGTTTTGATTTTTATGTTATGCTCTATCCATCCATGTCTTTGTTTGCATATGTGGAGTGCTCTAGGTTGACTCAATCGAGCTCAACTTTTGCTTCGTTGTTAATCTGGGCAGATCGTCAACTCGTTTGCGATTTCGCCGGTGCTATTGTTAGTGATCCATGCATGCTATGCCTTTGTTCTTGCCATGTGTAGCTAGCATATTGTGCCTTCTTGCTGGCTATATGTTTTCCTTGCCATGACTTGCACCATAGTGAGTGCATCGAGCTCGTTTACATGCCTTCGCGAGTTAAATTTCTGCATGTCTCAGTTTTCACTAAGTCTAAAAACTGATTGTGTTTTAGCTATGTTCGTGTGCCCGTTAATATATTTTGTGATCCCTTTTGGCCCCAGGTCACTTTGGGTGTTTTGTTAAGCTTGTTGAGTATCTCCATGCCATGTTCTGACTTGTCATGTTCAGGTCATCTATCATGTTGTTTTGCTGCTCCGAAGAGAGCATCGTGATCTGAAATTTCAGGTTAGTGTTAATTTCACTAAGTCTGGAATCTGTTTTGCATATTCATTTTTTTCCATGCTTGTTTGACCCTCTTAATGGATGAATTTGCCTATGGCTCGGTGCTAGTGTTTTGTTAACCATCTTGTGTACATCACTGCCACGTATTTTGTTTTCATGTTTGGTGGCTGTAGCATGTTCATTTCGTTGCATTTAGGAGCCTACTTGCTGTATATCGCAGATCGGTTCGTTTCGTAAAACGCTCGCCATTTCCAAACCGTAGCTCCGATTCCAATGATCTTTATATCGTTTTCAAGCGATTTCATCCCCTCTATCCAGTGGCACACTTGGTTTTCCAAGTTGATTCCAGGTTCATGCATTTCCTGTCATATCTTGCATTTTGCATCCCGCATCGCATCCCGCATAGCATATCGTCATTTCATCATATTGCTTGGTCTTGCCCGTGGTTGATTGTATCCTTGTTGCTTGTTTGTCCTGTTGGGTAGAGCCGGGAGACGAGTTCGCTACCGAGGAGCCCGTTGAGTTTGCTTGTGAGGATCCAGTCAACTCTGACGACTGTGCAGGCAAGATGATCATACCCTCGAAATTACTACTATCTTTGCTATGCTAGTTTGCTCGCTCTTTTGCTTTGCCACTGCTACGATGCCTACCTTTTGCTTGTCAGCCTCCCAATTGCCATGTTGAACCTCTAACCCACCATTGTCCTAGCAAACCGTTGATTGGCTATGTTACTGCTTTGCTCAGCCCTTCTTATAGCGTTGTTAGTTGCAGGTGAAGATTGGAGCCGTTCCTTGTTGGAACATTTATTTTACTTGTTGGGATATCATTATATTGCTATGTTGTCTTAATGCATCTATATACTTGGTAAAGGGTGGAAGGCTCGGCCTCTCGCCTAGTGTTTTGTTCCACTCTTGCCGCCCTAGTTTCCGTCATATCGGTGTTATGTTCCCGGATTGTTGCGTCCCTTACGCGGTTGGGTTATAATGGGAACCCTTTGATATTTCGTCTTGATTAAAGCTTGTCCAGCAATGCCCAACCTTGGTTTTACCATTTGCCACCTAGCCTTTTCTTTCCCTTGGGTTCTGCAGACTCAAAGGTCATCTTATTTTACCCCCCCCCCGGGCCAGTGCTCCTCTGAGTGTTGGTCCACCTGTCAGCTACCGGTGGCCACCAGGGGCAACTCTGGGCTGGCCTACCCGCACCTTGGACAATCTGAGTGTGCCCTGAGAAAGAGATATGTGCAGCTCCTATCGGGATTTGTCGGCACATTCGAGCGGTGTTGCTGGTCTTGTTTTAACCTGTCGAAGTGTCTTGAGTTACCGAGATACCGAGTCTAATCGGAACGTCTTGGGAGGAGGTCTATTCCTTCGTTGACCGTGAGAGCTTGTCATGGGCTAAGTTGGGACTCCCCTGCAGGGATTGAACTTTCGAAAGCCTTGCCCGCGGTTATGGGCAGATGGGAATTTGTTAATGTCCGGTTGTAGATTACTTGAACTAAACTTAATTAAAATGAATCAACCGTGTGTGTTACCGTGATGGCCCCTTCTCGGCGGAGTCCGGGAAGTGGACACGGTGTTGGAGTTATGCTTGCGCAGGATGTTCCTTTAGCTTCTCGCTCGTGCTTCGCCTTCTCTTCTCGCTCTCTTTTGCGTATAAGTTAGCCACCACATATGCTAGTCGCTTGCTGCAGCTCCACATATATTTGCCTTATCCATTCCTATGAGCTTAAATAGTTTTGATCGCGAGGGTGTGAGATTGCTGAGTCCCTGTGGCTCACAGATACTATAACTCCAGATGCAGGTCCAGGTGATTTCGCTCCAGGTGACGAGTACGAGCTCAAGTGGGAGTTAGACGAGGACTCTCAGCGTTATTATGTTTCCTTTCCCGATGATCAGTAGTGGTACCTAGTTGGGGATCGATTCAGGGCCTTGTCGCACGTTGGGTTCTTTTCTATTTTGGCGTCGTAGTCGGGCCATGAGTGTTTGTTTGATGGATGTTATTTATGTACTCTGATGTGACGTGGCGAGTGTAAGCCAACTATGTTATCTCCCCCTTTTATTATGTATTACATGGGATGTTGTAATGATTGCCTGACTTGCGACATTGCTTTCAATGCGGTTATGTCTCTAAGTCGTGCCTCGACACGTGGGAGCTATAGCCGCATCGAGGGCGTTACAGGAAGGCAATCCAATTTTTTTTGTTCCTTGCCTTTTTATTCTGTTTAGTAATAAATAATTCATCTAGCTTCTGTTTATATGTGGTTTTATGTTTTAATTAGTGTTTGTGCCAAGTAGAACCTATAGGATAACCTACGGTGATAGTTAATTTGATTCTGCTGAAAAACAGAAACTTTTGCACGGACAAGAATAATTTTAATAAATTACATAAACGTTATTTTGCGTTGATTCTTTTTGCAGTAGATAAATAGACAACTTTCCCAGGACTTCCTATTTTGGTAGGATTTTTAGAGTTCCAGAAGTATTCGAAAGTTACAGATTGCTACAGACTGTTCTGTTTTTGACAGATTCTGTTTTTCGTGTGTTGTTTGCTTATTTTGATGCATCTATGGCTAGTATCGGGGGGTATGAAACATAGAGAAGTTGGAATACAGTAGGTTTAAAACCATATATATAAATAATGAGTTCATTATAGTACCTTATGTGGTGGTTTTTCTTTCTTGCACTAACGGAGCTTATGAGATTTCCTGTTGAGTTTTGTGCTGTGAAGTTTTCAAGTTTTGGGTAAAAATTTGATGGACTATGGAATAAGGAGTGGTAAGAGCCCAAGCTTGGGGATTCCCATGGCACCCCAAGATAATCTAAGGACAACCAAAAGCCTAAGCTTGGGGATGCCCCGGAAGGCATCCCCTCTTTCGTCTTCGTCTATTGGTAACTTTACTTGGAGCTATATTTATATTCACCACATGATATGTGTTATGCTTGGAGTGTCTTGTATGATATGAGTCTTTGTTTTTAGTTACCACAATCATCCTTGCTGTACACACCTTTTGGGAGAGACACACATGATTTGGAATTTATTAGAATACTCTATGTGCTTCACTTATATCTTTTGAGCACGATAATTTTTGCTCTAGCGCTTCACTTATATCTTTTAGAGCACGGCGGTGGCTTTATTTTGTAGAAATTTTTGATCTCTCATGCTTCACTTATATTATTTTGAGAGTCTTCTAGAACAGCATGGTATTTGTTATGGTTATAAAATTGGTCCTAGAATGATGGGCATCCAAGTTGGCTATAATAAAAACTATCATAGAAAATGAATTGGATGCTATGATCAATTTGATGCTTGATAATTGTTTTGAGATATGAGGATGGTGATATTAGAGTCATGCTAGTGGAGTAATTGTGAATTTAAATAATACTTGTGTTGAAGTTAGTGATTCCCGTAGCATGCACGTATGGTGAACCGCTTTGTGATGAAGTTGGAGCATAATTTATTTATTGATTGTCTTCCTTATGAGTGGCGGTCGGGGATGAGCGATGGTCTTTTCCTACCAAATCCCCCTAGGAGCATGCGTGTAGTACTTTGTTTCAATGACTTGCAGATTTTTGCAATAAGTATATGAGTTTTTTATGACTAATGTTGAGTCCATGGATTATACGCACTCTCACCCTTCCACCATTGCTAGCCTCTCTTGTGCCGTGCAACTTCCGCCGGTACCATACACCCACAATATGCCTTCCTCAAAAAAGCCAACATACCTACCTATTATGGCATTTCCATAGCCATTCCAAGATATATTGCCATGCAACTTTCCACCGTTCCGTTTATTATGACACACTCCATCATTGTCATATTACTTTTCCATGATCATGTAGTTGACATCATATTTGTGGCAAATCCACCTTCATAATTCTTCCATACATGTCATTCTTGATTCATTGCATACCCGGTACACCGCTGGAGGCATTCATATAGAGTCATATTTTGTTCTAAGTATCGAGTTGTAATCTTGAGTTGTAAGTAAATAAAAGTGTGATGATCTTCATTATTAGAGCATTGTCCCAAGTGAGGAAAGGATGATGGAGACTATGATTCCCCCACAAGTCGGGATGAGACTTCCGACTTTATAACAAAAGAGAAAGGCCAAATAAAAGAAAAAAAATGAGAGAAAAAGAGAGAAGGGACAATGCTACTATCCTTTTACCACACTTGTGCTTCAAAGTAGCACCATGATCTTCATGATAGAGAGTCTCCTATGTTGTCACTTCCATATACTAGTGGGAATTTTTCATTATAGAACTTGGCTTGTATATTCCAATGATGGGCTTTCTCAAAATGCCCTAGGTCTTCGTGAGCAAGCAAGTTGGATGCACACCCACTTAGTTTCTTTTTGTTGAGCTTTCATACACTTATAGCTCTAGTGCATCTGTTGCATGGCAATCCCTACTCACTCACATTAATATCTATTAATGGGCATCTCCATAGCTCATTGATATTCCTAGTTGATGTGAGACTATCTTCTCCCTTTTTGTCTTCTCCACAACCACCATTCTATTCCACATATAGTGTTATGTCCATGGCTCACGCTCATGTATTGCGTGAAAGTTGAAAAAGTTTGAGAATACTAAAGTATGAAACAATTGCTTGGCTTTTCATCGGGGTTGTGCATGATTAAATACTTTGTGTGATGAAGATAGAGCATAGCCAGACTATATGATTTTGTAGGGATAGCTTTCCTTAGCCATGTTATTTTGAGAAGACATGATTCCTTTGTTAGTATGCTTGAAGTATTACTATTTTTTATATCAATATGAACTTTTGTCTTGAATCATTTGGATCTGAACATTCATGCCACAATAAAGAAAATTACATTGAGAAATATGCTAGGTAGCATTCCACATCAAAAATTCTGTTTTTATCATTTACCTACTCGAGGACGAGCAGTAATTAAGCTTGGGGATGCTTGATACGTCTCCAACGTATTTATATTTTTTGATTGTTCCATGCTATTATATTACCCGTTTTGGCTGTTTATGGGCTTTACTTCACACTTTATATCATTTTTGGGACTAACCTACTAACCGAAGGCCCAGTCCGAATTGCTGTTTTTTTGCCTATTTCAGTGTTTCGAAGAAAAGGAATATCAAACAGAGTCCAAACGGGATGAAACCTTCGGGAGCAATCTTTTTGTAACAAATACAAACCAGGAGACTTGGAGTGGACGTCAAGAAATAAACGAGGTGGCCACGAGGGTGCCCGGCATGCCCTAGGGGGGTGGGCGCACTCCCCCCCCCCCACCCCCCACCCTCGTGGGCCCCTTGTGGCTCCACCGACCTACTTCTTTCTCCTATATATATCCACGTACCCCGAGAACATCCAGGAGCACCACGAAAACCTAACTCCACCGCCGCAACCTTCTGTATCTGCGAGATCCTATCTTGGAGCCTTCGTCGGTGCTCCGTCGGAGGGGGAATTGACCATGGAGGGCCTCTACATCATCTCCAAGGCCTCTCTGATGAGTTGTGAGTAGTTTACCATAGACCTTCAGGTCCATAGTTATTAGCTAAATGGCTTCTTCTCTCTCTTTGAATATCAATACAAAGTTCTCCTCGATCTTCTTGGAGATCTATTCGATGTAACTCTTTTTGCGGTGTGTTTGTCGAGATCCGATGAATTGTGGGTTTATGATCAAGTTTATCTATGAGAAATAATTGAATCTCCTCCGAATTCTTCTATGTATGATTGGTTATCTTTGCAAGTTTCTTCGAATTATCAGTTTGGTTTGGCCTACTAGATTGATCTTTCTTGCAATGGGAGAAGTGCTTAGCTTTGGGTTCAATCTTGCGGTGTCCTTTCCCAGTGACAGCAGGGGCAGCAAGGCACGTATTGTATTGTTGCCATCGAGGATAAAAAGATGGGGTTTATATCATGTTGCTTGAGTTTATCCCTCTACATCATGTCATCTTGCTTAATGCGTTACTCTGTTCTTATGAACTTAATACTCTAGATGCATGCAGGAGTCGGTCGATGTGTGGAGTAATAGTAGTAGATGCAGAATCGTTTCAATCTACTTTTTACAGACGTGATGCCTATATACATGATCATGCCTAGATAATCTCATAACTATGCACTTTTCTATCATTTGCTCGACAGTAATTTGTTCACCCACCGTAATATTTATGCTATCTTGAGAGAAGCCACTAGTGAAACCTATGGCCCCCGGGTCTATCTTTTATCATATAAGTTTTCCATCTATCTTTATTTTGCAATATTTACTTTCCAATCTATATCATAAAAGTACCAAAAAAAATTATCTTATCTTATTATCTCTATCAGATCTCACTTTTGCAAGTTACCGTGAAGGGATTGACAACCCCTTTATCGCGTTGGTTGCAAGGTTCTTTTTTGTTTGTGTAGGTGTGGGGGACTTTTGAGGAGCCTCCTACTGGATTGATACCTTGGTTCTCAAAAACTGAGGGAAATACTTATGCTACTTTGTTGCATCACCCTTTCCTCTTCAAGGGAAAACCAACGCAATGCTCAAGAGGTAGCAGCCACCCACCACCTTCAGCTTCATATTGTAGATCTTTAACCACAATCCAAAGTGGGGTGGGATGCGGAGGAAAGCCTCGCACACGACAATGAATTCCGAGATGTTGAGGAAAGAATTCGAGGCTAGATCATGGAAATCTAGCCCGTAGTAGAACATGAGTCCGCGGACGAATGGGTGGAGAGGAAATCCCAGCCCGCGGACGAAGTGGGGGATGAACACCACCCCCTCATGGGGCTTCGGAGTGGGAATGATCTGCCCCTCGGCTGAGAGCCTGTGGGCGATTTCTTTGGCCAAATACCCCGCCTTCCGGAGCTTTGTAATGTCCTTCTCCTTGATGGAGGAGACCATACACTTGCCCTGCGCTCCGGATCCAGACATGGTTGGAGTGCTTTTTTGGGGCGGAAAAGATGAGAACTTGAGCGCTGGAGCTCGAGAATGGGGAGGCAGAGAGAGAGAAGGCGTGGGTGAAAGGGGTGAATCCTTATTTCTTTATAAAGGCAGTGAATATCAAGCGCCTCCCCACTCGCCCTAAAAACTCGCCTATTCCCAAGGGCCGTGCAGACGATACAGTGGGATTACCCATGCCTGTATTGATGAGAACCCCACAATAAGGGGACACGATCTTTGCTCTGACAAGACGTGCCAATGAAACCGCATCTTGAAATATGGAGCGGTAGGCTAAAAACGGTTCAAAATAATGGCAGGGCGGTGACGTGATGTCACGCTACAAAAAGTTTTCAGCAGATTGGACTCGTGAAATATTATACTCTCTGCGGTTGTGTGTGGAATTTTTTTTGCAGAGCCAGACACGATTCTTGTGTTCAAAGACTATTTTGGAGTATTCGGAGAAGGAACCCACCTTGCAATGCCGAAGACAATTCGCGCGCCGGACACCTCGTCATTGAAGCCTGGTTCAGGGGCTACTGAGGGAGTCCTGGATTAAGGGGTCCTCGGACGTCCGTCCTGTTGACATGGGCCGGACTGATGGGCTGTGAAGATACATGACCGAAGACTCTCACGTGTGTCCGTATGGGACTCTCCTTGGCGTGGAAGGCAAGCTTGGCACCCGGATATGAAGATTCCTTTCTCTGTAACCGACTTTGTACAACCCTAGTCCCTTCCGGTGTCTATATAAACCGAAGTGCTTAGTCCGTAGAGGCAATCATAATCATACAGGCCAGACTTCTAGGGTTTTAGCCATTATAATCTCGTGGTAGATCAACTCTTGTAATATTCATATTCATCAAGATCAATCAAGCAGGAAGTAGGGTATTACCTCCATAGAGAGGGCCCGAACCTGGGTAAACATCGTGTCCCCCGCCTACTGTTACCATCAATCCTAGACGCACAGTTCGGGAGCCCCTACCCAGGATCCGCCGATTTTGACATCGACACCCGTGCTCCGGCCGCCCCCTGCATCGTGCGCGCCCGCACACAGCCATACCCCGCCCTTGCCCATCGTGGTCAGTGGCTTTGCCTTGCGCGCGCCCCGCGTTCACCTAACGGAACTGCCACTGCTACCTACCCTCCTGCTCCGTCCGCTTCCAGTGCCCCTGACCGCGGTCGCCCTGCCACCCGCACCTGCTCCACGTCCCCTGACCGACATTTCCACGCTCGCTGTCGCTCAGCCACTCGCTGCCGCCTCCGTCTGCCTTCTCCCGGCCGCGCCGGCGCCGTGCTCCCAGCCTCAGCCGGCCCATGCACCGTGGCCCATGGCCGCCGCCGCCTCTACCTTCCTCCGCCCGCCGCTCGCACGGCTCTGGTTGCCAGCGCTCTCCCGTGTGAGCGCACATGCCTGGCCATGACCTCTACCGGATTGAGCCCCTTCCAAGTTGGTCGGCCCTTGTAGATTAGGCCTAATTGAAAGTGCTAGTTATCGACTAGAGGGGGGTGAATAGGCGATTTTTATCAAAGTCTTCAAAACGTGGAAGTTTCGAAGACAAACAATAGAAATGACCTAATTGATATGCAGCGGAAGATAAACTACAACATGCAAGCCATAGTCAAGTATGCAATAGTATTAACATACGAAGACTAATAGCAGCTAGGTAGTAAGGATCAGGATGGAAGATAGTATGAAGCCAATCAACAGTAGTAGTCAAGCAATCAAGTCAAACAGATAAGACAGATAAGCAATGACTTCACGAAGACAAACTCAGGTAAAGGAGGGAAGGGATAGAACCAGTCACTTGTTGAAGACACATGATTTGTTGGACCAGTTCCAGTTGCTGTGACAACTGTACATCTGGTTAGGGAGGCTGAGATTCAACTCAGAAGACCGCGTCTTCACCTTATTCCCCTGGAGCTAAGGACACACAGTCCTCGCCCAATCACTCTGGTAAGTCTTCAAGGTAGACTTCCGAACCTTCACAGACTTCGTTCACCGGCAATCCACAATGACTCTTGGATGCTCAGAACGCGACGCCTAACCGGCTGGAGGATACACAGTCCTCAAGTGTAATAAGTCTTCAGGTCACACAGACAGAAAGACTTCAGTGATGCCTAACACTCTTTGGCTCTGGGTGTTTGGGCTTTTTCCTCGCAAGGATTTCTCTCTCAAAGGCTTCGAGGTGGGTTGCTCTCAAAACCACAAAAGCCGTAAACTAGCTCTGAGCAGCCACCAATTTATGGTGTAGGGGGTGGACTATTTATAGCCACAAGACAACCCGACCTGATATGTCCGAAATGACCCTGGGTCACTAAGGAACTGACACGTGTTCCAACGGTTAGATTTCAAACAGACACGGCAACTTTACTTGGGCTACAAGCAAAGCTGACTCATCCAGCTCTGGATAAGATTTGCTCTCATTGTCTTCGCTCGAGGACATAGGATTTGGGTTGAGCATCACTTCAGTCACTCTGACTTAGTTCACTTGGACCCCACTTAACAATACGGTGGTTCCTGTGACTCAACAAAGAAGAAAAGGAAACAACGAAACAACTCAGTCTTCGTGCTCCATAGTCTTCACTCAATGTCTTCTCATGTCATAGACTTCAGTGTGAATATCTTCACACACCACCATTGTCTTCAATGTCTTCATACATTTTTAGGGGTCATCTCCGGTAGGTAAACCGAATCAATGAGGGACACTACCTGCGTTATCCTGCAATTCTCACAAACGCATTAGTCCCTCAACCAACTTTGTCGTCAATACTCCAAAACCAACTAGGGGTGGCACTAGATGCACTTACACTAATCCCCTCTAATAAGCCCTTGACAGGTGGGCTCCTCTGCTAACTAAAGCAAATTTAATCAGTAATTAACCCTATTTAAAAATGTGTGGCTGACAGGTGGTCCCCACCTGCCAGGTTGACTAGTCAAACGTTGACCTAGTCAATGCTGACTGGGTTGCTGACTAGACAGCCCTAGCCCATTGTCGGCCTCAGTGGCTAGCCCACTAATATGTGACAAAAGTATTTACTGTGCATATTTCGTTTTAAATATATTCCATAATTTCAAATAATGATTAAAACATTAAAAAATCATATAAATTAAACAGTAACTCAGATGAAAACAATTTATATATGTAAATCGATCAGAAAAATATGACGAATCCAAATACGTCATCCACGTACCTGCCACATGCCCCCATCATAGAAAACATGGAACCTTACCCTCCGGTTCGTTTGTCCGAGAAATACCTAGAGCCGGGAAAATATTCATGGATATTTTCCCGTTCTGTCTGTAACGTGTAGCACTATGTTAGGTCACCCCTAGCACCGAGTATTGCCATGTTATGCTTTGTGAGGCTTTTGATTGCTCTATTATTTATTATGTTCCCCCTCCGTTACTTCTTTTTCGATAGACCCTGAGACTGCGGTTGAACCAATGATCGACTATTGCACCGTCGAGGGTCTGTATATGTCTGCAGAGCTTCTACGCAATCAAAAACCCCTTGATTGTTCCTATATCGCCCAGTTCCTTCTCTCTCATGCTTGCAATAGATTTTGCTACTGTAATTGATTGCTCCTATTCTGATGCATAGCCTGATTTTGTAACCTGTAATTCTTACCTTACCTGTTTATCCTAAACTTCTTAGTATAGGTGGGTTAGTGACCCACCAATGACCCCTCACCCTGTCTCTGTTGTCCCTGCTTCATGATCGATGACTCGGTCAATATGATAGACGTCCAGAGCCCGACACATCACATCACACCCCCTTACTTGTATGACTCTATAGAGCTACTATCAAGTGCCGAGGGTGATACCTCTTATAGCACTTCTGATGAGATATCTGTAGTGTAGTAATCGGTCATGGTCTACGGAGGGTGATTCCTCCTTCACCACTCCGATAACGACTTTGTCGAGCAACACATCAAGGGTGAACCCTCGAGGGTGATTCCTCTAAGTTCACCTTGATGATTACATCAAGTGGAATCCATTGAGGGTGATTCCTCGGATTCCCACTTGGTGTTTTGAACACACGGTTACTTTGGCTTTACCCCTAGAACCATTTTAAAGGCGGATCGGCCCCGAGGGGTACTCGCGAGAGTTACTGTTACTGCAGGACTAGAGGGATAGGCAGTACCACCCCGATAGAGGTGGACCTAAGTTCCCAACAGTCTCTTGCGAGTCGGGTTGACCATGAGGGTACCCGCGAGTTGATGTGTAGTCAGGTTGACCTGGAGGGTACCCACGGGATTCTACGTGGCACGGTCGGGCATTCCTGGCCCTTGTCGTAGGTCCATGAGACGGGGCAACAGGGTCACATGATCGTGAGTCTCTGCTCGTCATCATGTGCTCCTGAGACACTAATGAGATTGGGTATTTGATCTAAGTTGGCCGTTGGCCTATACATACTAACTGCCGCACGGGAACAGTTATGGGCACTCGACGTCGTATGTATCAGCTGAAGCTCTCCACACGTCAGCGACTGAGCGGCGCGCACCCGGGTGGTTCGCGTAAGCACCTACCTTGTATAAGGAGGTCGCCGGGACTGATCTCAGCCACCCTCGCAACATGGAGGAGTGTAACGAGCGATGGGCCCAAGACCCCTGTGCACTTAGGATGTAGATCGGCATGCTGGCCTCTCTATTGAGCCTAGGTAGGGCTATGATGTCTTGATCTTCCGAGGCCGGGCATGACCCAGGAAAGTGTGTCCGGCCAGAGTGATCAAGCGTGTTGGGTAATGTGGTGCACCCTTACAAGGAAGTTTATCTATTTGAATAGTCGTGTCCATGGTAACGTGATGACTTGGAGTTGTATCCTGATCTATACAACTAGAACTGGTTACTAGAGATGATAAATGGATATGATGGCTCCGGGATTGCTTTCTTGCAGGGTGTCGAGAAAGGATCTCTGGGCGTTAATACTACAACATGCTTGTTAATAATAATATGCTATTTTGTACTCTTCTACATGCTGCAAGATGCTTGAAGATGCTAGTCTTCAATAGGCTAGGCCTTCCCTCTATTCTGGCAATTCTACAGTTTAGTCCAAAGATATAGCCCCATTCCTTTGATATTGGTGCATACTTAGCATAGTTCTGATGTAAGTCTTGTGAGTACTTTGGGTGAGTAATCACGGTTTCTTTGCTACCTATTTTCCCCATACCCGTCTGCGGTGATCAGATGACGAATCCCAAGATCTAGTTGCCACCATCGATGACTACTACTACCTCGAGGGTTCCTACTACTATGTGGAGGCTGCTGGCGACCATGAGTAGTTAGGGGGCTGCCAGGCAGGAGGCCTTGCCTTTTTGATTCACATTGTTGTTTGTGCTAGACTTCTTAAGGAAAACTTGTTTACTTATGTTTGTACTAAGATATTGTTGCTTCCGCTGACTTGTTTGTATTCGAGCTTATGTATTCGAGCCCTCAAGACCCCTGGATTGTAATATGAAGGTTGTATGACCTTAATTTGTGTCTAGAGTTGTGTTGTGATATCTTCCCGTGAGTCCCTGATCTTGATCATACACATTTGCATGCATGATTAGTGTATGATTGAATCGGGGGCGTCACAAAAATATTTGCTCAGCTCCAAGGCTTTTTACACATTCTCTCTGACCGCTACGCTGATACGTCTCCAACGTATCTATTATTTTTAATTGTTACATGTTGTTATATTACCATTCTTGGATGTTTTACAATCATTTTATAGTTATTTTATATCATTTTTGGTACTAACCTATTGACATAGTGCCCAGTGTCAGTTATTGTTTTCTGCTTGTTTTTTACATCACAGGAAATCAATACCAAACAGAGTCCAAACGCAGCGAAAATTTATGTGGATTTTTTTGGACCAGAAGACATCTAGTGGGCCAAGAAAGTACCTCAGGGGAGCTCCGAGGGGAGCACAACCCACCAGGGTGCGTCTGGGGGCCCAGGCGCGCCCAGGTGGGTTGTGCCCACCTCAGTGGCCTCCCACACCGCCTCTTTGCTCTATAAATACCCCAATATTCCAGAAACCATAGGGGAGTCGACGAAAATCAATTCCAGTCGCCGCGAGTTCCAGAAACACCAGATCTAATCTAGACACAATCTCGGAGGGGTTCATCATGCCCATTGGTGCCTCTCCGATGATGCGTGAGTAGTTCTTTGTAGACCTACGAGTCCGTAGTTAGTAGCTAGATGGCTTCATCTCTCTCTCTCTCTTGATTATCAATACAATGGTCTCTTGGAGATCCATATGATGTAAGTCTTTTTGTGATGTGTTTGTTGGGATCCGATGAACTTTAAGTTTATGATCAGATCTTTGTTTTTATCCATGAAAGTTATTTGAGTCTTCTTTGAACTCTTATATGCATGATTGATTATAGCCTCATACTTCTTCTCTGATATTTGGGTTTTGTTTGGCCAACTTGATCTATTTATCTTGCAATGGGAAGAGGTGCTTTGTGATGGGTTCGATCTTACGGTGCTTGATCCCGGTGACAGAAGGGGAAACGACACGTATGTATCGTTGCTATTAAGGATAACAAGATGGGGTCTATTTCTACTTAAAAAGATCTTATCTACATTGTGTCATCATTCTTATTGCATTACTCCATTTTTCCATGAACTTAATACACTAGATGCATGCTTGATAGCGGTCGATGTGTGGAGTAATAGTAGTAGATGCAGGCAGGAGTCGGTCTACTAATCTTGTACGTGATGCCTATATAATGATCATTGCATGTTTATCGTCATGACTATTTGAAGTTCTATCAATTTCCCAACAATAATTGTTTTCCCGGCGTTTACTATTTTTCTCGAGAGAAGCCACTAGGGAAACATACGGCCCCCGGGTCTCTTCTCATCATATTTGCCTTTGCGATCCATTTTCCTTTGCTTTTATTTTCAGATTTATTAAACCAAAAATACAAAAATACATTTTTGCACTTTATTTATTTTGCGATCTATTTATCCTATCTATCACAACTTTATCACGTCTTCTCGCCAATTCGAGGCATCGTTACCCGAAAGGGATTGACAACCCCTTTAACACGCCGAGTTGCAAGTATTTGTTATTTGTGTGCAGGGGTTGTTTACGTTGTGTTGATTGGTTCTCCTGCTAGTTCGATAACATTGGTCTCATCACTGAGGGAAATACCTACCGTCGATGTGCTGCATCATCCCTTCCTCTTTGGGGAAATACCAACGTAGTTCAAGCAGGCATCATACGCCTCCCTTCTCGGTACGGCCTTTCAGCCAACCTAGTCTTTCGCTCTCACGGCTATATACCCAGACCATGTTCCTAAACTCTGCTCTTTGGACGTCCCCTTCACAGACAACGAAATCTCCAATTCCTTCCTCTCCATGAATAAGAACGCTAGCCCTAGACCCGACGGCTTCGGCCCAGGGTTCTATCATAAGTGATGTCACATACTGAAAGGGAAGATAAAGCACCTCTCTTTTAGTCTTTCATGCCCAAAAAGTGATGTTTCTTGCCTTAACCGAGCCCTCATCATCCTACTTCCAAAGCATAATGATGCTCGCTCCCCCACTAACTTTCGCCCAATCTCTCTTCAAAATTGTCCTATAAAAGGGGTCGCCAAACTTCTAACCAATAGAGACCAAACCGCTTTCCTATCTGGTTGTAACATTTCTGAAAATTTTATCTATGTTGCCGATATCATCCACCATTGTGCTAAAAAAAGCTCCCTCCCTCATCATCAAACTCGACTTCCGAAAACTTTTAACTTTGTTTGCTGGACTTCCCTCCTCCATACCTTGCAAGTTATAGGTTCCTCCCCTGCTGGTGCGACCGGATTCACTCTCTCCTCAGCATTGGATCCACTGCAGTTATGCTAAATGGAATCCTAGGGAGGTGGAATCAATGTAAAAATGGCCTTTGGCAGGGCGACCCTCTCTCCCCTTACCTTTTCATTATTGATGCAGATATCCTTCAACAAATGTTCATCAAAGCCAACTATGAGGGTAAGTTGTTGCATCCTCTAAGTCAGCACCTACCCTGTCCTGTCCTTCAGTATGCCGATGACACACTTATCATAGTAAAAGCAACGCCTGGGGCCGCACAACACCTCAAGACTATTTTGGACAGCTTCGTCATGGCCACTGGACTCCAGATCAATTTTGCTAAGACTACCTTTATCCCTCTAAATGTTGACCCCACTAATGCAACGCTTATGGCAGCTGACCATACCACTAACATCTCCTCATTCCTGCAAACTTATCTTGGTCTACCTCTCTCACCTCACAAACTTCCACTCTCGGCCTTCCAACCGGTTATTGACCGTTGTGATATCTACCTAGTTGGCCGGTGCATGCTCCTTCTCTCTTGCGGAGGCAAACTAGTTATCCTCTCGGGATATCCTTCCTATCTATTTTATGCTTTGTTTCTCTCTCCCTGTCCAGGTTATAGAAGCTATCGACAAGAGGCGTCATACTTTGTTCTGGTCTAACGACAACACTTGCATTGAAGCAAAATGCCTAGTTGCTTGGGATACATTTTGTACCCCTAGAGATGCAGGTGATCTAGGTGTTAAAAACCTACGCGCACAAAACTTTTGTCTACTACTGAAATTTGCTTATAAATTCTTACATTCCACAAACCTTCCCTAGAAGGATTGGGTCTTACACCACTCGCCACTTCATACTGAAAATGGCAAAAATAGCTCCTTCCTAGCTAAAACCATCTTTAAACATTTACAGAGTTTGAGAGAGATTTCCTAGTGCACCGTTGGAGATGGCTGTACTACTCTTTCTTGTTAGATCGTTGGCTAAAGCTGTAACCTCTGGCTAAAGTTGTTCCAGATGATCATTGCATGCTTAACGGCATTGACTTTTCCACAAAATGGGCATATGCGGCCCTCTTGGATCCCCTGCTTATTGATATATGGGACTCAAAAGTGCCCAAAAAGGTTATCATATTCAGTTGGCTATTCTTCCTTGATCGCCTAAACACAAGGAAGAATCTGCACAAGAACATACTGGACACTGTGGCTTGTCCTAGATGTACTCACTTGGTGGAAGATCATGAACATCTCCTATTTACATTTGCAGCCGCTCACGGTATTTGGAGGGCAGTGGAATTTGTCCTCTATTCACACCTATTAGTGATCTTTTCAATACTATTCTTTCGGGTTCACTGCCTTCTATGTTTGCCCCTTCATGCTCCTGCTAATTCTTGGAAAATCTGGGACGCACGGAGCAAGAAAGTTTTCCCAGGACTAGATGTTGTTGCTTTAGAATCCTTGAGAGCCATCTTAGATGATTTGTTTGTTTGGTATCATAGACTTAAAACCGAATTCTAAAGGGCCACGCCGGTCTGTGGCGTGAGTTCCTATCCTCACAATGCTCTTATCTCTATAACACACAGGGCCGGTCCTGAGATTTCAGGGGCCCGGGGCGAAACAAGAATCGGGGCCCTTATATATTACCTTATTTTTTTTAACTTTGCTGATGTAAAGGTTACATTGATGATATGAATATCAATCTTATTCAATAATTTTTTTTCAATGTGTAAATTTGCCAAACCGAACCAATCTTGGGACATTTACTGACCTCACATTGTTTTTGTCAATGTATATCTATTTATAAGATGCACATGCTTCTGACAGTAGGACAAAAACAATCACATAAAGGAAGCATACCTGGGCCATTATCAAAACATCCACTGCCTCCTTATACATGTTCTTTTTATAAGACTTCTTTGGTATCTTATGAAGCACAAAAATCATCTTCAAAGCCCTAGAATTAATACGGATAATGGGTTAAATTTCATAAGCAATATGAGAAATGAACAGAAGATTCATTGTATTATGCAGATACAAAAGCATCATTTTGTGTCCACTTCGATCCTGAATTCCTGATCCAAAAATCCAAATTGAAATCTTCTATATGGGAGGGACCATCTGAATGCCTTGGATGCCTTGGATTTCATAAGCAATATGGGAGAAATTTCGTAGAGCAAGAAAGGGCAGAAATCTCAAAATCAATACGAACTGACGGGATTCAATCCAAAAAAGAGCAAAGCGATCCCTACCTACCAGGATGTGAAGATGAGCCTCCCTAACTACCAGGGTGTGAAGACGAGCCTGCAGATTTATCCTCCATCGTGGCCGCGGCGGCGGCGGCGGCATCGGTAGAGATGGTCCTCCCGCGATTGGGGGACTGGAGATTGACGTGATCGTTTGGCTGGAAAAAAAACGATACGTGGGTTATGCGCTGTATGTTACCGATGGTCAGGCCGTCGGCCATGCGCTGGGCCAGGCTCCACATCTCGTTGAGGGCCCCCTCTTGGATCGCAAACAAAACAGAAGAAGGAGGCAGTTTCTCTCGTGGGATGGATTTACCTGCACAGATACACATACGTACCTGACTAGCCCATGGGCAACATGCATGCCCGGGAGGGGGCCCCTAGACTTCGGGGGCCCGGGGCGGTCGCCCCCCCTGCCCCTCCCCAGGGCCGGCCCTGATAACACAACCGTTTTTTAAATATATATTAAGGTGGGGAGCCTCCCCCTCCGATGAACATTTCAAAAAAAACACCATCATGGAGATGGCATGCTTAGAGATTGCTTTCTTTTATATTCGACAAGAGAGGAGGATCGCTAATAATTCTGCTCACTGGCTAGTGTAGTGCTTGTAATGTACTAATAGTAGCTGGCTAATGAGAGATCGAATCTAAGATAAGAAAATTAAAGCTAACCGAATTATATATTATTAGATGAAAAATAAAGAATTATTGAAGGCACGAGCGAACACGCGGACAATATAACACTCACTTGCTTTCAACGGTGAGAAGGTGGAACTGGTTCCCGGACCCAGATTTGCATGAACGGTACGTTTTTCTATTCACGGGTCAATTGTACATGATTTTGTCTCGTACGTGTGACTTAGACGCTTGGGTTTATGTGCGCGAATACACAAAATTGTATATATTTTTCATTGATATTTATAAGTTAGAGAAATAGTCACAGGATTACAACTCGCAAGGCCACGTAGAAGAGACGGTGTGGTGCCAAGCATCGCGTAGAACAATCGAAGGGTGCTCATTCCTCAAGCAAGGCTAGGGCAACATCTCATGAAGAAATCTATCTAGTCCTTTGGCACCGCCTTGAGCCCATATTCGCCCATCCTCCAGAATTACTGAAGACATCCCCATTGTGGTGCTTCGACAAGCACCACGCAGTACGCAGCAGAAGCGAAGACAACCCCTTTTGTGATGCGGTCAAAGTCTCAAAATGGCTTCTCCACATCTTTCATGGAACATTATTGCATTTGGACAAATAGGTTTTCTGCCTTATGGTTCAAAGGTATTCTTCACAATATTCATCCCATGAGGATGAATACCATCGACAAGGCAGTCACTACAGCAAGAATGCCAGCAGCGAAGGGCGCCAAAAGTCCATCAGTGATGGGCGTGCCTCATAGTGGTGCCCACCATTGATAACATGTCATCAGTGGCGGGCAAAGCACCCGCCACTTGTTGGTCTATTTTAGTTGCGGACATAGGTTAGTGCCCGTCACAACAACTGTAGATAGGAATTGTTGAAGCAATGGCAACCACTTTTGGCGCCCATTGCTGGTAGTGATCTAGGCCTACAGAAGAATTGTTGCCACGACACCGTTTTTTTTGCTGCCGTGGCGGCATTCTAATGTTGCGGTTGTAACATTTTGTACGTTATCATCACATTGCATTACATATATAGAATGTTCTCTCAGCATTCAAACAATCATCCACATGCTTACAACACATTATAATGTCAATACAATAATTATGAGTATTAGTGAAGAAACATACAAACATGTCAACACATAATTAACGTGTTTTTAGGAAACATATCTACCGACTTGGGTGGTCGGGGGCAATCGACGACTGCAATATGTTTTGGACTTGGTTAAGTCGTTCTTCTTCTAGCTCTAGCTTGCCGTGGAACTTCTCATCCTCATTTACAACCTCCCCATTGATGATTTTGGCCAACACTTTTTGGAGTCACGCTCTCTTAATAATTCTCCTATGTTCATGTCCCTCTCCTTCTCCTCGGACCACTTGATGATCTAGCTATGATTTCACAAAACTTGTCTTTCTGAACAGTAGCCAGACCTTTGGGAGCTTTTGACATTTGGTTCTTTGTAGCAACAAGTGCTGGTGATGAATTTGAATTCTGGATGTTGTGTTATTGTTTTTTTGTAGTTCTTACACTTGTGTAGAGCATCATTTAGAACCTCCTTCAATTTGGTCCAATGCTTTTGAGGGTCTCTCTTTGAATCGAAGAAATAAGCCAAGCCCTGCATAGGCAATACTGCAATTACGATCCAGTGTCGGTCGTTACTCGAAAAATTGAAAAAATTAACGTGGATGAGATCAAACCACAAGGCCATGTATATGTTTCATAATAAAGAAGTGGATGTTAATGGCTTACTGGTCGCAGTATGGCATGATAATGGTATCCTTGTGTGGATGATCCGTAATCATGCACATGAATAGGTAGTCTCAGATGAGGTTCTAGCCAATTAGAGATTTTATGTTGTGCCAGTGCATGTAAAAAGGATCAGGTAAGGCCACATTACTATATACCGGAGTTGGGCATTTGATGCTCGATGAAATGCCCACAGCTCTCGGACATCCGACGACTTCCGGACGACCGAGGCCTGGAGATTGCACCAGCCCGAACGACTACAGTCGAGGCACCCTACAGCGCCCGGACGTCCGACACTCATCAGCCACCGAACGACCGACAACGTCCGGATATCCAGTGTTCCTCGACCAAAGCCAAAACGTCGGAAGTCTGGCCTCCTCCGGACGACTGGACGCCCGCAAGCGACCGGACGACTGGACGCCCGCAAGCGACCGGACGACCGACACGCGTTGGACGTCCGACGCCTTCTGCGCATAGTGTATCGGGCCGAGGCCCATGTATCCCTTTGCCCCTCACTTACCCCTTTGTGGCTCTAGATTATATATACTCCTCCACCTCCACCATTTGAGGGTTACCATAGGTTTAGCTCATTTTAGAGATAGAGCTTTGCTCATCCATGTGGTTCTACTCCATCGAGAGACCGCGACCTCCACGGAGAAAATCCACGCTTGGATTCAAGACCCCTCACGGGAAGATCCTTCGTGGATTCAAGGCCTCCTCACGGAGATGAACTAGTTACCTCTTGTATCGTCCTTTGTTGGATTTGGATCGTGTATCTCTCTTTGTGTTCATGGATCTAGCACATGTGTGATTGTTTCTCGTTGATTTGAGTGTTTTCCCCTCGTGTTCTTTGCGTTCTTAGTAGGATCCCCTCCATTTCGTGAAAGATCGGCCCCTAGGGTTCCACTCTACATCAGTGCAGGGCCGGTCCTGAGATTTCAGGGGCCCGGGGCGAAACAAGAATCGGGGCCCTTATATATTACCTTATTTTTTTTTTAACTTTGCTGATGTAAAGGTTACATTGATGATATGAATATCAATCTTATTCAATAATTTTTTTTCAATGTGTAAATTTGCCAAACCGAATCAATCTTGGGACATTTACTGACCTCACATTGTTTTTGTCAATGTATATCTATTTATAAGATGCACATGCTTCTGACAGTAGGACAAAAACAATCACATAAAGGAAGCATACCTGGGCCATTATCAAAACATCCACTGC
The DNA here is from genome assembly GCF_018294505.1 of Triticum aestivum. Taxonomy (NCBI): domain Eukaryota; kingdom Viridiplantae; phylum Streptophyta; class Magnoliopsida; order Poales; family Poaceae; genus Triticum; species Triticum aestivum. Next base: position 322,436,385 of record NC_057807.1, on the reverse strand, counting down.
CTCCTTATACATGTTCTTTTTATAAGACTTCTTTGGTATCTTATGAAGCACAAAAATCATCTTCAAAGCCCTAGAATTAATACGGATAATGGGTTAAATTTCATAAGCAATATGAGAAATGAACAGAAGATTCATTGTATTATGCAGATACAAAAGCATCATTTTGTGTCCACTTCGATCCTGAATTCCTGATCCAAAAATCCAAATTGAAATCTTCTATATGGGAGGGACCATCTGAATGCCTTGGATGCCTTGGATTTCATAAGCAATATGGGAGAAATTTCGTAGAGCAAGAAAGGGCAGAAATCTCAAAATCAATACGAACTGACGGGATTCAATCCAAAAAAGAGCAAAGCGATCCCTACCTACCAGGATGTGAAGATGAGCCTCCCTAACTACCAGGGTGTGAAGACGAGCCTGCAGATTTATCCTCCATCGTGGCCGCGGCGGCGGCGGCGGCATCGGTAGAGATGGTCCTCCCGCGATTGGGGGACTGGAGATTGACGTGATCGTTTGGCTGGAAAAAAAACGATACGTGGGTTATGCGCTGTATGTTACCGATGGTCAGGCCGTCGGCCATGCGCTGGGCCAGGCTCCACATCTCGTTGAGGGCCCCCTCTTGGATCGCAAACAAAACAGAAGAAGGAGGCAGTTTCTCTCGTGGGATGGATTTACCTGCACAGATACACATACGTACCTGACTAGCCCATGGGCAACATGCATGCCCGGGAGGGGGCCCCTAGACTTCGGGGGCCCGGGGCGGTCGCCCCCCTGCCCCTCCCCAGGGCCGGCCCTGATAACACAACCGTTTTTTAAATATATATTAAGGTGGGGAGCCTCCCCCCTCCGATGAACATTTCAAAAAAAACACCATCATGGAGATGGCATGCTTAGAGATTGCTTTCTTTTATATTCGACAAGAGAGGAGGATCGCTAATAATTCTGCTCACTGGCTAGTGTAGTGCTTGTAATGTACTAATAGTAGCTGGCTAATGAGAGATCGAATCTAAGATAAGAAAATTAAAGCTAACCGAATTATATATTATTAGATGAAAAATAAAGAATTATTGAAGGCACGAGCGAACACGCGGACAATATAACACTCACTTGCTTTCAACGGTGAGAAGGTGGAACTGGTTCCCGGACCCAGATTTGCATGAACGGTACGTTTTTCTATTCACGGGTCAATTGTACATGATTTTGTCTCGTACGTGTGACTTAGACGCTTGGGTTTATGTGCGCGAATACACAAAATTGTATATATTTTTCATTGATATTTATAAGTTAGAGAAATAGTCACAGGATTACAACTCGCAAGGCCACGTAGAAGAGACGGTGTGGTGCCAAGCATCGCGTAGAACAATCGAAGGGTGCTCATTCCTCAAGCAAGGCTAGGGCAACATCTCATGAAGAAATCTATCTAGTCCTTTGGCACCGCCTTGAGCCCATATTCGCCCATCCTCCAGAATTACTGAAGACATCCCCATTGTGGTGCTTCGACAAGCACCACGCAGTACGCAGCAGAAGCGAAGACAACCCCTTTTGTGATGCGGTCAAAGTCTCAAAATGGCTTCTCCACATCTTTCATGGAACATTATTGCATTTGGACAAATAGGTTTTCTGCCTTATGGTTCAAAGGTATTCTTCACAATATTCATCCCATGAGGATGAATACCATCGACAAGGCAGTCACTACAGCAAGAATGCCAGCAGCGAAGGGCGCCAAAAGTCCATCAGTGATGGGCGTGCCTCATAGTGGTGCCCACCATTGATAACATGTCATCAGTGGCGGGCAAAGCACCCGCCACTTGTTGGTCTATTTTAGTTGCGGACATAGGTTAGTGCCCGTCACAACAACTGTAGATAGGAATTGTTGAAGCAATGGCAACCACTTTTGGCGCCCATTGCTGGTAGTGATCTAGGCCTACAGAAGAATTGTTGCCACGACACCGTTTTTTTTGCTGCCGTGGCGGCATTCTAATGTTGCGGTTGTAACATTTTGTACGTTATCATCACATTGCATTACATATATAGAATGTTCTCTCAGCATTCAAACAATCATCCACATGCTTACAACACATTATAATGTCAATACAATAATTATGAGTATTAGTGAAGAAACATACAAACATGTCAACACATAATTAACGTGTTTTTAGGAAACATATCTACCGACTTGGGTGGTCGGGGGCAATCGACGACTGCAATATGTTTTGGACTTGGTTAAGTCGTTCTTCTTCTAGCTCTAGCTTGCCGTGGAACTTCTCATCCTCATTTACAACCTCCCCATTGATGATTTTGGCCAACACTTTTTGGAGTCACGCTCTCTTAATAATTCTCCTATGTTCATGTCCCTCTCCTTCTCCTCGGACCACTTGATGATCTAGCTATGATTTCACAAAACTTGTCTTTCTGAACAGTAGCCAGACCTTTGGGAGCTTTTGACATTTGGTTCTTTGTAGCAACAAGTGCTGGTGATGAATTTGAATTCTGGATGTTGTGTTATTGTTTTTTTGTAGTTCTTACACTTGTGTAGAGCATCATTTAGAACCTCCTTCAATTTGGTCCAATGCTTTTGAGGGTCTCTCTTTGAATCGAAGAAATAAGCCAAGCCCTGCATAGGCAATACTGCAATTACGATCCAGTGTCGGTCGTTACTCGAAAAATTGAAAAAATTAACGTGGATGAGATCAAACCACAAGGCCATGTATATGTTTCATAATAAAGAAGTGGATGTTAATGGCTTACTGGTCGCAGTATGGCATGATAATGGTATCCTTGTGTGGATGATCCGTAATCATGCACATGAATAGGTAGTCTCAGATGAGGTTCTAGCCAATTAGAGATTTTATGTTGTGCCAGTGCATGTAAAAAGGATCAGGTAAGGCCACATTACTATATACCGGAGTTGGGCATTTGATGCTCGATGAAATGCCCACAGCTCTCGGACATCCGACGACTTCCGGACGACCGAGGCCTGGAGATTGCACCAGCCCGAACGACTACAGTCGAGGCACCCTACAGCGCCCGGACGTCCGACACTCATCAGCCACCGAACGACCGACAACGTCCGGATATCCAGTGTTCCTCGACCAAAGCCAAAACGTCGGAAGTCTGGCCTCCTCCGGACGACTGGACGCCCGCAAGCGACCGGACGACTGGACGCCCGCAAGCGACCGGACGACCGACACGCGTTGGACGTCCGACGCCTTCTGCGCATAGTGTATCGGGCCGAGGCCCATGTATCCCTTTGCCCCTCACTTACCCCTTTGTGGCTCTAGATTATATATACTCCTCCACCTCCACCATTTGAGGGTTACCATAGGTTTAGCTCATTTTAGAGATAGAGCTTTGCTCATCCATGTGGTTCTACTCCATCGAGAGACCGCGACCTCCACGGAGAAAATCCACGCTTGGATTCAAGACCCCTCACGGGAAGATCCTTCGTGGATTCAAGGCCTCCTCATGGAGATGAACTAGTTACCTCTTGTATCGTCCTTTGTTGGATTTGGATCGTGTATCTCTCTTTGTGTTCATGGATCTAGCACATGTGTGATTGTTTCTCGTTGATTTGAGTGTTTTCCCCTCGTGTTCTTTGCGTTCTTAGTAGGATCCCCTCCATTTCGTGAAAGATCGGCCCCTAGGGTTCCACTCTACATCAGTGCAGGGCCGGTCCTGAGATTTCAGGGGCCCGGGGCGAAACAAGAATCGGGGCCCTTATATATTACCTTATTTTTTTTTTAACTTTGCTGATGTAAAGGTTACATTGATGATATGAATATCAATCTTATTCAATAATTTTTTTTCAATGTGTAAATTTGCCAAACCGAATCAATCTTGGGACATTTACTGACCTCACATTGTTTTTGTCAATGTATATCTATTTATAAGATGCACATGCTTCTGACAGTAGGACAAAAACAATCACATAAAGGAAGCATACCTGGGCCATTATCAAAACATCCACTGCCTCCTTATACATGTTCTTTTTATAAGACTTCTTTGGTATCTTATGAAGCACAAAAATCATCTTCAAAGCCCTAGAATTAATACGGATAATGGGTTAAATTTCATAAGCAATATGAGAAATGAACAGAAGATTCATTGTATTATGCAGATACAAAAGCACCATTTTGTGTCCACTTCGATCCTGAATTCCTGATCCAAAAATCCAAATTGAAATCTTCTATATGGGAGGGACCATCTGAATGCCTTGGATGCCTTGGATTTCATAAGCAATATGGGAGAAATTTCGTAGAGCAAGAAAGGGCAGAAATCTCAAAATCAATACGAACTGACGGGATTCAATCCAAAAAAGAGCAAAGCGATCCCTACCTACCAGGATGTGAAGATGAGCCTCCCTAACTACCAGGGTGTGAAGACGAGCCTGCAGATTTATCCTCCATCGTGGCCGCTGCGGCGGCGGCGGCATCGGTAGAGATGGTCCTCCCGCGATTGGGGGACTGGAGATTGACATGATCGTTTGGCTGAAAAAAAACGATACGTGGGTTATGCGCTGTATGTTACCGATGGTCAGGCCGTCGGCCATGCGCTGGGCCAGGCTCCACATCTCGTTGAGGGCCCCCTCTTGGATCGCAAACAAAACAGAAGAAGGAGGCAGTTTCTCTCGTGGGATGGATTTACCTGCACAGATACACATACGTACCTGACTAGCCCATGGGCAACATGCATGCCCGGGAGGGGGCCCCTAGACTTCGGGGGCCCGGGGCGGTCGCCCCCCCTGCCCCTCCTCAGGGCCGGCCCTGCATCAGTGACCTTGACAACTGCATGCTTGCTTCCATCACCTCCACAATTTTATCTTAATCGGCCACCTCGGTGAGGGTCATGGACGTTGCGCCATTGTGGCCTTCTTATTCTTCTTCTTTGTGGCCTCCTCGGTGAGGGCCGATGCTGTCGCCGTCGGTTTTCTAGCTCTTTTGGCTCCGGCGGGGGCGGCGGGCTGTTGCTGGAGAGGCGGTCGTCACCCCGGCGGCCTTTGCAGCGATTGGAGCCGAAGCTTGAACCCAATGGACTTTTTTATCCCCAAGCTTTTCTTCGGCACAGGCGGCAGCGCGAGGGACGTTTCTGGCAACGGTGGCCGGCGAGGTGGCGGAAGGGTCCAGACTGTACATCTCGGCGGGAGGACCGGTCATGGGTGGCCCCTACTGCCGGAATGGAGTCGGCGCGAGGGCGGGAGAGAGGGGGCGCCACTTTTACTCAGCCGCGCACGTGGTGAGGATATTTAGAGAGATTGGAGGGGGGTTTCGATCATTGGGGGTATAAATTATCTTCCTCTATTCGGTTTAGGGGATTAGTTAGCTATGGCCTAGAGGAGGATGACCGAATTTATCCTTTTTTGCAGCTGGATGGGGGATCAATTAGAGTTGGCCTTAGAAACGGGCTTGGTGGGTGAGACCGCATCCCGCATGGTCTCGGATCAGCACAGCGCGAACGTAGAGCAGCTTGCCGTTGCCTCACTCGTCCGGGTCCTGCGTCTAACCGAGAGGTTGTTTCAACTCCGTGCGAACTTTTGTCATGACGGCCGGTTGCCGGAGTAGCTCGGCCATCGTCCCCTACACAGTAAAGAGGGTTCGTGTCTGACCCTGCCACGAAGAGAACCGGCAGGGCACGTGGTTTTTCTGATTTAGTTTAAATTTAATTGAATCAGCTGGGCCAAAGAGTCTGCAGTCATTGTGTACGTTAAGCAGTGATAGTTCTTTTTTTCTCATTATTATTATCAGCTGTCTAAAATTTTCATAAACATTTTCTTTGAATACAGTACAACGCATATGCTCACAAACATATAAATTTTTTTAGATGCCCATATTTTTTAATAAACTATATGTAGTGATATAGAGGAACGATATACTACTCCCTCCGTTCGAAATTACTCGTCCAAGAAATAAATATATCTAGATGTATTTTAGTTGTAGATACATCCATTTTTATCCATTTTTGTGACAAGTAATTCCGAATGAAGGGAGTACTTACAAATAATCTGGTACATCTGTCTATGATAAATAATGAATAAATATGTGACTTACTGTTGAAAAACAGGGATGGAGGAAATAAGAAGAATATGGGAAATCACATATTTCGACCAAATTACAGGAACGTGCAGACCAGAACGCCGTCAATTTATCAGGAAAAGAATACAATTTCTCTCGAGATTTTACTACTACTACTAGTTCTACACTTCCAATCTTCCACGTGAATGTATGTCAAGTTTTATAAGAAGCAACGGCAACGAAAGCAGAGTGAGGACGAGCATGTAGCTAATGGCCAACACCATCGCTCGGCGTCGACCAAAGCGTCCGGCCACGACCAGCGCCGTCGTTCCCTGGTGCATAAGCTGGCGTCAGCGTCACCGGAGCATCGCCTGTGGCGATGTCGGTGTTACTGGAACCTTGGCCGCCATGCGCGTGCCGATCATCCGGAGCAACCCGAGCATGAACCTGAGACGGTGAGGCCACTAGGAAGATGAACAGGAACACCGTGGCATGCGGCAGGAGAGACATAGACATGGTGATTTGAAGCTAGCTAAGATATCTAGTACAGGCTATGCACCTGTGGACGATCTTGTGTTGTTGCGAGTTGTGTTTGGATATGTTAGGAAGTTGGAAACTTGGGAGATATTTATAAGGGAAGGAAAGTATCATCTGGCAAAGAAATTAATCTTTGACAGTCAAGTACGGCTAGCAAGGTCAACCAACTTGGCGTTTACCTCGGTTTCAGGCACAACATTTGAAAAAGTCCATGTCGATTGCCCCTTTCCGGGATATAGGATTGGCGCGCTATGTGAGACAGCTCTATCAGAGTTTTGCATGCCAGCAGACAACGCAGTAAAGGACGCCACCGGTATATCATCAGATGTAGCAACAAGTCCGTAGCCAAATTGGTCAGAGCATCTACAGCCAGACTTTAGCAAATCCAACCCAAACGTCCGCGGACGCTCTCAAATTCATACTATTACTTGCAATGTAAACCTAATCTTAAGCCGAACCCGTCCGGCTCCGTCATGTTCATGTCCGCCTAGACTCCCCGGTGTTGGTCTGGTCGTCGGCGAGGCAGAGTAGGACATGGGACACGAGCCAACTCATGGGACTCAAGGCGCCGCCGTCGTCGGAGCCTGAAACCCTGACGATGCCGGTGGACGTCAGATCAATGATGGATCCAACCTGGGACGAGCCGGCGACATCCACCACGGCGTGGTCGTGGCGCCCGATGGTGCACCATACGGGGAGCCAGAGAATGCGACTCCGCTTCGCCAACGTCCACTGCCGCGAGGGTTGCCGTCGCCCCCCACGTCCGCTGCCTCGCACGGTGGGCACAACGCTCCATGTTTGCGTCGGACGACGCCCATGGTGTGTTCACCTCCGCCTCGGCGCGCCAATGGAAGGGTTGCGCATCTGCCGCCGCATTCAGAGCCAGACGGACTGCACCGCCTCCGGTGAGGCAGCGATGCCACATCTCGCGGCAGATCCATGCGCCATTTGGGCGGACGCAAATGAATTCCCGATGGAAGGAGTCCGACCGCTGCCTTTGGGCGGTCTCCTCATGGGGGCGAAGAAGCGCAAGCCAAGTGGAAATCTCCTCCTCGGGACCGCGTGCGATGAGCTTGGGGTCGACGAATCTGGAGGGATAGGACTTGAATCGTTGCCCATCATGCCGGAGAAGGTCGGAGATCGCCGGACAGGAGCTTGGGGGCGGAGGGGAGTAGAGGGGAGCGGAATGGCTAGGGTTTGGTACGAGGAGCGGATGGGAACGATTATATGTGGGGTTACGCCCGGGCCTCCCCATGCATGTCTCATATTTGGACTGGATATGAGGGTATCGGCCAGTCCGGGCGTTTGAGGCCGGTTTGAGGCGCCCGTCTGGGTTGGTTTCTATTTACCGGACACTTACCAAGCCGTCCACCCGGTCATATGAGGGTTTGAGAGGCCCGACTATAGATGCTCTTAAGAGAGGGGAGAGGGGCAATGGGACCACGCATCATGCGAGGCAATGTCATGATACGTCATAAACATATCTATATATTTTTATTATATTCATGTCTTATTATTATTATCTATAAAAGGATTGAAGTTTATTTAGACTAACATGTTAATAAAGTGCCAAGAGCTAGTTCCTATTTTTGATATTTGTGTTTTTAAGAAAAGAATTTTTGGACTTACTGAAAAATATAAGGATTTTTTTTACATAAAGACACACCTGGAGGTCAAGACCCAGGGCAAAGGAGGGCCAGACGCTAGAAAATTAAGGGAGAATATCATACGGAAACCAACATTAAAAAAAACTTCATCGAAACCACATTTAATATTTTTGAAAAAAAAACTAAAAAGATATGAGATGTTAAGAGGGTGATGTTTTATTGCCACGCAAAATTTCAAGTTGAAACACATTAAGTAATGTGGGCTATGAAAAAAAAAACAAATTCAACATTGAATAGTGACGTTACTTCTCGACACTATTCAATGCTAGTTTATTTATTTTCATAGCTCGCATCCCATAATAATGTGTTTGAACTTAAAATTTTGCATATCAATAGCATCACTCTCTTAACATCTCATACTTTTTGAAATAGTTTTGAAACTTTAAAACATCTTTTTCGTGTGGATTTTGCTGGTTTTCACCAAATCTTGGTTTCTGTATGATATTGTACCGAAAATTAAGACGCCCCAGGAGGCCTACGCCCATCCTGGCTCCCCTGGTGCCCTTCCAATGTCTCCGACTTGTAAATAACTTGAACCTCTCTCTCTCATATTTATAGTGTGCTTTTCAGCCGTTTCAATTCGTGATATGAGGCAATCACTTATTTAGCGTTGTTTCGATACTTTGTCGAAGGGGAAAATCATCGTCGTCTTCATCAACATCGATCTCTGTTGCTCCCATGATGAATTGATGATGTACTAATACATAAGCGAATAGCACTGATGCCTCCTCACCGCTCGGCCTAGAGCCACTGGCCAGAGATGAATCTTATCACTGACGGGTCACTGATGGCACTCGGTAATAAGGCTTTAAAGGACCAACCGGAGACTTATCACTGACCGGCCAAATATAGAGTGCTAAGTGATAAGCCTAGGTGCCAGTCACGTTATGGTCATCAGTGACCGCAAGTAATCACTACGGGTTACTTACATGGACCGGTCAGTGTTATACATTCTATCACATACTGTCCATTTTGAAGTCCGTTTGTGATGACTACCCCACGAAATGGTGTCAGTTTTATCTTTGTCGTGTCTTTCGTGAACCAGTTAGTGATGAGTTGCTTCTATGTATGTGCTCTAGAACTGTAGTGTGTATTCCTTTGCGTGCCATTTTTCCCATGGAGGAGGTGAGCTGCTTGTCTAGATTGTTGTGGCTTATTAGTTTGGCGGGAAACCTCCTTAGTATGGAAGGCATCTCTGAAGCCTCTCATAAACACACAAATTGTCGATTATTTCGGTGTTGTTATTTTTTTTCATGTAACAATCATTGCGCCTATGGAAGTGTTAATTATATCTTTGCCATAGATGGTTCAAAGATGGAAGTATGAGAATAGGAGAAAATGCATTTTATTAAAAATTTGGAATGTTTCAACATATGGAGGCCAATGGTAGATGAAAGATGTGTTTCCATGTTGTAGATGTGATAACACAATAATAGTGGAAATGAAAGATTAATTGCAGTATCATTTGGTGAAGATGCATTTTAGTGATGGTTATACAAGCTGGACATCGCATTGTGAGAATGCGGGTGGTGAATATACCAAAGATAATGGTGCCATAGATCATGTTGACGATGCAAGACATGTTGACGATGAACATGTAACGGATGAAGAGGAAGATGAATCAAAATCAGAAGATATGGATGAGGAAATGGAAGGCAATGAGACTATGAGTGAGATGTTGGATGATGTGCGTGATCGGGTGATGGAAGATGAAAATGTGAAGGAGGTAGAAAAGTTTGAGCAATTAGTGGAGGACTTGAAAACCCCCACCATATCCCAACAACGAAGAAAAAGCACACACACTTTGATACGTCTCCAATGTATCTATTTTTTTGCCAAACACTTTTGCTATTGTTTTGGCCTCTAATCTGCATGATTTGAATGAAATTAATCCGGATTGACGTTGTTTTCAGCAAAGCTGCCAGGATGTTGTTTTTGTGCAGAAATAAAAGTGCTCAAAATTGGATGAATTTATTTTGGAATAAATAAAAAATACTGGAGCAAAGAAGTACCGGATGGGGACCACCAGGCCGTCGCACGACCAGGTGGCGCGGCCACACCCAAAGGTGCGCCACCTATTTTTGTAAGGCCAAAGAGTCGAGAGTCAATATAGGCAACTTTTTGGCTGTGAGGTTGGATCCTTTCTGTTTATGAACCTAGGGATTCCCATTCATCATCGTAAGCTCACTAACAAGGAAAGAAAAATTATTGAAGATTGATTCAAAAAGATGCTCTACAGTTGGAAGGGTGAGCTTTTGTCATCTAGAGGACGACTTACCATCAACAACGTTGTCCTTACTAGTCTACTGATGTTCATGGTGTCCTTTTTTTTAGATACCTAAAGGGGGTGCTGAAAAGGCTATACTTTTATCAGTGTAGGTTTTTCTTGGCAATACGAGGAGGGAAGGAGGAAGTATAGACTTGCTAAATGAGACATTTTGTGTAGGCCTAAGGATCAAGGTGGGTTGGGCATTGAAAACCTCAAAATAAATGAAAAGTGCTTACTCGGCAAATGATTATACAGGCTACTGAACCTGGAAGGTGTTGGGCAAGAGTTGATGCATAACAAATACCTGAACTCCAAAACATTATACAAAGCAGAGGTTAAGCCTACCTATTCACCATTTAGGATGGGCTTGATGAAGATCAAGTCATCATTTTCTAAGAGAGGTTCTTTTAAGGTTGGTGACAACCAATCGCGAGTTTTTGGGAAGATACCTAGTTGGATGACACCCCATTAGCTCTGTAATATTCTCCTTGTATAATATTGTGTTTAGGAAAGATGAATCAGTGGCTTCTATTCTTGGGGACAGCCTGTTGAACATCCTATTCCGCAGGGCTTTACTAGGTGACAAATCGACTAAGTGGACCCATTTGGTTTCTAGGTTGATGTCGATTAATCTAACTCAGATACTAGATTCATTTTGGTGGAGGTTAACCATTGACGATGTCTTCACTGTGAAGTCTATGTATGCGGATGTTATGGATTATGGACCTATTTTTCGTAAGAAGAAAACATATGTGGAAAACAAAGATTCCTTCCAAGATCAAAGATTTCCTGTGGTTTTTGCATAGGGAGGTAATTTTTACCAAATATAACATTGCTAAGCGTTACTGGCATGCTAGCAAAAAGATGTTGTTTTGTGATCAAGAGTAGACAAGTCATCATTTATTCCTATCATGTTTGTCGTGGAATTAACACGTCAGATGTCCTTAGTGTCAGGACTTAGTCGCGAGGCCAACGCATCTATGTGGTAGCTTGAGAGGGGTTGATCGGGACGAGAGACGCAACACACAAGACAAGGATTTAGACAGCTTCGGGCCCCGGGAAACATCATCCGGTAACAACCCTACATGTTGTTTGTGGCTAGGTCTCATTATGCTCATGAGAAGAGTCGCCGTAAGCCGGCTCCCCCTTTGTGTCTAGCCCTAGATATTGTTTCTTGTTTTTTCTCCCCCTTCTTGGGGAGCCCTGCCCCTCCTTATATAAGTTAGAGGGGCGGGTTACATGTGGAGTCCTAGTAGGACTAGCCTATCTTGTACTACAAGCCGGATACAAGTCCGGGTCTTGAATCCTTGTAAGGGAGATACTCCTTACGCCTTTCCTCTTAAGCCGGTCTATCATAACGTAAGCCGGCCTTCTGGGCCTTGAGCCTCCTGGGCCCCCGGGTCTTGTCGCTCCTCTGATCCGTTTGCCAGGTCACCCATAAGTCGCCAGGATCGGGCGGGTCACTTAGTGTGTCGTCCAGTCAGGGCGGGTCATTAGTGAGTCGCCAAGTCCGGTCGGGTTATACCTTGCGGCCGGGTTACACCGCGGGGTATATCCCCGACATTAGCCCCCAAGTTTAGCTTGGATTTATCCATGGTAAACTTATGCTGCAAAATAAACACAAGAACAAATTTGGCAGATTGTGCTCCGGGTTAAGAATTCTTGTAAACCGGCACCTGAACATCCTTAAGTCCTTGTCATTTCCTTCTTCTAGAAATCTGGGTCAATAGACCAGCTTCACAATCAATTTACTTGTAGAAGAAATATTGTAAACAAATAATCCATCTGAGTCGGCTTCCAAAGCGCCGGCTTAAAATTATAGGTCTTGGAATACTCATCTGATTTCAACCGGCTTAAAGGTATAGATCTTGCCGAGTTATAATTTCCAAAATCTCCGGGTTATAAATGAAGGAAATATGCCCTAGAGGCAATAATAAAGTTATTATTTATTTCCTTATTTCATGATAAATGTTTATTATTCATGCTAGAATTGTATTAACCGGAAACATAATACATGTGTGAATACATAGACAAACATAGTGTCACTAGTATGCCTCTACTTGACTAGCTCGTTTATCAGAGATGGTTATGTTTCCTAGCCATGGACAAAAGAGTTGTCATTTGATTAACGGGGTCACATCATTAGGAGAATGATGTGATTGACTTGACCCATTCCGTTAGCCTAGCACTTGATCGTTTAGTATGTTGCTATTGCTTTCTTCATGACTTATACATGTTCCTGTAACTATGAGAATTGTGTAACTCCCGTTTACCGGAGGAACACTTTGGGTACTACCAAATGTCACAACGTAACTGGGTGATTATAAAGGAGTACTACAGGTGTCTCCAAAGGTACATGTTGAGTTAGCATAATTTAAGATTAGGTTTTGTCACTCCGATTGTCGGAGAGGTATCTCTGGGCCCTCTCGGTAATGCTCATCACCTAAGCCTTGCAAGCATGTAACTAATGAGTTAGTTATGAGATGAAGTATTACAGAACGAGTAAAGAGACTTGTCGATAACAAGATTGAACTAGGTATTGGATACCGACGATCGAATCTCGGACAAGTAACATACCGATGACAAAGGGAACAACGTATGTTGTTATGCGGTTTGACCGATAAAGATCTTCGTAGAATATGTGGGAACCAATATGGGCATCCAGGTCCCGCTATTGGTTATTGACCAGAGATGTGTCTCAGTCATGTCTACATCGTTCTCGAACCGTAGGGTCCGCACGCTTAAGGTTTCGATGACAGTTATATTATGAGTTTATGTATTTTGATGTACCGAAGGTTGTTCGGAGTCCCGGATATGATTACGGACATGACGAGGAGTCTCGAAATGGTCGAGACATAAAGATTGATATATTGGACGGATATATGTAACATCCCAAAATTCTAAATTTTGGAATGTTATAATAAATAGATAGATTTGTTTGTTTGTTTGAATTGTTGTGTGATTGATTGAGTGAAATTTGAAACTTTTTGAAAGTTAAATGAGAGGGAATAAAAGGACTTTCCCAAACTTTCTTTTTTGCTTTCTGATCTCCGTGAATTCAAATATTTCTCATCACAAAACCCTGGAGAGAGGATAACATGACTTCTTCCATTTAAATGAAAAAGGGGTGTTGAAAATATTTGAATTTCATTTGGAAATATTTTCTAATTCATAAACTTCATGCAACTCAGTGATTTTCACGAGCGAAGATAAAATGACTTCTTCAAATTATATGAAATATGAGTTGGGAGTTTCAAAGAATTAAATTCAAAGTTCTTTTGAATTTATTTTCAATTTGGAGTTATTTGAGTTTTATTCAAATTATTTTTCTCCAAAAACAAAATACATGGAAAATAGGGTAACATGATTCCCTACATCAGAAAATTGGAGAGAAATTAATTTGAAGTCATTTTGGTATTTTAAAAATGATTTTTATTGGATTTTATTGGACCAGTAACACTGTGTGAATTATTAGAATTTTTGTGAATTTTATTTGAAGCTAAAATAATGTCCAAATTGTAGGGAATATTCCCCTGATCATTTTGATATATATATGTCCTATATAAAATATTTGTATTTAATTATATTTTCTACCTCTCACCATTCAATAAAAATAGGAAAAAAAAGGACCCAGGCGCAGCCCGACCGAACCGACCGGCCCAGCCGCGCCAGCGAGCCAGCCCACGCCGAGCCCCCTCGCCCGAAAACCCTAGGCCTCGGCCAACCGACCGCAACCCCCTCCCTCTCTCTCGCTGACACCCGGCCCCACCACCTTCTTCCTCCCCACGCCAACCCCGCCGCCGCTCGCCGGAATCCCGAAGGATCCGGGATCCTCCCCGATCCTCGCCCCCGATCGCCCCCTCGTCCAAGTCGTTCCCCCCCCCTATAAATACCCTCCCCTCGCCCCGTTCCGCCCCTCGCCCCCTCGCCCGACCCTCTCCCCTCGCCGCAATTCGTCGCCGGAGACCCGAGTGCGCCGCCGCGCCATTGCCGCCCCACCGGTCGCCTCGAACCTCCCCGAGCTCACCCGACTCCACCCCGAGCCCCCCCTTGCTCCGCCGCACCCTCCCGACACCTCCGCCGACGTCCCCGACCACCGGAGCCACCGGAGCCGTCGTCGCCCGAGCCGCCGTCGTCGTCGACCCCGCGGTAAGTCGCCGGAGATCCCCGTCGCCATTCGATTTAGATCGTAGGGTCGAGATTAGATCGCGAAGCGGTAGGTTTATTATATGTGAACCGGTTTTTATCCCGGTTTATTTTTGGTTTAGTTAGGTTTAGTTAGACCGGCCCGACTCGGTTTATTTTCCCGGGCGCGTTTTAGTTATATTACGCCCGATGCGTTAGATAGGCCCAATTAGCGCCAGTTTTTCTTTTAATTTTATTTTTCGTTTCTGTTTTTAACAGAATAGTTTCAGTTTTGTAAAATCCATATCTTTTAATCTACTTAATATTTTTAATTGATTTTTTTTGTTAGTTTGCAAATTTGTTGTAGTTTCTGTAGAAAATATGTTTGGCCATGTTTAAATTATTAAAAATTGTTTATTTTAGTTTTAGACAGATTAGTAATTCTGCTATAAAATGAGTTAGGATTATTTTATTTTAGTGATTCTTTTTGTCACTACTTTGTTTTGACCATGCCTAACCGTAGGAATTTATTTGGGCATTTTAGATTTAATAAAAAAATAGTTTCAATCAAAATCATGTGGTTCTTATTTATTTAACTAGCTACTGTTTTCCTATTGTTTTAATTAGCAAATAATTTTATTTTTCCTATGTGATAGTTTATTTTAGATTAGTTTATGTAGCTTTAGAACATGAACTTTTATTTACAATAAATAAAATTTTTATTCTATTTTTCTTACTAGTTTTGTTTTAAGCATAATTAGAGCTTTAATTTGGCTTTTATGGATTTTCTTTTGCTAGTAAAACTTTATGAAAAATACTTTCTGTTAACTTAGTTGATTTAAATTTTACTTTCTTCTAAAATTATTAGTTTAGTATTTTCTTTGTTAAGTTTTACTTAGGATAAAACTATTTTTGTGTTATGTGAGTTTTCTTTAGTAGTTTTGTTGTGTAGTTTTCCTTTGTTTTTATTTGGTGTCCCTTGATTTGCATTTTTATTTGTTGGTTTTATTATGAGTGTTAGAATTATTTGCTAGGTTGTTTGCTTATATGAATGCTATGTTTGACTATATAGATTTTAAACGGAGTGACGATTAGTTCTACCAAGTCATTTTCTGACAGCGTTGTTATCTTCATCAAGTATTACCAGGCAAGTTCACTTTGACCATGCTTTTCTTACCTATGTTTTATTGCATTTAGTGGCACCATTGCAACCACCCCTCAGTAGTGTTATTGAAATTCTTGTAGTTGAGTAGTATGCATGAGGTAGGAACCCATCACCCTGTTACCAAGCCCGGGACGTTATTTATTTTAATGCTATGCTATAGTAGACGGGGTTTGGTATGAGTGCTCGGGAGTGATGTGAGAAGGGAGGATTCTACGTCAATGACGACAACTCCATGATGGAATCTGCAAGGACTGCCTCTTCAAGACCTCAAGACTTCAAGACTCGAGACAGGATTTCAATACACACTACTGGGTGAAGGACGGTTGACGGGCACCCTGGAGAACCCAGTGGTTGGCCGGGATGCATGGAGAAGCGCCATGACATCTTGCGGAAAGCTTCACCCAGACTCAAAGAGACGGAAGAATACTTCACGCCCGGAAGCTTACCTGTGCAACCGCAAGTCATTATGGGCTCTGGCTTGGTTGACCTTAGTTGTGACTCTGGCTGGGACGGTACTAGCAGATGTAGAACTACGGTAGGACGGATGGGTACCGGACAGTGGTCAGAGGAACTCTTTGGAAGACCATGTTTCGGTCATCTTGTTCTCAAACACCCTGAAGTGCGAGAACGTAAAGAGAGGGATCGAATCTTGCGGATAAAGTGTACAAACCTCTGCAGAGGGTTTAAACCTAATCGATTAGCCGTGTCCCCGGTTACGGACAATTTGAGCATCTGGACTTGGATCTATCTCGGAACTCTCAACACCGGACTGATAACTTAATTGTGGGCAACTTATGATGATTTTGGGCTATGAGACATCGGTTGGCGGAACCATGTCATGATAGAAAACTCCATAGTACAGACTTCATTTATTCCTTTGATGTAGGGAAAACAAATCAGCTTTTACGCAAACAAAATTCAGATACAGAGCCACAAAGCCATAATGCATATAGTTTAGTTTTATCATCTGTTCTTTTTATTGTGATCTTGCCGGTACATTCAATGTACTGACCTACACGGCTGCAACGTATCATGTTGCAGATATTTCCTCGACGAGTAAGAATTTCGATACAGGGTTACGGTCTACACTCAACCTGCCGATGGCGTTGATGGGACTCCACACCCGTTTGATTGTTTCCGCTGAGTATTAAGAGGTATATATCATTTTACGTTATTTATACATGTGATTGCACTTTGATATATACATTGATGTACTGTGTGTGCCAGCATACTGATCCAGGGATGGCACAGTAACACAGAGGCTTGACCGTCTGAGGTCGGGTCGCTACAGAAATGGTATCAGAGCACATGTTGACTGTAGGACGTGACCCTAGAAATCGGAAAGCCCTTGGACAGGATTTCTCAAAAACTTTATTTTCAAAAAGACTCTTACTCCTCATCTTTTCTGATTTTATCAAATAGACACTCTCACCTCAAATAGTTAGAATATACACCTTTCCCTTTTGACCACACGGAAGATCAACTGAAGTCGCTCCAAGAATTAAAGATATCGGACAACTGATGGCCATTTCAGAGTAAACAGGATTTCACCATGCGTTGGAAGAATTGCAGCTGCAACAATTGAAGACTCCGAAGACTTGAAGAATTTGAAGTTCCTGAAGAATTATTTGACCTTTAGAGACCAAACCCTGTTATACACCTATGTTAGATGCGACGATTTGTGAGCTGTCATTTGTTTGATGTTTTCCGACAGCCACAAAGTAAAACTTGTTTCTTCAAAAACTATCGTTTGTATTGTGTGTATCCCTCCCCACCTCTCTCATATCTCATCCCAAAACTTTTGGACCCCATAGATGATGAATGAAGTTGGACTGATATTCTCTGGACCGAAGACTCAGCCGGAGGCAGAACTATGGATTCAGAACATGGAGAATCACTTCGGGAGCAATTTGGTTTCAAGGAAGAATGAAGTATCGTACGCTCTTCAGTACTTTGAAGGAAGTGCTGCAACCTGGTGGAATATGCATCAAGCCATACAAGGATTTAATGGAGCAAGAACTTGGGAGGAATTCAGGAAGACCCTGTTGAGATCACGTCTCATCCGGAAGCACTGTGATAACCCGAAGAAGAAACCTTGTGCCTACAAGATTTGCGGAGAAATAGGACACACCCAGGAGGAACACAAGGATGGATGCCCTCATTGTGAGGAGAAACACCCAGCTGAGGAATGCCCAACTAGTCAGGTGACTTGTTTCTTGTGTGAAGGAACCACCCACTACCCGACTCAGTGTCACATTTACCCCATGGTGCAACAAACTATTCAGGAGCAGGAAGAAGGAATGAAAGAAGCCCTCCGAGAAGTTATGAAAGAACCTGTGATGAAGGAATGTGTTGAAGACCCTGATGGAGAAGGCCTCAACAGATTTTACTCCAATGCCTGCTATTCATGTGGAGAAGAAGGACATTTTTCACAGTATTGCACCAAGGAAAGAAAAGAGTATCTGGGATACTTCCCGACGGAAGCAATAGAGTTTGATCCACAGGGAATAAAAGGTTTGATCAGAACGAAGAAACCCCGGAAGAGAAAAAAAACAAAGACACCCTCAGAACAACCCAATTTTTGCAAAGAGGGACAAGAGTCATATTACCTGTTTTGAATGTAAGGACGTCGGGTATTATGCCAATCATTGTCTTGAAAGGAAGCAAGGAACTCAAGGAGCAGGCACCACCTCCAAGACGCCCAAAGACTTATCGAAAGTCATTTGTTTTCGCTGCAAGGCAGCAGGACATTATGCTACTAAATGTTCCGACAAGACGAAAGCTGGAGTTGAGTAGTTGGAATTTTGATTATGGATAATAAGAGTAGTAGAAAGCAATTTCATTTTCATGAGCTCAATAAGTTGAGTTATGTAATAGATTACCCTGAGATTGTAATAGTTCATGACTCAATAAAGTTGTAATGTCACATGCTGAAAAACTTCAAGGAGTTGTCATATTTTATCTTGGAAATTAATATTCGAGATGAACATGGAAGAAAGTGAGTTGTGATGCATAAACAGGAAATTGGAATTAAGATTGACGTTTTGTTTGGATGATATGAATGAGTGCCCAGGAGATAAGTACCTTACTCTGAGCATCATTTTTGTTTCACAAACTGCAGATGACGACACTTTACGAGTCTTTCCTTAAGGGTCCTGAAACGATCATGACCCTGACAAGTGATCATGATTACCCGAAGATCTTGAAGGACATGATGAAGCATATTCACCTTGAAGGAGATGCAGTCTACAAAGGCTACCCCTTTCTGCAAAAGGGAGTGGAATTTTGGTATGTGGAGGTACACCTCCACCGTTTGAAAGGAGTTTGCCCAAAGAGGATGGGGCATTACTTCTTCATTTCACGTGTGCCACAAGCAACTTTCTTCGATGCTGTTCGTGAAGCAACCATGGAAGCCATACGTCAGATCGGAGAAATACTAGAAGCAAGACTCCGTCATACTCAGGAATACCTAAGCGAAGTGCATACGGAGATGATGGAGGTGAAGCTCAAGGCCACCATGATGAAACAGAAGATTGAAGATTTCAAGGCTCATGTCGCGCAATTCCAGTGGGACTGAAGAATCCTCGAGGAGGATAAATAAATAAAGTGGAAGTAATGTCTGACCATACCAAATCATGTGGGTGGCAGCATTTGTAACAAGTACTTTTTGGAATTTGGATTTACGAAAATTTGATATGAGATTAATGAGATTTTATGTGCACTTTATTTTGGTCATAGTACTCTGTAAAGCCACAAGATCAATGAAGAAAGAAATGTGTTATTCATGACGGTCCATAGAAGGAAGCTGAACAAAATGAGTTGGAGATTTGTTTTGATATGATGGTATGAAGAAAACAGAATACTACTGGATTCAAAGGAGGTGTAACATGAGAGTTACTCCAAGGATGAGTTAAAGCTGCACTAGCGCTGAATTGGGCCATAACCCACAGGCCCAGGATTTTGAGAAGGAACAGATGTACCCTTGATAAAGGAGTACATTTGGAAGAATCAGTGATCCAATCAGCATACGTTTCGTAGGAGTTTACGCAAAACCTGAGAGTTGATAAGGAACAATAGATGTTTGTTTGGCCTGCAGAATCAATGGATTTTTTTTCGAACTTGGTTCGTCGACAAGAGAAATTCTGCAATGCTTGTGAGGATGACCGAGTGTTAGAATGCGAGATTCGCTAAACCATGTACAAGGTAATGATTTGGGTGCGGGATGGATTGATCACCATACCGACTTACCCTTATTGTTCGCTTTGCTATATGGGATGGTAAAATATGAGTGACTTACCCATAGTAAAGTGACGACGCTCGTTGAAGCCTTGCTTAAACCATAAAATGGTAGGACGATGGAACCCTTTACAGGCAACCGTTGCAAATCGTAGGATAAACGGTGAAGTTCAACCCAGACCCGTTTTCTGCAGGAGAAACCATTAATGGAATACCACCATGAGCGTTTCGATAGTTGTTTAGGGTGGACACAGACCTATCAGCTAAGAAGATCCAGTCTCGGACGAACTTCAACTTTGACGAACCGACCCAAGCTTTTGAGGAAAACTCTATGCTTCTGACAGAAGAGCTTTAATGAAGGAGCTATTGTAAGATATGTGAAGAGACATACATTGTCAGCCCTCCAGAGGAAATATCTGAGTTTATTGGAACCATGACCTTGTTTTTTTTAAGTGTGGTAGCACCCCTGACCTTTCTGACCAAAACTCTTGCTAGAAGACCCCAACCCCTACCCTTTTCTTGCTAGCCTCTTCGAATCTCGAGGACGAGATTCATTTTAAGGGTGGTAGATTTGTAACATCCCAAAATTCTAAATTTTGGAATGTTATAATAAATAGATAGATTTGTTTGTTTGTTTGAATTGTTGTGTGATTGATTGAGTGAAATTTGAAACTTTTTGAAAGTTAAATGAGAGGGAATAAAAGGACTTTCCCAAACTTTCTTTTTTGCTTTCTGATCTCCGTGAATTCAAATATTTCTCATCACAAAAACCCTGGAGAGAGGATAACATGACTTCTTCCATTTAAATGAAAAAGGGGTGTTGAAAATATTTGAATTTCATTTGGAAATATTTTCTAATTCATAAACTTCATGCAACTCAGTGATTTTCACGAGCGAAGATAAAATGACTTCTTCAAATTATATGAAATATGAGTTGGGAGTTTCAAAGAATTAAATTCAAAGTTCTTTTGAATTTATTTTCAATTTGGAGTTATTTGAGTTTTATTCAAATTATTTTTCTCCAAAAACAAAATACATGGAAAATAGGGTAACATGATTCCCTACATCAGAAAATTGGAGAGAAATTAATTTGAAGTCATTTTGGTATTTTAAAAATGATTTTTATTGGATTTTATTGGACCAGTAACACTGTGTGAATTATTAGAATTTTTGTGAATTTTATTTGAAGCTAAAATAATGTCCAAATTGTAGGGAATATTCCCCTGATCATTTTGATATATATATGTCCTATATAAAATATTTGTATTTAATTATATTTTCTACCTCTCACCATTCAATAAAAATAGGAAAAAAAAAGGACCCAGGCGCAGCCCGACCGAACCGACCGGCCCAGCCGCGCCAGCGAGCCAGCCCACGCCGAGCCCCCTCGCCCGAAAACCCTAGGCCTCGGCCAACCGACCGCAACCCCCTCCCTCTCTCTCGCTGACACCCGGCCCCACCACCTTCTTCCTCCCCACGCCAACCCCGCCGCCGCTCGCCGGAATCCCGAAGGATCCGGGATCCTCCCCGATCCTCGCCCCCGATCGCCCCCTCGTCCAAGTCGTTCCCCCCCCCCTATAAATACCCTCCCCTCGCCCCGTTCCGCCCCTCGCCCCCTCGCCCGACCCTCTCCCCTCGCCGCAATTCGTCGCCGGAGACCCGAGTGCGCCGCCGCACCATTGCCGCCCCACCGGTCGCCTCGAACCTCCCCGAGCTCACCCGACTCCACCCCGAGCCCCCCCTTGCTCCGCCGCACCCTCCCGACACCTCCGCCGACGTCCCCGACCACCGGAGCCACCGGAGCCGTCGTCGCCCGAGCCGCCGTCACCGTCGACCCCGCGGTAAGTCGCCGGAGATCCCCGTCGCCGTTCGATTTAGATCGTAGGGTCGAGATTAGATCGCGAAGCGGTAGGTTTATTATATGTGAACCGGTTTTTATCCCGGTTTATTTTTGGTTTAGTTAGGTTTAGTTAGACCGGCCCGACTCGGTTTATTTTCCCGGGCGCGTTTTAGTTATATTACGCCCGATGCGTTAGATAGGCCCAATTAGCGCCAGTTTTTCTTTTAATTTTATTTTTCGTTTCTGTTTTTAACAGAATAGTTTCAGTTTTGTAAAATCCATATCTTTTAATCTACTTAATATTTTTAATTGATTTTTTTTGTTAGTTTGCAAATTTGTTGTAGTTTCTGTAGAAAATATGTTTGGCCATGTTTAAATTATTAAAAATTGTTTATTTTAGTTTTAGACAGATTAGTAATTCTGCTATAAAATGAGTTAGGATTATTTTATTTTAGTGATTCTTTTTGTCACTACTTTGTTTTGACCATGCCTAACCGTAGGAATTTATTTGGGCATTTTAGATTTAATAAAAAAAATAGTTTCAATCAAAATCATGTGGTTCTTATTTATTTAACTAGCTACTGTTTTCCTATTGTTTTAATTAGAAAATAATTTTATTTTTCCAATGTGATAGTTTATTTTAGATTAGTTTATGTAGCTTTAGAACATGAACTTTTATTTACAATAAATAAAATTTTTATTCTATTTTTCTTACTAGTTTTGTTTTAAGCATAATTAGAGCTTTAATTTGGCTTTTATGGATTTTCTTTTGCTAGTAAAACTTTATGAAAAATACTTTCTGTTAACTTAGTTGATTTAAATTTTACTTTCTTCTAAAATTATTAGTTTAGTATTTTCTTTGTTAAGTTTTACTTAGGATAAAACTATTTTTGTGTTATGTGAGTTTTCTTTAGTAGTTTTGTTGTGTAGTTTTCCTTTGTTTTTATTTGGTGTCCCTTGATTTGCATTTTTATTTGTTGGTTTTATTATGAGTGTTAGAATTATTTGCTAGGTTGTTTGCTTATATGAATGCTATGTTTGACTATATAGATTTTAAACGGAGTGACGATTAGTTCTACCAAGTCATTTTCTGACAGCGTTGTTATCTTCATCAAGTATTACCAGGCAAGTTCACTTTGACCATGCTTTTCTTACCTATGTTTTATTGCATTTAGTGGCACCATTGCAACCACCCCTCAGTAGTGTTATTGAAATTCTTGTAGTTGAGTAGTATGCATGAGGTAGGAACCCATCACCCTGTTACCAAGCCCGGGACGTTATTTATTTTAATGCTACGCTATAGTAGACGGGGTTTGGTATGAGTGCTCGGGAGTGATGTGAGAAGGGAGGATTCTACGTCAATGACGACAACTCCATGATGGAATCTGCAAGGACTGCCTCTTCAAGACCTCAAGACTTCAAGACTCGAGACAGGATTTCAATACACACTACTGGGTGAAGGACGGTTGACGGGCACCCTGGAGAACCCAGTGGTTGGCCGGGATGCATGGAGAAGCGCCATGACATCTTGCGGAAAGCTTCACCCAGACTCAAAGAGACGGAAGAATACTTCACGCCCGGAAGCTTACCTGTGCAACCGCAAGTCATTATGGGCTCTGGCTTGGTTGACCTTAGTTGTGACTCTGGCTGGGACGGTACTAGCAGATGTAGAACTACGGTAGGACGGATGGGTACCGGACAGTGGTCAGAGGAACTCTTTGGAAGACCATGTTTCGGTCATCTTGTTCTCAAACACCCTGAAGTGCGAGAACGTAAAGAGAGGGATCGAATCTTGCGGGTAAAGTGTACAAACCTCTGCAGAGGGTTTAAACCTAATCGATTAGCCGTGTCCCCGGTTACGGACAATTTGAGCATCTGGACTTGGATCTATCTCGGAACTCTCAACACCGGACTGATAACTTAATTGTGGGCAACTTATGATGATTTTGGGCTATGAGACATCGGTTGGCGGAACCATGTCATGATAGAAAACTCCATAGTACAGACTTCATTTATTCCTTTGATGTAGGGAAAACAAATCAGCTTTTACGCAAACAAAATTCAGATACAGAGCCACAAAGCCATAATGCATATAGTTTAGTTTTATCATCTGTTCTTTTTATTGTGATCTTGCCGGTACATTCAATGTACTGACCTACATGGCTGCAACGTATCATGTTGCAGATATTTCCTCGACGAGTAAGAATTTCGATACAGGGTTACGGTCTACACTCAACCTGCCGATGGCGTTGATGGGACTCCACACCCGTTTGATTGTTTCCGCTGAGTATTAAGAGGTATATATCATTTTACGTTATTTATACATGTGATTGCACTTTGATATATACATTGATGTACTGTGTGTGCCAGCATACTGATCCAGGGATGGCACAGTAACACAGAGGCTTGACCGTCTGAGGTCGGGTCGCTACAATATATTTGGACACCGGA
Organism: Triticum aestivum; assembly: GCF_018294505.1. Lineage (NCBI taxonomy): Eukaryota > Viridiplantae > Streptophyta > Magnoliopsida > Poales > Poaceae > Triticum > Triticum aestivum. Next base: position 322,412,087 of record NC_057807.1, on the reverse strand, counting down.
AAGGTTCCGGAGAAGTTTGGAGCCCCGGGAGGTTACCGGAACCCCCCCGGGAGGTATATGGGCCTTATTGGGCCCATGTAGGAGGAAGAGAGAAGAAGCAAGGGAGGGGGGGCGCCCCCCCAAGCCCAATCCGAATTGGGGAGGGGGGCCGGCCCCCCCTTTCCTTTCTCCTTTCCCCTCTTCCTATTACTACTACTAGTACTACTTCCTAATACTAGTACTCTTTCCTTCCCCATCCAAATAAGATAAGGAAAAGAGAGGGAAACCTACTTGGAGTAGGTTTCCCCCTCCTCATGGCGTGCCCCCCCCTAGGGCCGGCCACCTCCTCCCTCCCTCCTTTATATACGGGGGTAGGGGGGCACCCTAGAACACAAGTTGATCATTGATCGTTCCTTAGCCGTGTGCGGTGCCCCCCTCCACGATATTACACCTCGGTCATATTGTAGCGGTGCTTAGGCGAAGCCCTGCAACAGGAGAACATCAAAGATCGTCACCACGCTGTCATGCTGACGGAACTCTCCCTCGGCGCCTCTGCTGGATCGGAGATCGAGGGTGCGTCATCGAGCTGTACGTGTGTCAAGAACTCGGAGGTGCCGGAGTAACGGTACTTGGATCGGTTAAACCGGAGGACGTACGACTACTTCCTCTATGTTGCGTCAACGCTTCCGCTTCGGTCTACGAGGGTACGTAGACAACACTCTCCCCTCGTTGCTATATCATCACCATGATCTTGCGTGTGCGTAGGAAATTTTTTGAAATTACTACGTTCCCCAACAGTGGCATCCGAGCCTAGGTTTTATGCGTTGATGTTATATGCACGAGTAGAACACAAGTGAGTTGTGGACGATATAAGTCATACTGCCTACCAGCATGTCATACTTTGGTTCAGCGCTATTGTGAGATGAAGCGGCCCGGACCGACATTACGCGTACGCTTACGCGAGACTGGTTTCACCGTTACGAGCACTCGTGCTTAAAGGTGGCTGGCGGCTGTCTGTCTCTCTCACTTTAGTTGAACCGAGTGTGGCTACGCCCGGTCCTTGTGAAGGTTAAAACAGAGTCTATTTGACAAACTATCGTTGTGGTTTTTGATGCGTAGGTGAGATTGGTTCTTGCTTAAGCCCGTAGCAGCCACGTAAAATTTGCAACAACAAAGTAGAGGACGTCTAACTTGTTTTTGCAGGGCATGTTGTGATGTGATATGGCCAAGACATGATGCTATATTTTATTGTATGAGATGATCATGTTTTGTAACCGAAGTTATCGGCAACTGGCAGGAGCCATATGGTTGTCGCTTTATTGTATGAAATGCAAACGCCCTGTAATTGCTTTACTTTATCACTAAGCGGTAGCGATAGTCGTAGAAGCAATAGATGGCGTAACGACAACGATGCTACGATGGAGATCAAGGTGTCGCGTCGGTGACGATGGTGATCATGACGGTGCTTCGAAGATGGAGATCACAAGCACAAGATGATGATGGCCATATCATATCACTTATATTGATTGCATGTGATGTTTATCCTTTATGCATCTTATCTTGCTTTGATTGACGGTAGCATTTTAAGATGATCTCTCACTAATTATCAAGAATTGTTCTCCCTGAGTATGCACCGTTGCGAAAGTTCTTCGTGCTGAGACACCACGTCATGATCGGGTGTGATAGGCTCTATGTTCAAATACAACGGGTGCAAAACAGTTGCACACGCGGAATACTCAGGTTATACTTGACGAGCCTAGCATATACAGATATGGCCTCGGAACACGGAGACCGAAAGGTCGAGCGTGAATCATATAGTAGATATGATCAACATAGCGATGTTCACCATTGAAACTACTCCATCTCACGTGATGATCGGACATGGTTTAGTTGATTTGGATCACGTGATCACTTAGATGACTAGAGAGATGTCTGTCTAAGTGGGAGTTCTTAAGTAATATGATTAATTGAACTTAAATTTATCATGAACTTAGTACTGGTAGTATTTTGCAAATTATGTTATAGATCAATAGCTCGCGTTGTTGCTTTCATATGTTTATTTTGATATGTTCCTAGAGAAAACTGTGTTGAAAAATGTTAGTAGCAATGTCGCGGATTTGATCCGTGATCTGAGGTTAATCCTCATTGCTGCACAGAAGAATTATGTCCTTGATGCACCGCTAGGTGACAGACCTATTGCAAGAGCAGATGTAGACGTTATGAACGTTTGGCTAGCTCAATATGATGACTACTTGATAGTTTAGTGCACCATGCTTAACGGCTTAGAATCGGGACTTCAAAGACGTTTTGAATGTCATGGACCATATGAGATGTTCCAGGAATTGAAGTTAATATTTCAAGCAAATACCCGAGTTGAGAGATATGAAGTCTTCAACAAGTTCTATAGCTAAAAGATGGAGGAGAATCGCTCAACTAGTGAGCAAGTGCTCAGATTGTCTGGGTACTACAATCGCTTGAATCAAGTGGGAGTTAATCTTCCAGATAAGATAGTGATTGACAGAGTTCTCTAGTCACCATCACCAAGTTAGTAGAACTTCGTGATGAACTATAGTATGCAAGGGATGACGAAAATGATTCCCGAGCTCTTCGTGATGTTGAAATCGACGAAGGTAGAAATCAAGAAAGAGCATCAAGTGTTGATGGTTAACAAGACCACTAGTTTCAAGAAAAGGGCAAAGGGATAGAAGGGAACTTCAAGAAGAACGGCAAGCAAGTTGCTGCTCAAGTGAAGAAGCCCAAGTCTGGACCTAAGCCTGAGACTAAGTGCTTCTACTGCAAAGGGACTGGTCACTGGAAGCAGAACTACCCCAAGTATTTGGCGGATAAGAAGGATGGCAAAGTGAACAAAGGTATATTTGATATACATGTTATTGATGTGCACTTTACTAGTGTTTATAGCAACCCCTCGGTATTTGGTACTGGTTCAGTTGCTAAGAGTAGTAACTCGAAACGGGAGTTGCAGAATAAACAGAAACTAGTTAAGAGTGAAGTGACGATGTATGTTGAAAGTAGTTTCAAGATTGATATGATCATCATCGCACACTCCCTAAACTTTCGGGATAAGTGTTAAACCTAAATAAATGTTATTTAGCATTTGCGTTGAGCATGAATATGATTTGATCGTGTTTATTGCAATACGGTTATTAATTTAAGTAAGAGAATAAACTGTTATTCTGTTTACATGAATAAAACCTTATATGGTTACACACCCAATGAAAATGGTTCATTAGATCTCGATTTTAGTGATACACATATTCATAATATTGAAACCAAAAGATGCAAAGTTAATAATGATAGTGCAACTTATTTGTAGCACTGCCGTTTAGGTCATATTGGTGTAAAGCGCATGAAGAAACTCCATACTGATGGACTTTTGGAACCACTTGATTATGAATCACTTGGTACTTGCGAACCGTGCCTTTTGGGCAAGATGACTAAAACATCGTTCTCCGGAACAATGGAACGAGCTACTAACTTATTGGAAATAATACATACCGATGTATGCGATTCAATGAGTGTTGATGCTCGTGGCAAGTATCGTTATTTTCTGACCTTCACAAGATGATTTGAGCAGATATGGGTATATCTACTTGATGAAACATAAGTCTGAAATAGTTGAAAGGTTCAAAGAATTTCAGAGTGAAGTAAAAAAAAATCATCGTAACAAGAAAATAAAGTTTCTGCGATCTGATCGCGGAGACGAATATTTGAGTTACGAGTTTGGTCTTCAACTAAAACAATGTGAAATAGTTTCACAGTTCACGCCAAACGGAACACCACAACATTATGGTGTGTCCGAACGTCGTAATCGTACTTTATTGGATATGGTGCGATCTATGATGTTTCTTGCTGATTTACCATTGTCGTTTTGGGGTTATGCATTAGAGACAGCTGCATTCACGTTTAAAATAGGGCACCATCTAAATCCGTTGAGACGACACCGCATGAACTATGGTTTAGCAGTAAACCTAAGCTGTTGTTTCTTAAAGTTTGGAGTTGCGATGCTTATATGAAAAAGGGTTTTTTAACTTGATAAGCTCGAACCCAAATCGGAGAAGTGCGTCTTCATAGAATACCCAAAGGAAATTGTTGGGTACACCTTCTATCACAGATCCGAAGGCAAATTTGTTGCTGATAATAAATCCTTTCTAGAGAAGGAGTTTCTCTCGAAAGAAGTGAGTGGGAGGAAAGTAGAGCTTGATAAGGTAATTTGTACCTTCTCCCGAATTGGAAAATAGTTCATCACTGAAATCAGTTCCAGTGATTCCTACACCAATTAGTGAGGAAGCTAATGATGATGATCATGAAACTTCAGATCAAGTTACTACAGAACCTCATAGGTCTTCCAAAGTACGGTCCGCACCAGTGTGGTACGGTAATCCTGTTCTGAAAGTCATGTTACTAGACCATGATAAACCTACGAACTATGAGGAAGCGATGATGAGCCCAGATTCCGCGAAATGGCTTAAGGCCATAAAATCTGAGATATGATCCATGTATGAAAACAAAGTATGGACTTTGATTGACTTGCTCGATGATCAGCAAGCCATGTTAAATAAATGGATCTTCAAGAGGAAGACGGACACTGATAATAGTGTTACTATCCACTAAGCTCGACTTGTTGCAAAAGGTTTTTCAACAAGTTCAAGGGGTTGAATACGATGAGATTTTCTCACTCGTATCGATGCTTAAGTCTGTCTGAATCATGTTAGCAATTGCCACATTTTATGAAATCTGGCAAATGGATGTCAAAACTGCATTCCTTAATGGATTTACTAAAGAAGAGTTGTATATGATACAACCAAAAAGGTTTTGTCAATCCTAAAGGTGCTAACAAAATGTGCAAGCTCCAGCGATCCATCTATGGACTGGTGCAAGCATCTCGGAGTTGGAATATACGCTTTGATAAATTGATCAAAGCATATAGTTTTATATGGACTTACGATGAAGCCTGTATTTATAATAAAGTGAGTGGGAGCACTACAGCCTTTCTGATTAGTATATGTGAGTGACATATTGTTGATCAGAAATGATGTAGAATTTTTCTGCAAAGCATAAAGGAGTGTTTTAAAGGAGTTCTTTAAAAAGAAAAGACCTCAGTAAAAGCTACTTACATATTGAGCATCAAGATCTATTGAGATAGATCAAGACGCTTGATAAGATTTTCAATGAGTACATACCTTGGCAAGATTTTGAAATAGTTCAAAATGGAACAGTCAAAAAAAGAGTTCTTGCCTGTGTTGCAAAGGTATTGAGTAAGACTCAAATCCCGACCACAGCAGAAAATAGATAGAGAATGAAAAGTCATTCCCTATGCCTCAGTCATAGGTTCTATAAAGTATGCTATGTACCAGACCTATTATATACCTTGCTCTGAATTTGGCAAGCGAGTACAATAGTGATCTAGGAGTAGATCACTGGACATTGGTCAAGAATATCCTTAGTAAGGACTAAGGAGATGTTTCTCGATTGTGGAGGTGATAAAAGAGTTTATTGTAAAAGTTACATCAGTGCAAACTTTTACACTGATCCAGATGACTCTAAGTCTCAACCTGAATACATATTAAAAGTGGGAGCAATTAGCTAGAGTAGCTCCGTGCAGAGCATTGTGGACATAAAATATTTGCAAAATACATACGGCTCTGAATGTGACAGACCCGTTGACTAAGCTTCTCTCACGAGCAAAACATGATCACACCTTAGTACTCTTTGGGTGATAATCACATAGCGATGTGAACTAGATTATTGACTCTAGTAAACCCTTTGGGTGTTGGTCACATGATGATGTGAACTATGGGTGTTAATCATATACAGATATGAATATTGGTGTTAAATCACATGGTGATGTGAACTAGATTATTGACTCTAGTGCAAGTGGGAGACTGAAGGAAATATGCCCTAGAGGCAATAATAAAGTTATTATTTATTTCCTTATTTCATGATAAATGTTTATTATTCATGCTAGAATTGTATTAACCGGAAACATAATACATGTGTGAATACATAGACAAACATAGTGTCACTAGTATGCCTCTACTTGACTAGCTCGTTTATCAGAGATGGTTATGTTTCCTAGCCATGGACAAAAGAGTTGTCATTTGATTAATGGGGTCACATCATTAGGAGAATGATGTGATTGACTTGACCCATTCCGTTAGCCTAGCACTTGATCGTTTAGTATGTTGCTATTGCTTTCTTCATGACTTATACATGTTCCTATAACTATGAGAATTGTGTAACTCCCGTTTACCGGAGGAACACTTTGGGTACTACCAAACGTCACAACATAACTGGGTGATTATAAAGGAGTACTACAGGTGTCTCCAAAGGTACATGTTGAGTTAGCATAATTTAAGATTAGGTTTTGTCACTCCGATTGTCGGAGAGGTATCTCTGGGCCCTCTCGGTAATGCTCATCACCTAAGCCTTGCAAGCATGTAACTAATGAGTTAGTTATGAGATGAAGTATTACAGAACGAGTAAAGAGACTTGTCGATAACGAGATTGAACTAGGTATTGGATACCGACGATCGAATCTCGGACAAGTAACATACCGATGACAAAGGGAACAACGTATGTTGTTATGCGGTTTGACCGATAAAGATCTTCGTAGAATATGTGGGAACCAATATGGGCATCCAGGTCCCGCTATTGGTTATTGACCAGAGATGTGTCTCAGTCATGTCTACATCGTTCTCGAACCGTAGGGTCCGCACGCTTAAGGTTTCGATGACAGTTATATTATGAGTTTATGTATTTTGATGTACCGAAGGTTGTTCGGAGTCCCGGATATGATTACGGACATGACGAGGAGTCTCGAAATGGTCGAGACATAAAGATTGATATATTGGACGGATATATTTGGACACCGGAAAGGTTCCGGAGAAGTTTGGAGCCCCGGGAGGTTACCGGAACCCCCCCCCCCCCGGGAGGTATATGGGCCTTATTGGGCCCATGTAGGAGGAAGAGAGAAGAAGCAAGGGAGGGGGGCGCGCCCCCCCAAGCCCAATCCGAATTGGGGAGGGGGGCCGGCCCCCCCTTTCCTTTCTCCTTCCCCCTCTTCCTATTACTACTACTAGTACTACTTCCTAATACTAGTACTCTTTCCTTCCCCATCCAAATAAGATAAGGAAAAGAGAGGGAAACCTACTTGGAGTAGGTTTCCCCCTCCTCATGGCGCGCCCCCCCTAGGGTCGGCCACCTCCTCCCTCCCTCCTTTATATACGGGGGTAGGGGGGCACCCTAGAACACAAGTTGATCATTGATCGTTCCTTAGCCGTGTGCGGTGCCCCCCTCCACGATATTACACCTCGGTCATATTGTAGCGGTGCTTAGGCGAAGCCCTGCAACAGGAGAACATCAAAGATCGTCACCACGCCGTCGTGCTGACGAAACTCTCCCTCGGCGCCTCTGCTGGATCGGAGATCGAGGGTGCGTCATCGAGCTGTACGCGTGTCAAGAACTCGGAGGTGCCGGAGTAACGGTACTTGGATCGGTTGAACCGGAGGACGTACGACTACTTCCTCTACGTTGCGTCAACGCTTCCGCTTCGGTCTACGAGGGTACGTAGACAACACTCTCCCCTCGTTGCTATATCATCACCATGATCTTGCGTGTGCGTAGGAAAATTTTTGAAATTACTACGTTCCCCAACAATAAAAACTGATAATTCCTGGTCATGGTTGTTTCCAACGCCGGTTCATGATTGTTGCCAATGCCGGTTCATGATTATTTATGACGCCGGGTTATGATTGTTGCAGACACCGGGTCATAATGATTGGTGATGCCGGGTCAATCTGGTTTGCTCAAAACCGAAAATTGGAAGATATTTCTCCCTTATATCCATATTACCTGTAGCCCCCAAGTGTCGGGTTGTCATGCTTGCAGCAACCTGGGACTTGTAATTGCCTTATGCTCATAAAAAAGTTCAACCAATGTAGCCCCCAAGGGTCGGGTCATTATGCAATAATGAGCAGGGACTTTGTAGATATAACCATGTAAATTTGAACAGCAATGTGTAGCCCCCAAGGGCCGGCTTAGTAAGATATTACTGAGTTGGGACTTTGTATATAATTTATTGATAATAACATTATATGATGTAATCTCCACCATGGGGCTTGAACCCACGTCCACAAGGTTAAGAGCCTTGTACTTTACCAACTGAACAATGGATCCTTCAATATAATGGATTAAGACTTATGTATCTTGAACTGTTGACAGGAGCAATTGATAGCCCCCAAGGGCTGGCTCATTATGATGTGATGAGTCGGGTCTTCAATAAGGTGAGCAAAAGGGCTTTGCATTAGCCCCCAAGTATCATGGTGCATGCTTGCAGCGACATGAGACTTGCATATTTGATATAATCTCAATTTGAATAATGTAGCCCCCAAGTGCCGGATCGTAAGCCTGCAGCGACTCGGGACTATTCCTTCCATTGTAGAATAAATCATGTCGTTTGATAAAATAATAGCCATTGCGCTAAAGCGACTTTGATAACCTCAATAATAATGGTTATTGATAATCACAATAGAAAATCAGCCATATTGGCTATTCAAGATTTGAATAATATAACCCGGTCTGAAAACCTCAATCATTCAATATCATCATGAAAATCCAGCCAGTTTTGGCTATTAAAAACTTGAATACCTCATCGGTTGATAAGTAAACCCGGAGTTTAAATACCCGGCGGCTCTTGGCCATCGACGATTTAATTCGCCTTTATTGTAAGCCGGAATTTTTATAACCTGGCGGCTTATAGGCTTTGAGAAAAATTCAGAACAGATAATTATTTTGAAGCATCAAGCTTGGTAATGAGCTTGAACTTAATCATTTATATGTCCTATTCCTGCAAATTCTACAAAGAGTTTAAACAACATATGCCCTGGCGACTTAACGTCAAAAGCCAGGGCGGGTAACCACCCAAATGTAGTCTTATCCTGCACACAAATAGATCACAAGATCCCTATGATCCTTTGAATGATACTGCCGGTTTATGTGACCCGGACAGTGAAGTTGATAACTCAAGTCTGTAAGAGCCGGCACATATGATATTTGTGACAACTCAAATACTTGCGATTGTATAAAAACAGATAAAAAATTTGAGGCTTCTGATTCGAATACGATCAGTAAACCGTTTCAAAGGGGTTAAGCTAAGATTCGAATACGATCATATAGCCCTCAGTGGCGTTGGCGTTGCCGATCAAAGTGGGTATCAATAGCTATGTTCTCTTTGGTTCGAATACGACCTATGTTTGAACAGGAAACCCCCAAATGACCACTGTGATATTGAATTTGTACTGCTGGTTTACATGACCTGTGTAATAAGGGTGATAACCCAATCCTTAGAAGCCAATGCTTCCATATAAATGATGGTTGTCATAAGCTGGTGACTTATAGTCAAAAGTCAAGCCAGGTTAATCATAAAACACTTATATACATTTGAGATATAACCCCCAAAAAAGGTCTCAAGTTAAGTAATTGTGGCTGCAATAAACTTTACCCGGGATGAAATAAAACTTTTTGAGGCTTCTGATTTGGATACGATCAGTAAACCGTTCCAAAGGGGTTAAGCTAAAATTCGGATACGATCATATAGCCCCCAGTGGCTTGGCGATGCCGATCAAATGGGTATCGACAGCTATGTTCTCTTTGGTTCGAATATGACCTATGTTTGAACAGGAAGCCCCCAAGTGACCATAAGAGTTGTTTAACGACGCTGATTCAGATACGATCCACGTCGATTCCCAAAGGGGTTGAGTTATGATTCAGATACGATCAAGAAGCCCTCAAGTAGGTTCAGCAGTTTGCTAATCAAAAGGGTATCGACATCTATGTTCTCTTTGGTTCGAATATGACCTATGTTTGAACAGGAAGCCCCCAAGTGACCATGTAAGTTTTGGCATTGCGCCGATCAAGAGGGTATTGATAGCTATGCCCGATGAGCAGGAAGCCCCCAAGTGACCATAATAAGATAAGCCGTAAGGCAGGATACCCATGTTTTGAACCGTGCATCATGGCAGCAAGTTCTCTTTGGCAACCTTTACTTTGTCTGAGAACTCGAACCTTGCGAGAGATTAATTCTTTTTGAACCGAAACTTGAAGCCGGATTTGAAAGCTTCAAAAATTTGTGAGGGACAAATTTACCTTGAGCCGGATTTTGAACCGGATTTGAGAGCTTCAGTGCTTTGTGGGAGAAAGATGTCTCTTGAGCCGGATTTGAAACCAGCGTCCTTATTTTGAGCCGGAAATCTTCTGACGGCTTTTAAATTTTCATCGATCTAGCAGTAATCTTCGGGGCCGGGTTATTTTCCCTTCAACGATCTTGAATTTATTTAAACCGGCTAATTTTGCCGAGTCATATCATTGTAGCCCCTGAGTCTCAAGACGACTTGAGGAGTTGGCTTGAGATTCTCCATAATTAATCGTAAGATAGACCGGTTTGAATCCTGCATGGGACAACTTGCAAACCAAAGTAATTGCTCTTTTGAAGAAAACAATATGTAATATAAAATATATTGGTAAGTTGTCCTCCTTGTTGTAAGCCGGCGTGGTCATAAGAGACGGCCACGGCATTGTAAGCCGGCGTGGTCGTGAGAGACGGCCATGGCGTAGTAAGCCGGTGCAGGAGTCCGTTGAGTAACGACGACCACCTGTGCCAAAAGATGTTGGCGTGTCTCCACCTCCGCGGTATAATATCACTTTTTGTCATAAATAATTGCCCTACATAAACAATATTGCAGACCTAGGCAAAGATAAACTTGTTATTTGACAAAAACAACATGTGATAATAAAACAAACTTGGATGGATATCACCTGATTTGTTTAGACCAAAAATAATTCGCCATGAAACTGATGATCCCTAGGTAACACCGAAATCCCTCACGGGTGAATCGGCCGCGGGAACAAACCGATAAACCAGCCATGGCATTTGTAAGCCGGTGCGGACGAGCAAGTTGTCATCCACGTTGTAAGCCGGTGAGGACGCGTGAACCGGCCACGAGGGCAGACGATGAGTCGTCTGTGGTGTTGTAAGGTGGCGTTGACGGGCGAGCCGGTCGGCGCGTTTAACGTAAACCGGACCGCAGAGGCGATGGCTGTATATAACAACACTAGGCAGAGTGGTTGTTTTCAAAAAATTAATAAATATTGATAAAAGTAAACCGGATGGATATCACCTGGTATTTTTTGTCGGATGCTGGCGCCAGATAATGCATAGTGCTGCTTTTGTTTTTTGACAAAAGAGTTAATTGGTTCTATGTATTCTAGTGCCTGAGCTCTCCACATAACCCGGTCGGCACTTTTTGAGCCAGAATTTTTGGAACCAGAACTTCTTGATAATCCGGCCGGAACCTTTGATAAACCGGAACCTCTTGATAATCTGGCCAAAACTTTTGATAATCCGGAACTTTTTGAACCAGAACCTCTTGATAATCCGGTCGAAACTTTTGATAATCCGGAACTTTTTGAACCGGAACCTCTTGATAATCCGGTCGAAACTTTTGATAATCCGGAACTTTTGAACCGGAACCTCTTGATAATCCGGAACTTTTGAACCGGAAACTCTGGGTGATTCGGCTGGAACCGTTCAGCGATTCAAACCAAACTTTTCATCCAGGCAGCCGGAACTCTTTGGTGACTCGGACGGAACCTTTCGTCGAGTCGGTCGGAACCTTTCGCCGATTCAGATGGAACCTTTCATCGAGTCGGTCGAAACTTTTCACCGATTCAGACGGAACCTTTCGTCGAGGCGGTCGGAACCTTTCCGGCAACTTAGACGGAACCTTTCGTCAAGACGCTCGGAACTTCTTCAATAAGCTGGGCGAAACTTCTCGATCCCTGGGATAGCGCCCTTCAAGAACTCAACACCACCGTGCGCAGGCCCCACGGTGGGCGCCAACTATCATGGAATTAACACGTCAGATGCCCTTAGTGTCAGGACTTAGTCGCAAGGCCAACGCATCTATGTGGTAGCTTGAGAGGGGTTGATTGGGACGAGAGACGCAACACGCAAGACAAAGATTTAGACAGCTTCGGGCCCCGGGAAACATCATCCGGTAACAACCCTACATGCTGTTTGTGGCTAGGTCTCATTATGCTCATGAGAAGAGTCGCCATAAGCCGGCTCCCCCTTTGTGTCTAGCCCTAAATATTGTTTCTTGTTTTTCTCCCCCTTCTTGGGGAGCCCTGCCCCTTCTTATATAAGTTAGAGGGCGGGTTACATGTGGAGTCCTAGTAGGACTAGCCTATCTTGTACTACAAGCCGGATACAAGTCCGGGTCTTGAATCCTTTTAAAGGAGATACTCCTTGCGCCTTTCCTCTTAAGCCGGCCTATCATAACGTAAGCCGGCCTTCTGGGCCTTGAGCCTCCTGGGCCCCCGGATCTTGTCGCTCCTCTGATCCGCTTGCCAGGTCACCCATAAGTCGCCAGGATTGGGCGGGTCACTTAGTGTGTCGTCCAGTCAGGGCGGGTCATTAGTGAGTCGCCAAGTCCGGCCGGGTTATACCTTGCGGCCGGGTTACACAGCGGGGTATATCCCGACAATGTTCGTTTACTTCCTTAATCAGGCGCATGATTCATGTTACATAAAATGTAGCACCATCTACGAGCATTCCAAATTTGTTTCGAAATTCGTTGGGTGGTATTCGTCATAAGCTGAAAGGTCAAATCCGTGTGGGAGTTTGCGCCATTCTATGGAATTCCTGAAATGACTATGTTTTTAACACATCATCTACTCCTACTTTCTTGGTTATCTACAAAGCTATAGCTTGAATCTGTGTGTGGTCATCATTGCAGCATGTGGACACGCGAGCGCTTATGGCCCCAGGGTACAGGATGCTCAAAATAGTTCTCCGGTGTTTATTCAACTAGCTTGGTTAGTGAGCCACTTGTAGATTATGTGGATGAGCTATATAATCTCCGGTCTGAGCAGTTGTGGTCGTGTTTTCTGTTTACTTGTATTGTTATCTGGTACTCGGTGAACTGAACTTTATTCATGTTTAATGAAATTGTTGCGTGCATCCTGCGATGTAGAGACCAGGGAACTCCTTTTTGAAGAAGAAAAGATGATGAATAGGTTGGAAATTATTTTCCATAAAAAAGGGGGCAACTATTTTTTTGGGTAGCCCCTAAGATATTTAAGGTATTGGTAACCATATAGAGGATCTACTGGAGTACATTTTCTCCACCTTTGGTAAGTTTTAGGAGTTGGGCCCACAGTAAGACATTTGGAGATGCTTTTATGCCCCTTACCCGCTCTGAGTTTTCTAATCATCTTAGGTAGTTTTTTGTTGCATCTCCGACAATTTCTTATCTCAAATATAGTGTCATGGGACAATTAATACTCCCTCCGTCCTAAAATAAGTGTCTTGAGTTTAGTACAAATTTGTATTAGGGAGCTCTAGTACAAAATTGTACTAAGCTCAAGACACTTACTTTGGGACGGAGGGAGTATATACTAATTTAATGTATTTTAGATATATTATACGGTCTTTAAAAGTGGAATCAAGGAGGCTACCTTCACTATGTATCAGAAAAGTGCAGTTTGGATTTTGTTGGATGCCAGACCATCTAATAATTTACAACATTCAGCCCGACAAATGAGAGTGTTTGGAGAAGAAGTAGTTTATTGCTTTAATCCCTTTTTCCCAAAATTGTTTAAAAAAATCACAGCTAAAGACAAAAGATGTAAACGTTGAAATCAACCAAACAATGTTTAGCGTAATCTATTTCAGTATCAGATTCAGTTTTTTCTTTAGAAAAGAGAATAGGATATAGACGCTCGCAAATACGTACGCGCACTCATCCCTAACACCATATGCCACTAGAAAAATAGCTCTAAAAAATCTGAAATAAATTCAGAAAATATATGAGCATCCATGTCAAATCTAAAACTTCAACCGTGGTGAGTTGATTCCACCACAAGGTCCAAACTAAGCTTAGTTTGTCTTAACTCTCTCTTTTCAAACTTAACTTTGTTTGTGGGTACAACTATATTTTTGCAGGGTTAACAAAGCGAACACAAAATATAATTGTCAGATGGAGCAAATATGTGAGTAAATTATATTTATTTCATATATTAATGACCAATATCATATGAGTTTTTCTTTGAACAGAACATAATTTACATAAAAAAAGGTGCTTGCTTTCAGAACTCTTATCTTCGCCAGCCAGCACATGATGCCGTTACTTGATAAACCCGAACAAGTGGCATAAATACTGAAATGGACGGGAGCAATAATACATAATCCACTAGCATGGCCAACCTGGATATTCCTACAAACATGCTTGTCACCAAAAAATGGACCGAGTTTTCTACAGAAATTTCAAAGCTGTATTAATCTTATATTCAACGTTCATCAATGAACGGACCGAGCCTTCAGGCCTTAATTAGCAGGCCTATGGCTTGGTGAAATAGTCCAAACTACAAGATGTCAAAGAAGATAATACACTTAGTTAGGACACGTGCTCAGCTGATCATGGGTATTTGTCTCAAATTTTTTAATCATGGGTACATCTCATGTCTGCGGTTTTGGTATTGAAATAATACACTTTTTAAGTTTAAGAAAAATAAAAAACATGCACGTAGAGGTTGAATACAAGTATGTACTCCCTCCATAAAGAAATATAAGATCATTTAGATCACTACATTAGTGATGTATACGCTCTTATATTTCTTTACAGAGAGAGTACTTCTGTAATTTATCTCATATATAGTACAAATTGCTAGGTTTTAAACTTAGGGAAAACTACACCGTGATACTTTAATTTAACTTTGTGCCAGTACAAAGTAACACTACGCAACCCATTACACACACGGGCATATTAGGTGATTCCTTTTTCACAAAATAATAATCCATCTGTTCCTAAATATAAGTCTTTTTATATCGGGTTTGAAGGAGACATGTTTACGTGGAGAAATCATGGGAAGACATTAAACTCGTATATCTACGAGCGACTCGACAGAGCTACGGCTAACAAGAAATGGTGTGACTTGTACCCCGGATTCCGGGTCGTGAATGGTGCGCCTCGGCACTCTGATCATATGCCTGTAATTGTTTGGACAGAGGGAGAGCAACGAACGCGGCGAGGAGGAGATAAGGGGTTCAGATTTGAGGCCCGTTGGTTTCAGGAGGAAGGGTGCCATGAGTTGATCCAGGAGGCTTGGGAGGAGAGTAAAAACCGAGGAGGGGAGGATGTGCCAGGATCTTTACGCTTTGTGGCTGGTAAACTCGGCAAATGGGATAAGGAGGTTCTAGGGGAGCTCGAAGGAAGACTTAAGAAAGCTAAAGATGACTTGGAGAGGTGTATGAGGGAAGGGGTGTCCGAAGAGAAGATTAGAAAAGAGGAGGAGTTGAGGTGTCAGATAGAGAGGTTGGAGGAGAAGAAGTATACGAAGTACAAGCAGAGATCTCATGTGTGGTGGCTGAGGAAGGGAGATAGAAGTACTCGATATCTTATGGCTAAAGCCTCGGCTCGACGGAGAACATATACTATCAAGGGGTTGAGAAGGGAGGATGGGTCTGTAGTAGAGGAGGGAGAGGAGCTTTCTAACTATGTTTGTTCATTTTTTCAGGATTTGTTCACCTCTTCTATGGGTGACCGCACCCATGAGCTCATTGCCAAAGTGGTTCCTAAAGTCACTCCACAAATGCAAGCTAGTTTGGCAGCTGAATTCACAAGAGAAGAGGTTAAAGCAGCCCTTGACCATATCGGAGACCTTAAGGCACCAGGGCCTGATGGCATGCCTTCTATTATCTACAAGAAATGTTGGCACTTCATGGGGGATCAAGTTGTTGAGGAGGTACTGGGCGTTCTAAATGGGGGTCCCATTCCGGAGGGGTGGAATGACACGCTTGTGGTGCTTATTCCAAAAGTTAAAAACCCGACAAGAATCAAGGACCTCCAGCCTATCAGCTTGTGTAATGTGCTATACAAATTAGTGTCGAAGGTCATCGCAAACCGGCTAAAGTTGGTGCTGCCAGAGCTTATCTCGGAGAGTCAAAGCGCATTTGTTCCTGGCAGATTGATCACTGACAATGTCCTAGTGGCATACGAGATTTCTCATTACCTCATGAACAAAAGGAGGGGAAAAGATGGAGTTATGGCGGTCAAGGCAGACATGAGCAAAGCATATGACAGGGTCGAGTGGAATTTTCTCGAGGCAATGTTGTGCAAGCTATGGTTCAGTAGGCAATGGGTTGACCTGGTGATGAAGTGTGTGTCCTCTGTAAGATATCAAATAAGAATAAATGGCACCTTGACGAACCAGTTTATCCCAACCCGAGGTTTGCGCCAAGGTGACCCTCTGTCACCATACTTGTTTGTCATCTGTGCTGCGGGACTGTCTGCTCTGTTGCATGATGCCGAGAGGAATGGTACAATCAGCGAAATAAGAGTTTGTCCAGGAGCTCCTGCTGTGTCACACCTACTATTTGCCGATGACTCAGTTCTACTTCTTAAGGCCAGGGGGAGGAGGCCCAAGCACTGCATGAGGTTCTAGCTCTTTATGAAAACTGCTCGGGACAGAGTATTAATGTGGAGAAGTCGGCTCTCATGTTCAGCCCAGGTACGACCCAGCAAGCGCGTGGGGTAGTAAAGGAAGCCTTATCAATCTCAAGTGAGTCGTGGAATGAGAAATACCTAGGCTTGCCTGTGTATGTTGGTCGGTCGAAGAAGAAAGCGTTTGCTTATGTCAAGGACAAAATCTGGGAGCGAATGCAAGGGTGGTTAGAACGGTTACTGGCCAAATCATAGAAGGAAACTCTTGTCAAGGCGGTGGCGCAGGCGATCCCGACGTATGCCATGTCGTGTTTTTACCTAACAAAAACCTTATGTGGGGAAGTGAGTGCCATGATCGCAAAGTATTGGTGGAGCCAGCAAGACAAGCAGAACTCCATCCATTGGTTGAGCTGGGACAAATTGACGAAACCAAAGAGCATGGGCGGATTAGGGTTTAGAGACATGTACAGCTTCAACGTGGCCATGCTGTCTAGGCAGGTTTGGCGGCTCATACAATATTCGGAGAGCCTGTGTGCACGCATTCTTAAGGCGAAGTATTTTCCTAGCTGCCACATTCTAGAGGCTGAACCAAGAGATGGCATCTCATATACCTGGAGGAGTTTGCTGCATGATGCAGATCTGATTAAGCAGGGATATATCTGGCGCATTGGGGATGGCACACAAGTAAAGATATGGATGGACCCTTGGATTCCGAGAGCTTGGTCAAGGAGAGTGATCACTCCGCGAGGAACATGCTTTTAACGCAGGTCAGCGAGCTAATCAGCCCAGTTATAGGAAGGTGGGATGAAGCCCTGGTTCGGGACATTTTCTGGCCTGAAGATGCAAGGCACATACTCCAAATTCCACTGAGGGAAGGGGTGGAGGACTTTACTGCCTGGCATTTTGATGGGAAAGGAGAACATTCAGTTAGGAATGCATACAAGCTTCATGTGCAGCTTGAGAAAGAGCGGAGAGGCGACAATGCGGGCAGCAGTACCATGGAAGCCGGGAACCTCAACCACTGCTCTGACCAATCATGGAAGCAAATCTGGTCGTTGCCTTGCCCACAAAACATCAAGATGTTTGTGTGGTGCCTGAAACATAACTCCCTTGCGCTACGAACAAATCTGGAGCACCAGGGTGTCAAACTGAAAAGCACCAAGTGTCTGTTCTGTGGACGAGTGGATGAGGACGGTGCTCATTTATTTGTCAAATGTAAAACAGTAAAGGAGGTGTGGAGATTGCTTGATCTGGAAGCTGTCCGGATGTGTTGTCAGGAGGCCCAATCAGTACATGAGGTGCTAGATTTGACATGGGCCATACCCGAGCAAAGGAGAATTGAGATACTAACTTTTTGGTGGCAATGGTGGCATAATCGGAACAAGCTGAGAGAAGGTGAGCTTCCAGTAACAACGGACGAGATAGCAAGACGAACGAGAAGCTATAGCCTTGAATATGCTGAAATCTTCAGGAAGGAAGTGAAGGTCGGGAATGATGCACGCTGGGCAGCGCCACCTGGGGATATGATTAAGGTCAATGTGGATGGAGCCTACACACTGGGTGGAGATCATGCAGGGTGGGGCGTTGCTGTTTGCAATAGTCAGGGGCACCTACTGCTTGCTGGCGCAGGGCGAGACAACACCATTTCTGATGCCTTTGGGGCTGAACTAAATGCAATGGAGCATGTTGTAGCCACTACATCTGATCTTGGCATGCTGCGTGTAATGTTTGAAACAGACTCCCAACTGTTGGCGGAAGCCCTTGATTTTGCTTGAGCTGACTCGTCGCCGTATGCACCCATCACCGAGGAGCTGAAACTTCAAATGAAGATGTGGTTCTCACGGAGTGAAGTCAAAGTGTGTCGCCGAGAAGCTAACTATGTAGCTCATGAACTAGCAAAAATTGGGTATGGGTGTTTAAATTCTGATAGTATGTACTGGGAGTCTGATGCACTAGTAGAAAAAGAGGCTTCCGTCCAGCCCCATTAGTCGCGAAACTGTAGGAACCGCGACTAATGAAGTCTTTAGTCGCGGTTCGGCAGATGAACCGCGACCAAATGCCTGGGCCCAGGGCGCTCGCGGGCTTTAGTCGCGGTTGGCCAGGCCAACCGCGACTAAAGGTGCCCAAAGGCCTTTAGTCGCGGTTGGCCAGGCCAACCGCGACTAAAGGCCCCCCCTTTTAGTCGCGGTTTGTGGCACGAACCGGAACTAATGGGGTTGAGACCTTTAGTCCCGGTTCGTGCCACGAACCGGTACTAAAGGTCCCATTTTCAAACTCTACCCCCCCCCCCCCCCCGGATCGCCTTTTCAGTTTTAAAAAAAATAAAAGAAAATAATGGAAATGTTAAAAAAATAAAAGAAAATAAGTTTCTCATGTGATATGTGGTCTAGTTGTTGGGAAAATTTGCAAATGTGAATTTTGACTTTATTTGCAAAATCTCTCTGAAATTTGTAAAAATGGGCATAACTTTTGCATACTAACTCGGATGAAAAAGTTTTTTATATGAAAAATCATCTACTCGAAAAGTTACATCCAAATTTAACGTAAGCCGGCTCCCCCTTTGTGTCTAGCCCTAAATATTGTTTCTTGTTTTTCTCCCCCTTCTTGGGGAGCCCTGCCCCTTCTTATATAAGTTAGAGGGCGGGTTACATGTGGAGTCCTAGTAGGACTAGCCTATCTTGTACTACAAGCCGGATACAAGTCCGGGTCTTGATCTTGGCATGTTGTAGCCACTACATCTGATCTTGGCATGCTGCGTGTAATGTTTGAAACAGACTCCCAACTGTTGGCGGAAGCCCTTGATTTTGCTTGAGCTGACTCGTCGCCGTATGCACCCATCACCGAGGAGCTGAAACTTCAAATGAAGATGTGGTTCTCACGGAGTGAAGTCAAAGTGTGTCGCCGAGAAGCTAACTATGTAGCTCATGAACTAGCAAAAATTGGGTATGGGTGTTTAAATTCTGATAGTATGTACTGGGAGTCTGATATGTACCGCCCACTGTGGCCGGTTGTGTTATGGGTGACTTACCCAAGCACACGTAAGCAATAAAGCTATGCTTTACCTAAAAAAAAGTCTTTTTATAGAGATTTCACTACGGACTTCTTACAAAGTAAAATTAATGAATGTACACTCTAAAATATGTCTATATATATATATATATTTATATGTACTCCGCAGTGAAATATTTAAAAGGGCTTATATTTATAAACGAATGGAGTATTACAATGGAGAAAAAGTGAGTAAATCTACAGTCTAAAATACGTCTATAAAGATCTATATGCAGTAAACATTGGAATATCTAAAAAGGCTTATATTTAAAAACGGAGGAAATAATAATTAGGTGCTCCCTGCTCTTGCAGTCCTTTCATGCTACAAAACCTCAACCCAAGTTATTAAATGTTGAAAATATTTTTGTATTGATAAACCATAGGTATCATTAACTTTCAAATAAAAATTCAGTTCATGGTTTGAGTAGGAAAGAAAATGCATGTCCAACTGTGAGCAATGCCTGATATCCTAATTAACAAAATATTATAGACACATGAGAGTAGCGATTCGATGCCCAGACCCATCTGCACCTGCGTTGAAAGAAAACTCAAAACAAATACTAAAAAGTTTCAAAAAAAATCAATTTTCTTTGCATGGTAGATAATTTGGTGTGTGAGGCCTGCTCCAAATTTCAGAACATTTGGACATCTGAGTAACTCTCTCAGTTTTTTTCCTGACCGAATGTATATTGACATGTTTACTGTATTTTGCACTTTTGGTCTCTATTGAAATATCAAAACATCTTATATTTATTAACTGAGGGAGTACGTGAGCGTATCTTTCTTCCCTCTCCTCTAAGAAAGGCGGCTAGGATTTCTGCCTCCCGTCGGCGGCGGCGCCAATTTCCCACGTCTTCTGTGATCTTAGGGCTAGGGTGCGCAGTGGATCCCAATCCTTGCCGACGGGAGGGCTTCGTTTTCAGGTGCTTCTTCAAGTTTTGTTAGGGTTTCTATTCTGCTCAAGAAGACAAGACAATGGTGGCTTCTTGAAGATGGAATAAGTTTCTCCCCGCCTAGCCCCCGTCCCGATGGTGTGTCTAACATCGTCGGATGGCGTGTGGAGGTATGTCTCTGGCGGATCTCGTGGGATTCGGTTGGTGTTTGTCTTTGGTAGATCCGCTCGGATCCGGTCTTTGTTCGTCTTTGTGCATGTGTCTTCAGGTTGGATCCTTCCGATCTAATCTTCTCTTCTTTGGCAGCGGTTGCTGTTCTGGTGCGTTGGTCCTATGAGGCCTTAGCACAACGACTTTCCGACTATCTACTACAACAAGTTGTGCCCAGTTCGAGGAGGGAGGGGTGATGGCGGCGGCGTGCCTTCACTCGCTTCAGTGCTCGTAATCGTTGCTAGGCGGTCTATGAATCTAGATGCAATTTTTATTATTTCTGGTGTTCGTTGTACTGCCATGATTAGAGATGAATAGTTCGACAGTTTCCCGCAAAAAACCTGATGGAGTATTATTTATACTCCCTCTCTCTCAGTTTGCAGGGCGTGTGCATACCCCTAAGTTGTCGATTTGACAAACCTAATACAAGTCATATATTAAAAAAATATACCAATATAAACTTTAGATGTTCTATTTTCAAACGGCATAATTTTTATGTTATATAGTTTATATTAGGGTGATAAAATTCGAAGGGCCAGTGGCCGAATTTTATTAGATAGAGAAAACAGAGATAGTACATGACGGTAACGGTCTAGGAGAACTAGAGCTGTTACACCACATTACAGCACGGTACCCATAGTGAGAAAATAAGCTGCAAGCAAAGAATGCAGGCAAGCCAGTTCAGGCCGTCAGGTCGCTGATACAGCCCGTGGATCTCCAAATGCCGATATCTTCAATTACCAAGTCCCGAACTTTGTCTACTGTGCAGCTCACATTATTAAATATCCTCGCGTTCCTTTCCTTCCAGATCCTCCAGTGTACAAGAATGACAATTGATCAAAGTTCTTCCTCACTGGTTTCGGGATTCCCTCCCTCGCCTTCAGCCACCAGTCTTCAGTTGTACCAAAATTGACTTCTGGAATCAAGAAATCAGCCCTAGTCCATGTCCTGAACCGCAGCTAGACTAGTCTGGTAAACTGACAGTGCACAAATAGGTGTGAGCATGTTTCAGGCGCAGAAGAGCACAAAGGGCAAATGCCATTAGATGGCCAGTTTCTTTTTTCCAAATTATCCACCGTCAGACATCTTCTGTGTACAGCAAGCCACATAAAAAACTTGCACCACGGCGGTGCTTTGGATTTCCAGATCAGCTTTTGGCAAGCAAACCGGATGTTCGCGAGGTAGAACAACTGATATACACTCTTAACGGAGAACTGGTGGTCCTTGGTGAGCTTCCAGATCGGTTGGTCCCTAGTTCCAGAAATGAGTGTTGTAGACTGAACAATCTCCCATATCCTCAGGTATTGGACCAAAGCAGTCAGTGTCAAACCTCCTGAGATGTCTCTAACCCAGGCCCGGCCATGCAAAGCATCTCTCACTGATTTGTCCTTGTTCTTAACAAAAGAGAACAGAGCTGGTGCCAAGGTAGCAATCGACTTTCCATCTGGGAGCCAGTTGTCCGTCCAGAACTTCGCTCTCTCGCCATTACCTAGGCTAATGCGACAAGCTGTTCTGAAAATGGGTTCCACGTCATTCTCATTATCATCAGGGAACAACATCCATGGTCTCTCCTCAGTGTCCCATCTTAACCAAGGCCATTTGCAACGTAGTGCCATGCCGAACCACTTGAGGTTGATAATACCGAGCCCTCCCATCTCCAAATGTAAGCAAACTCTGGACCAAGGCAGTAGACAATGACCACCATTGATCTCCTGTTCACCCTTCCAAATAAATCCACGGCAACGCCTATTAATGATCTTGATGACCCAAGCCGGCAAAGGGAGTACAGCCATCCAGTGTAAGGGCAGGGCCATGAGGACCGAGCGAGTGAGAGTTAGACGGCCTGCAGCAACAAGCATCTTTGGCTTCCATCCTTTCAATTTTCCTGAGAACTTATCGATGAGTGGGAGGAGATCTTGGCGTCGCAATCGGAAGATGGAGAGGGGTAGGCCCAAATATTGGATAGGGAATTGTTACCTCCTGCACTGGAAATGCTCCTCCACAGCTGTCGCAACCCCTTTGTCGCAACGGATGGTTGTGACAGTACTCTTATACATGTTAATCCTCAGACCCGCGGCTTCACCAAGGAGCTTCAGAATACTAGATATGGTCTGTAAGTCGGCATGCACCGGCCTGAAAAACAATATAGCATCATCTGCGAAGATGGAAGCCCTCGGCATCTTGGAATTGCATCCAAAATCAGAGAGTAACTTATGATGAACCGCCCACTGCAGCATGCTATGAAGAGGATCCATGGCAAGGATGAACAAAGTAGGCGAAAGTGAATCGCCTTGCCTGACTCCTTGACCTAGAGAAAATGGTTGGCCTAATTCACCATTAATCAAAACAGAGGATGATGCAGTAGACAACAATCCACAAATCCAAGAACACCACCTTCTGCCGAACCCTCTCTTCGTCAGCACTTCAAGAAGGAATTCCCAAGACAGTGTATCAAAAGCTTTGAAATGTCAATTTTCAAAAGTATGGCTTGCTTGCGTTTCTGATGGAGCCATCTGGCCGCATTGCGCACAAATTTGAAGTTCTCGTGCATATTGCGTTTGCATACAAAAGCAGTCTGGGCTTGTGATATTAAAGTGGGCAGGAGGGGGGCGACATGAACAGCTAGCACCTTGGCAAAAATCTTTGCCACCCCATGAATGAGATTAATGGGCATGAAATCCCTAACCTCCAGGGAGTCTGATTTCTTTGGCAGCAGAGTGATAATGGAGGAATTGAGATCACCAAAGGAATAGAAACAACCATCACACAGAGCTCTCATAACTGCCATGAGATCAGGTGCTATGATTTCCCAGCACACCTTGAAGAATAACCCCGAGAACCCATCCGGCCCCGGCGCCCTATCCGAGGGCATGTCCATGATGACCTTCTTAACCTCTTCCTCCGTGAATGGGGCTTCGAGGCTATTGGCCATAGCAGGCGACAAACGCCCCAAGTTGAGATCCTCAAGGCTAATGGTGCGGCCTCTGCGATCTGTGGTGCCCATCAGATTACTGAAGAACTGGGTTGCCATATTCAGTTTGTCTTCGTTATCCGTGACCGTCAGGTTGCCTGCCCTGAGGTAAGGAATCAAGTGTTTTCTGCGTCTCCCGTTAGCTTTCATCTGGAAGTATTTGGAGTTTGCATCCCCCTCCTTCAGGTCACACACCCTTGCCCGCTGCCTCAAGCGCACCCTCTCCAGAGAAGCAAATGCTAGACATTTACCCTTGAGAAAAACTTTCAGATTATGCTCTTCCCTCGACAACGGCCTGGCCTCTTGCGCCGCATCGAGTCTCAAAATGACCTCACTTGCGATCAGGAACTAAAGATTTAGCTGGCTCAGGTTCCTTTGACCCCAACCCCTTAAGGCTTTTGCCGTGCGTTGCAACTTGATTTTAAAAATCTTCATCGGGTCGCGACCCGGGGTCTCCTGTCCCCATGCTTCCCTAACAACCTCCATGAACCCAGGAAGCTTGCACCAGAAGTTCTCAAACCGGAAACGGCCAGCCCGTGGCCTAGCTGTCGAACAAGAGAGCAGCAGTGGCATGTGATCCGAGATATTAGAACTAAGCGGGATAAGATCACTGATGGGGAGCAAATCTTCCCAAGCATTATTGAAAAGCACTCTGTCCAGCCTGGCCATTATTGGTTGTTCTTGTTGATTGCATCAAGTGTACCGCCTACCCATCATTGGCATATCATGCAGTCCCAGCTTGTTGATAGAGTGTCTAAATTTGGACATGAGTCTCTTGTTACCTCTTCCTGAGCTGCGCTCCAACTCCGAGCATGTCAAGTTAAAATCCCCAGTTATAATTCAAGGCATGTGCACTTGCTCACCAAAAAGCGCTAGTTGTTCTAGAAAACGCAATTTATCATCCTGGCCTTGTGGCCCATACACCGATGACACCATCCATACTTTACCATCCTCTAGTGAGAGCACGCGAGCAGAAATCATGAACTCATCCTTCTGAATGTTAGAGAGCCGTAGCTTAGCGGATTTCCAGGCTAATATAATTCCCCCTCTAGTGTCGTTAATAACCTAGATATACATGGATGACTTGTAAGCTGAAACGTTGGGAGTACTCAAATTCAAGGTTTTACGTCTCTCGATAAATGAACTTTATATTTAACTAGTAAATATGCCCGTGCGTTGCACCGGGAGAATCAAAACACACCTCCCTAGCCCAATGACCCAAGATAACATTCTGTTGCATCAGCCATGTAATGTATATTTTACCAATGATCTTAAAATGCATGTATGAGATGCTACACTTCAATCCTGAAAGAATTGATTAATTTAAATATCTAAATTACCTTCCTAGTTAATTTGTAGTATAATGAGTCATTACCTTCATCATTTGATTTATCATTGAGAGCCTAAATCATGAGGATCGTACATGTATGTACATATATAAGAAATTAAGGTTTAATTGGTAAGTTACCAGATGCCCATTACTGATTTTCGTTACCAAATTTCTTCTAAACTTACATGCACGAAGACCTATAAAGTCTAAAGTACAACTCAATTTTCTTTCATATAGAAGGAAACATAATAAACAGATTTGCACATACCACACTAAAACGAATTTTCTATTTGAAGAGGTCACAATAATTTTCATGAAATCAGGTGTATGATTCGGAATTTCTTTTTTAACCATGCATGCTTGAGATTCCATGGAAAGGCATTATTCCCAGTGTGTTGCAACGGAAAAAAATCATCCCTCATACGCACACCTGAGAGCATCGGCGAATCCCTTCAAATCTTTCACAATGCCCCACGAGAAACAACATGATAAGTGGTGTAAGTTCATAAGGTTGTATTATTTGTGAAATGTATTCAACATGTTTCCAATTTATTAGACTACAGAAATATCAACGTTAAGCCGGGATTTTCAAAATACCCCATATAAAGAAGATATTAATAAAGGTTGCATCATAAATGGAATTTTAGGAATGATGATTAATATAATAGCATATTTGAAATCTACACATCTTTTTAAAGGGATTTCCATATATAACATGTTAGATTTGGCGTTAGGATTTGAAAGTGATTAATATAGTACCATATTTGAAATCTACACATCTTTTTAAGGGATTTCTATATATAACATGCTAGATTTGAAGTTAGGGTTTGAAAGTTATGAGTTTTTTTGACATTGAAAGTGATTAATATAATACCATATTTGAAATCTACACATCTTTTTAAGGGATTTCTATACATAACATGTTAGATTTGGAGTTAGGGTTTGAAAGTTATGATTTTTTTGAAATATATGAATATGTCCAAAAAATAGAGTAACTGGTACATTGTGCTGCCCATCTGCTAAGTGACGCTGGAGCGAGTAGTAATATCCTACGCCTACCAACATTAATATAGTACCATATTTGAAATCTACACATCTTTTTAAGGGATTTCTATATATAACATGCTAGATTTGAAGTTAGGGTTTGAAAGTTATGAGTTTTTTTGACATTGAAAGTGATTAATATAATACCATATTTGAAATCTACACATCTTTTTAAGGGATTTCTATACATAACATGTTAGATTTGGAGTTAGGGTTTGAAAGTTATGATTTTTTTTTGAAATATATGAATATGTCCAAAAAATAGAGTAACTGGTACATTGTGCTGCCCATCTGCTAAGTGACGCTGGAGCGAGTAGTAATATCCTACGCCTACCAACATTAATAGGAGAGAAAAATAAAAGGAGGAAAAGGGAGCAAGGGGACTCGAACCTGGGTCTCCCAGGTAAACAGGCAAGCCTCACACCACTGCGCCACACACATGCAAGCTATTGATTACAGGGGCTTCACTTTAATAACTTGAGTAGGTCGCGGATTTTAGAAAAGGGTAAACCGAACCGTTTTTTCCACTTACCAATGGCATGATGGGTAATTATTTACAACTTCAAGGGCACTTTTAATGACGGACGACCAGAAACACTATTTGCTTTATTATAGTACTAGCAAAAGAGCCCGTGCGTTGCAACGGGAGAAAAAAAATACCACATGTCCTAACCCAATAAATTAAATCAGGGACGTCGCAGTAATTTATATACCAGAAAAGGTGTAATCAAAAGGATAATTTATAAAGTCGAACATGAAAACACATTTTTGAGTTTGCCGTGTGTACCCTAACCCGTGTATATATATTAATACAACATTGTCTAATCCTTATCCACCTATGAATGATGTTCGTATCGTTTTCAGTTTTCCGCCCCCTTATCCACAAATTGCCATTCCTCATCCTCTTCACCCAACACCGCTATGCTCCATCTTGCTCTTCCTCTTACCTCAACCCCACCCAGCGCTCTGCTCCGATTCTTTCCATTATCATTATTATTATATTGTTTGCTCTATGTTATTTTTGCATTGCATCATGACATCATGTCATCACGTCATTAAATAATTCACACCATTTTTAAAACTATGATGATATTCATAATTTAATTTGAGGCCTCCTTTTATTTTATTTTTATTGCTTTTCTTAGTTCCATTCCAATGTTTCACAAATTCCCATGCTTTTTCTACTTCAAGCTTAGCCTCTAAACTTTGCCAAGAATTCTTTAATCATTTAACCAGAAGCATTAGCTGCTTTATTAGTAGGGAAAGATATATATATATATATAATATATAATATATATATATATATATATATATATATATATATATAGGGAAAGATAAAAATAGTTAAAAAGACGCAGTTTTCTAAAGTTGGGTCGGTTAATCGACAATCTACACACATGCCAGTTTTCTCAAAATCGCAAAATTACCCTTCTCACAAACCCTATCTCCTCCTTTCCCCATCCCGTAGCCACCATACTCCACCCCCCTGCTCTTCTCCGGCCGGCGCGCCACCGCCTTCCAGCCCGCCCCTCTCGTTTCTTCCGGCCGGCGGGCCACCCCACTTCCACTCGACGCATCTGCTTGGCTCGCCATTGGATCCATCAGGTAGACGAGGCGGCGCGCTCCCCGTCGTCGTAGCAGGGTGAGCAGGCGCCCCACCCCGCCCCCAGTCCCTCTGCTCGGGCGTCCAGACGCAGGAGCTGTCCATCTCTCGTCGCTCCTCCTCTTCTACCATCGGCTGGTTCTCTCCAACAGCACATCCTAGCTGCTGCTTCATACATGGCGCTTAGATTGATACGGTAGGAGTCGGTTCTTTCTTGTATCAGTTTCAGAGTTGATTTGAATGACACATTTCGTGTAGAAATAGATGCTCAGTCGTATTTACTCGTTTATGCTGCTGAAATTTGTACTGGTTGTGTGTTTCGAAGGAGATGAAGCTACGAGGAGCTCCTGGTGTGAAGAGGTAAGGGTAGAATGGTTTTTAACTTCTCCAGTTAATTTCTGTTAGTACATTTTGGTTATGAAACTTTCAAAATACATTTTGGCAACATTGAAGTTTATAATGGTATTTTGGAGTTTGACTGAAGTTTTAATGGTACACAGGCAATGCTCTGCTCATAGTCTCAGCCACGTGCTGCTGTTCGTACGCTCTTGATCTCGTCTGCCGTCCCCTCCCTCAACATCCTCCGGGTCGCTCCAGTCCTCGCCGGGCCCGTCAGCCCTGCAACTAGCATCGCCCTGCCATCTCGGTCGCACTCTTACTCCTCATATCCCTCCCCTTCTACCGCTCTCCTCTGCTCCGGCCTGAGCGCATCCGCTCACCAGACCATGCTTCTGCGGCATGGTGCACCTCTCTGCGCGCCACGATCCCCAGCAGGAGGCCTCTTCTTTGGTGTTGGCCGCCACAGCTCTGCGCTGGTGCGGCCCGATGTCCTTCGCCGGACCTGCTTCTTGTGGGCTGCAAAGACGAGCGGAGGAGCAATCAGGTTAGCTCTCCATACCGCTGATCTACGCCACACTGATGATTGCTAATTCAGTGATTTGGTTTGTTGCCTAGTTGTGATAAGCTTATTGATTCTTGCAAGACCAAGTCCAAATTGATTCCTAGTGCTTGAAATGTGTGTTTGTGGCAGACTGCACCAGTTAAAAATTTGCAATTTAGCAGAAACTTGGAGATTTGGGTTGTTGTTTACTGCCACTTTGACTTCGTGCTTAAGTCTCTATCTGTAGCAGAGGATTGAGGATTGCCTTCTTACCTACAACTCTCCACCGTCATATACCTAATGTGCCAGTCTTCATGAATTGTATGACAATGGATGCGTCAATATTTGAACAAAGAAAATATAATGAACATATCGAATGGAGCATGAGAAGCAAGGTCATGTTGCTTTTTTGGGGGAAGAAAATGTTTCCTTCACTGCACTGACTCCTGATGATATACCCACTTTAACCACTAAAATACTTGCATGTTGATCCAACATTAGTAGGACGATATATAGGCTTAAGACTAACCCATTTGAACCTCATCTTTGCCCCTCTGCTACACACATTTCTGCTCAGTGGCGTGACACCCATGTTTGACATGTATCAAGTGTGAACATTCCGTTGGCACCTTTTTGACATGTATCGCCTTCTTGGTTCTCTCAAGTCACCAATGTCGAAATGTCGTACGTCGTACCTATGGCAGGCGATTTTATGCTCACATAGTGTGTTAGAGAAAGTTAATCACCTTGTTTAGTTTCTCATCAGCTTATAAACCTAACTTTATTGATATAAAACTAAGAATGATGACATCTGCTTTGCTTTTATTTCCTTGTTTTCTGTTGTCTATTGACCGTTCCTGCCTCTCACTTCTGGGGATGCACTACCGGAGTCAACCCACCATGTAGGTGCATTTCCTCTATCAGTGTTGTCCCCTTTGCGGCTTAAACTTCTGGTATATCTGCACTGGAAATTTGATCCACTCCACGCGCATTAACAATCTAATGTTATGTTTTATAACAAATCTATTTAAGACATCGCCGCATCAAAACTCTATAATACTGTAACTCCACCATAATGTCAAAATATGAACCTTTGCTGCCCAGTCACAGAGACGAGTTACTTCAAAAGCTACAAAAATCAGCAAACGAAAGTGATATTTTGGTTGGTAATGTTTTTCTAACAACTATATCTTCTTTTTTGTAAACATATTTTACAGCCATTATATACTTAGTTACCGATGGAACCTGCTCTTTTGGTGTTTGAAAATAGCAACTAAATATTTCTTTAGTCTCAAATCTCTATAAATCTTGGTTGCTAAAACTCAATTGTGATCAGTCATTGAAACTTCAGTTGCATTTGTCTAACGCTTGAATATTGGGGTTCATCGCTGCTTAGATCACATGGCAGTGACAACCCACAGTTATCAACTAATGGTTTAAAATTTATAATGTCTTCTCACACTTTGTTTTATGTTAGTGAGTTAGTGATATTGACGCTATGTTGTGTACTGGCTTGTATGGAGGCAAGAAAGAAGAACTGTTCTTCTAATTCTTGCTTGTTTTATTCCTCATAGGGGGTCCTCTCTATATTGACGACCTAACAATCCAATGTAAGTAACCATCAATCTTATTTCTAATTGCTTGAGGACGAAGCTAAAAGATTTCTTCCTAATTTAAAGGATAGACTATCTACCATAGAGATTGGAATCAGGGTTGGGGCGTGATGATGAACTGGGAGTCCAGCGGTGTGACGAAGTTTAGTTAAATCATTTTATATCATGAAAATGAATACGATGGAAGTACCAATTTTTCATGATAATTTCTGCAGAATTAGATACAAACAAGAGTACAAGATTGCCTGTATTCCAAGTCTTAGAAATTTGGAGTGCCTTAGCTTTGTGAAGCTTAGCAACCATGATTTGATATATCTATTTTGTTTAGTTACCAGATGAAAAACTCAAGATGGAGGCCTGTGTTTGCCTTGGAGACAGGTGGACCACCTAACGCCGATGGCGAAGACTTTGAACAGGACAGTGGTTTTCTTGGCAGGACAAGGCTTGGCCGACTCGCCCAAGCTGCTGGAAGGCAACTACTTGAAAAGCTGAACTCTGCCAGAAGCAACTCTCCCACAAAGATATTCCTTGTGCTCCTTGGATTCTACACCGCCAATGCTCTGGCAACAATCCTAGGGCAGACTGGTGACTGGGATGTTCTTGTTGCTGGCGTCGTAGTGGCTGCTATTGAAGGAATTGGCATGCTTATGTACAGAAAACCGGTCACCAGGCCTCCTGGACGATTTCAGTCATTTATTTCAATGGTGAACTTCTGGAAAGCCGGTGTATGTCTGGGCCTTTTCGTGGATGCCTTCAAGCTGGGAAGCTGAGTTCTCTGGATTCACCTTATCTTGTTTACGTATCAGTACTGCGGTTGATCCATTGAGCCCATCATAACGCAAGGATTTAACACCACAAATGGCCATGCGCTCATGGATCAAGTTTTGGTGTTGCAGTTGGCCCAAGTGTTTGCAGAGATAGCTTATACGTGATCGATTTCTTGTTCATCGAGATGTTGTGGAATTAGTGTTCTTCTGGGGTGGTGTACTCTTTGTGAGGACTGATCGTATACCAATGTGTTGCGAGCATCATCTCGCCTCATTGGGAGTTTAGGACTGAAAATGTACATATGATTGTTGAGTTTCTCTTAGAATCTGAGGCTGTGATGGAACTCTTAGTCGGATGTTCATTTTTGTGCCACAGGGAAATAATCAAGGCTGCATTGTAAATGCTTGTGCGTAGCAGTGATGAGCTGGTTCTTTCTTCTATGCTTTATGAACATGAAGGTTGTTCTTTCTTTGTAATTTGCTTTGCATTTCTTGCTCAGTACCCTCCCCCCTTCTTTGAAATGGGAAAAGAAAATTCTATAAGACCAAGTCTATCTTCTCATCAAGTTGGACCCATGTGATAACATGACACATGTCTTGCACACATCTCAAAGCCTTTCTTCCCTGTAGGCCTTAGAGATGCCCTAACGCTGACGCCCAAAACAGACATGATATTCGTCCACGGACTGGTCCGGACCAGTCTGTGTATAATGTCTGTTTTGGGCATCCATATACACGGACTGGTCAGACATGATATCCATCCGTGGACTGGTCCTGTGTATATGGATGCAAAGCCGGTCATCCAATCGTATTTCTAAACTGAGAGTCGGCCATCCAATTGTCTGTTTAGGTTTGGTCAATTTGAAATTCAACAGCACATAGTGTTCGATCACAACCAAAAAGAAACTAAAAAGTGGCAAATGTTCATAGTTTTTACATGTATGATCACAAAAGTATGATAGTCCGCAAGAAAATGAACTTTTTGCCCTGTTGGACCGGCTATTCGAGTCTTCATGCTAAACTCCGTCACCGCCTCCTCCTCGCCATCCGCTTCCTTCTTGTCCGCCCCCTTCTCCGCAGTCTCCAGCTCCTTCAAGCACTTCAGCTCCTTCAAGCACTTCAACATCCTAAGACGGACGGCTTGCACGATCATCCTTGCATCGTCATCCAACTAGTCCATTTCAAGGTCAACATCTTCGAATCCTCCGAAGCGGCTGCGACCTCAACCTTCTTCTCTTCGAGCTTGGCCTTCTTCTTTTCAAGTTTGAGCTTCTTATCAGTCGCCGCCATCAAGATGTTAAACCTCTCAGCCTTACATATCTCCTTGACCTCTATGTTATCTTGGTCACCGCCCTTTCTCGCTTCTCCTTCTCCTCCTCCCACTTCTTTCCTCGGGGCCCTTTTCTAACCTTCTTGGGCGGCTCTTTTGTTCGGTCGGTTGGATCACCTGCTTCTTCCTCGGTGTCGATGCCGGCGGTCTTGATGTAGTTGGCAATGAATAAATTCCACTTTGGATGCCCACTCAACTTCAACCAACAATTTATGAGGATGGAATTTCCCTCTCCAACTTCAAGAACAAGTTGCACGCACGGCAATGCTACAAAGAAAAACATTGCCAACAAGTTGCATATCCGGTCCGGCCGAATGACCAACCCATAGAGCATATCCGGTCATGACCGACGCATATAGCAACTTACTTGGACGGTGATTTGTGCTACTTGGCCACCGACTGATTAGTTGCTTCAAATGGCCACAATATTTGGACACGACCTCTTGGATGATGTACCATCGATGGTCGAGCGAATTTGCTCCACGGTTGCATGCCGACGAGTTCATTGGTGTAGGGCTCGAAATGCTTGTTCTCATGGAACCAAGTATGAATGTTGACCTTCTCTTGGGTGTGGAAATCCAAATGTACCAATAAGCGAAAGGTCTTCGTGTGGCTTCTGTTGGCTGACCGGTTGAATACCGGGAACATGTTGAAAAGGAGACATTATGTGATCAACGACAATGTTTACACCTGCCTGCTGTGTTCTTCCCCCCAGGAAACCGTGCCCCACTTGTTCTTCAAATGCCCTTTTGTGATTGACTGTTGGAACACTATGGGAATCTCCTGGCAGAATAGTGATTGCAGATTAGCCCTCTTGCATGAGGGAAACCGTTCATGGAACAAACCACTGTTTATGGAGGTCCTTACCATTGTGGTTGGGGATATGGAAAGAGAGGAATAACAAGCATATGCCATCACTAGTTTTTTGGAGGAACGTGTTCGGAAGTGACATGTCAATGATGGCACTGGCGGAGCTTCAGCAAGGCTGAATGGGCCGTGGCCCGCCCAGCCCATGAAGTTTTATACAGTATACACCTACTCTTGGGCTTTAAAACAGCAGCCCATAAGCTATGTTCTTCTTGTTGGCCCGCCCATGTTTGGGCTGCAAGCTCCGCCACTAAATGATGGTACACAGAACAAAGGAGGAACTACATCCCTTCATCAGGGGCTTGGTGGAATCCATCTAGTTTGTCTAGTTTGGCTGTTCCTTTTCATCCTTCTCTATTTTTCTATATTTCTTGTGCTTGCGTTTTCTAACTTGTAGTCCCCCATCTCTCCATATACCCCCCCCCCCCGCCTCATCCATATTGTAACTCGTCACTTGCTAATCGAAAACTGTCATCACATTTAAAAAAAATATGTTGGCCCAAATGTTGCGTCCTTTTACTTTGTGCCATGGATCGGATGCTAGTGATCAACCACAAAGCGCACAACAACTTGTTCTCCCTCATGTTGAAGTTTCCTCCTTTATCCTTCTTCTTTGGACCAGCTGCAAATTCATCCGATTCAAGGTCATCGTCGCAGTCCTCCTACTGCTCCTGCTGGCCGGTGTACGAATCCGGCTACTGGGTGTCCGTGCTCGGCTGCATGCTAGACTGTGTGTACGTACCCGACTGCGTGCCCGACTGAGTGTACACTCTCGGCCGCGTGGACTCCGAGTCATCCACCTACCCGCCCTCGTAGCTGCCTCCGCCTTCGTTATGGATCATCTCAAACATCTCTCTGTTTGCGTCGTCATACGCTGGCTTGCCCGGTTGAGACATATTAGTGAACAGAGAGCGGGCATTGAGCTGCTCCACGCTTGTCGTCCGCATTCAGATAAGCTTAAGCAGTGTAGAATCGGAGAAAAGGAGCCGCGTGGCGTTGACGTCGAGGCAATAAGGCATGTGCCTGGCAATAGATGTCGGGGGCTACCTACCGAACTGTTGGGTGGCGTAGAAGTAGGGATGCATATATTGATCTGTTTGGGACGACATCTTTACGGACGAAGACAACGACGGTGCCCCGCGTCCCAGGCCCCCCCCCCCCCCCCTGCACCACGCGCCCCCTTCATGTTCACCGCCATGACGGCCGCCCCTACCGTCCTTCTTTTTTTAGCATAGCCACCTCCTTTGCCTTCTGAGGCGGCGTTCTTACCATGTCGCCGAGTTGATCTTTCACGGGGATGAAAGTGGGGCGGCACATTTGAGGGTCGGCCATCAGAGAAACCATAAGGGTGGTGAGGGAGGGGGTGGGGGGGGGGTGTGAAAGTCCGGGACTGCTTTAAAGTTTGTGCGACCAAATGTCTGTTGGGGTGTGGTGTGAAAGTCCGGGACTGCTTTAAAGTTTGTGCGACCAAATGTCTGTTGGGCCGGCGAGACTACCAAACGAGGTCCTAAAAAAAAGACTACCAAACGAGTTTCCGTACCCTGGAAATAGAAATATTGTTGCGTCACTCACCGAAGAAATATTGGTCTGTCGCTCACCAGTCAGGAAAAGAACAGAGGTCAGCAGCATCTACTGTTCGCAAGCCCGTCATCACTCATCAGCAACCACGCCATCGTCCTTGCCTGTTCCTTCTATCCATCCGTCCCGTTCTCCCTTCTCCATCCCATGTAACAAAATCAGCTCAGCTCAGCGACAACAGCGGCGGATGATGAGAGCTCCTCCTCGGCTACTGTCGCCTCCTCCCTCCGCCACGGCTCCTCACCTCCTCCTCTACGCCTCCTCCGCGGTCTGCCGCCTCCCTCCCTCCGCGGCCGCCGTCGCCCGCTCCGTCTCCGTCTCCACCACCGTCGTCGACGCCCCGGCCGCCGCCGCCGAGCCGGGCTCCTCCGCCACGCCGCGACGCCGCCTCATCCTCCTCCGCCACGGGGACAGCGCGGTTGGGGAGCGCTTCACCAGAGGTATATATATCGTACGTGGCAGGCAGAATCGTTCAAAGAGTGTAGGTGCGCAGCTTCTTTGATGACTTTTCCGTTCAAAGAGTTGCCTGGGGCACTTGAGCTCCCAATACTTTGGGGGTACTATCAATTAACTCTCACATTTGGTAACATCATTGGTGCTTTGGGAGTTTGGGTGTCGTAGAAGTTATGGAGTGGAATGTAACACTGTGACTATTAAGATACACTATACTTGTAGTCTGTTATACTTGAGTTAACATGTCGGGCTAAAATTCACGATATTATGAGTAAGGGGTTTCGTAAATTAGTTGGACGTCGAGCACGAAATGAGAAATCAGGGATCAAGAACATTAAACGGGGTCAGCGTGTTTTTATGCGACAGGCTTCAGTCAGCATTTTAGTCTGGTTCTATGTGCCATTTTACAATTTTAATCAGTAATTTAATTTAATTCTTCTCTTTACTTTTCGCACGATATTGTGGTACTCTTGTTTAGCTGCAGTGCTAAAAGAAACATAGATGCATTCCCTCTTTGTGGTCGCTGGCCTTTTGCTTCATTCTTGAAAACATCATCTCATATTGCCATCAATGACAGATCATGACAGGCCACTGAGCAAAGCTGGAAGAGCTGATGCAATAAGCGTTTCTGATAAATTCCATCAGATGGGATGGATACCTGAGCTTATCCTATGCAGGTACATCCTTGTCTTGTGCAGAACAATGTGTACACAGAATAGGGTTTAATGACAGCAGTAGGCGTGTAATGTAGGAACACTTCAAGGTCCAATTTGGTTGCCCTCGTATTTGTTACTAATTGTGTTGGTGGGTCTCGCAGTTTTAGAAAACTGAAACTGAGGTCCCATTAGAATGCTGGACTTTCACATTAACCAGTTCTTTCCCAGTGGGATAGGGAAATTTTTGGGTTCTAATTTCTAAATGGGGTCTGAAATTATGTATTCAAGCCACAAGTGTAAATGTTGTTTCTCCGTGATTCACTTAGATAAGCAGTGGATAATGACATATATTACATCGAAATGAACATATTACAAGTGTTACTTTCTATTCTTTAGTTTCATCTTTTTGTGCTATTTAACTTTTGGAGAGACCGAGAGATACTTTCATTTGAAAGTGCCAAATTGTAAGCTATGTCTATGAAGATGACGTAAAATCACCTACTTTGATTTACTCATATGTGCCTTAATGGAGCATGTCATGTCATTCATACCTTCCTAAACTGTTTGTGAACACAGTGATGCAACTCGTACAAAGGAAACTCTTCAGATCATGCAAGAGCATGTTCAAGGATTGTCTCAAGCACTTGTGCATTTCATCCCAAGTTTCTACTCGATTGCTGCAATGGATGGTCAAACTGCCGAGCACTTGCAAAAGGCAATTTGTGAATATTCAACTGATGAGATACTAACGGTGATGTGAGTCTGCTATTATTTGTTCTTCATTATGCTATGTTCTCGGAAGTATGCTCAGACTACATAGTCATTTCCTTCTAAGCACCTGTGCATGATATCTCTGAGAGTTGCTAGGCCTGTTTTTGATGCTTTTGTAGAATAAAATTTCAGGTGCATGGGACATAATAAAGGATGGGAAGAAGCAGCCTCTATGTTTTCTGGTGATTCAGTGGTGCTCAAGACGTGTAATGCTGCATTGCTAGAAGCTGCTGGGAAATCATGGGTTGAGGTTAGTATTATTCTGATGCCTGTGCTTCTCTTTTTAACCCCTTCATAGTACTGCGATGTGCCTACCATCATCATGGTTGCCAACAATGCCAATCCAAAAACTGATTGTGCAAATGTATAAATTACTCTAATCCTATATTTTTCCTATACAGTTACTGATTTTTAGCTAATGTAGAATTTTAAATGATGCAAGCAGACTATTCACTGGTGATTTTCAGCTAGGTGGATCCTTTAATTCTGCAGTCCGTAAACTAATATAAGAGTGTTTAGATCACTATTTTAGTGATCTAAATGCTCTTACATTAGTTTACAGAGGGAGTACTTGTTATTGGTAGTCATTTAAAAAGCACACACTAAAGGCAATTTAGAAAGCCAAGTGACTAATGTTACTGTCTGTTTGAAGGATACCTGAATGAGACGACTCAGGAAAATAGAAAAGCTTTTGGCAGTACAAAGAATTTATGAAAATGCTTGTGTTTTTTCTTCGAAAAGTATACTAGTCCATGTTCTGTGGCACATTCAAGCCCCCTATACTAAACTGAAGGGAAATCAAATCACCATGTTGCAAATCGAAATGGTCAAGTATTATCATCATATGTGAAGCATTTTAGAAACAATGACCAGTTTCATGCTGCATTGGTTTCAATTTCATACCCAACTCATAATCGAACAGCTCCATACTCTTCTCCATCAAACAAAATGATGAATAGCTTCATAGTGCACCATTTTTCATGAAATAAAAATGCAGATAAATTGGTTGCAATTTGACCGATTTTCAATCGTCATGATATGCAGGCTTTTTCGCAGGCTGGCCTTGGGGGGTGGAAGCTTCATGGCATTGTAAAGCCATAAAGTGATAAAACATTGTAGCTAAAGCTAGATGCAATTTTCGTAGCATTTTTGTTCTCATTTTGTCTCGTGCAGCTATGATTGAATGTTGTTGAAGTTATTGATGCGCATAGATAGATGAGATCAATGCACTTCACCAAACGTGACAAGACTTACAAAAGAACCACATCGCTCTTGGCCAGGGTGGTTCTTTTTTTTTTGGGAGGAAACTTCTGATCTATCCATCATGCCATGGCATGGCCGTAAAGAACACAAAAGTAACAAAAATTAAATCCATGTATGTAGACCAGCTAGCGACGACTGCAAGCATTGGAGAGAATCGGAGGTGCGTCGCTGTCATTGCCCCTTCCTCATTTTAGCCGGACCAAACTTGTTTAATAGACAGTTGAAAAGTCATCGTGCCAAGGACTCACAAGAACGGCAACCATGAACGTTGAAGAGAAGTATAGCTCGAAAGGATCCGACCTGTAAACATACAAACAAAGACTAATCCAAGTAGATCTCCCGAAGACTGGCACCGAACGAATCTTGCGAAATCCGCCGAAGACACACTTTCACATGTCCTCCGATGACGCTAGACACACTTCCACATGCCCTTCCACGACATTAGACGCGTTACCGTTACGGAGGCTAGGCGGGGAGAAACTTATTTCATCCTCAGGAAGCCGCCACCGCCTCGTCTTCAAACTTTAAATGAACTCATAAAAACACCTAAAAACAAGCAAGATCCCTCCCGCACCCAGGGTTGTTCGATTACGAGTTGGTGTAAGGTAGATCTTTCCTTTGTCCAAGGATGGCAGCTCCATACCCATGGAGTATGGAGCTGTTCGATTATGAGTTGTTTTTTTTCTTTTTGGGC
Organism: Triticum aestivum; assembly: GCF_018294505.1. Taxonomy (NCBI): domain Eukaryota; kingdom Viridiplantae; phylum Streptophyta; class Magnoliopsida; order Poales; family Poaceae; genus Triticum; species Triticum aestivum. Next base: position 322,373,617 of record NC_057807.1, on the reverse strand, counting down.
ATAGATACATAGAAATAAATATTTGATGTTGTCTTTTACGTCTTCTGGTTAGCAGATAATTTTTGCTGCAGCCAAGTATCTGTCGCACAGAGATTTTTTTTAGAACGAAGGCTCAAGGAGAGCCCGACTTTGAATTAACAAAGCCATCAACCGGCCAGGGATTACACAAGGCCACCAATACAACCAACGAAAAACAGAAAGGAAAATAAACTGCAGGTACACGGTGATGCCGAAGCAGCTTACAAGCACCAAAGACTACATGCCCTATAAAAGTAAACAGAGAAGCACTAGCATGTAGTCAACGGAGTCCTCCAAGTGGACTATAGACAGTAGGACAAACAGAGGGGAGCTTCGGGCAGCCATTGCCCAACGTCGATGGACCGAGCCCTCATCTACCCTGGAAGGTGCACATCGAAAACCAAGCCGCTCCTCTCCAAATCCGGAGGGGACCCCTGCCCCTCGCCTTGGCTCGAAAGGCGCCGGACCGCCGGAAGATGGAATTGCCCTCCCTAGAGCAAGGAAAGGGCATGATTCTGTGCACCAAGGAGATACTCAGCTCGACACGCCGCTGCACGAAGGGAACCAGAAGAGTCCACACCGCAGCCCACTGCTACAAGCACGAAGAGGAAAAACTGCACAATGGAGCTGTCACTGAACAAACAAACAGCAAGGAGAAATGGAGCCTCCATAACTGGATCAGATACAAAGCATCATGCTCCAAATCCCTCGCCGAAGACGCAACCACCCAGCCACCACCGCCCAGCACCACAGCACACTCCCACCTTGCCCAAGCCAGCACCTTCAGGAAGGAGGCGGCGCACGCTGCACCGTTGTCGACCTGTCTCAGCAAGACATGGGATTTCTCCCGGGCATGGAGCGGGAGGGAGAGGGCACGAAACTCGACGGCGCCTCCAAGGAGGGGAGCGGCACCGGCCGGTGTCGCCGCCGTCGTGGCTAGAGCACCCCAGCCAAGGATTTCTCCCGATTCGAACCGCATATCCGGGCAGCCCAACGCCGGATCCGGCGGCCAGAGGCTACCGACGACCAGATCCGGCGGGGCAGAGTGCTGCGTGGGGGAAGGGGCCGCCTTCAGATCCAGCCGCGGGCGAGGGGAGCGCCGCACCCGCCGCGACCGGCGACAACTCCCGCCGTCCCTCGCCACCCTCGCGGCCAAGGGAACGGAGGGTCACCACCTGCGGCGCCGCTTGCAGGGAGACAGCGCCGCCTCGCCACCCGAGGCCGCCGCCTCGGCGTCCGGAGCCCTCCGGTCGGGAGCAGCAAATCCTCGCCGCCGCCGTCCTTGACGACCCCGCGGGCGGCGCCGGAGATCCCCTCGGGCGGCGGCGAGGGGGGAGGGGGGAGGCGGGAGGGGAGGTTCGGCGGCTAGGGTTCGGCGCCGCCCGAGTCGCCCCAAGCGGAGCGACGCGGGGGCCCTGTTAAACTTTCCCCCGAAAATCAGAATTCAAAGCGCCTTGCCCACAGCAAGGCACGGCGTAACTGGCGGGCAGGCAGCCGTTGGATGCAGGGGGGCGGCTCAGATTGAGTGATGTAACGCGAAACACTATAGCTGACATTGTAGACCAGGGTACTGTGAATAATCTCCTGTAGACGAGTCACTGTAGCTTGGGGTACTGTTCACGCGGATCTGTCCGTTGACCCTCGACCGGACGGTGTGGAGAGGGGAGCCAGTCACTGTACTGTTCACCGGTGACTTGCTCACAACAAGTCACTGGATCTCAATCCATATCTGTAGTCCAATCGTTGAATACCACAAATTAAATCTTAAATCCTACTCTAATTCCTACCAACATCTAGCAGCAGGATTTTAAGTGGCATGTGATGTTTACTGAAACACAATTTAAGGGACAACATTCAATTGGCGGCTATGACACGAGCGGTTGGCTATGTGAAAACCAATCAAAATATAGGTTAGCATTCAAGCGAGCTGCTCAATGATATCATACTGAAGTCACACTCAATTTGTTCAAATACTGGTTGGGCGTTTCATATACATGCGCGCGGACGGAAAAGCCTACGGCAAGATTCAGCTGTGAACCGAGTTGCGGTGAAAAAAGGGTGTCGTGAAATGTGAGTTCCCCCACTTGAGCTGTCCAGCAGAGGTTTCACCCTCGTCCTTATCGTCATCGGCACAGCTCCTGCTTTGCCCGCGCCCATGGTTTGGCTTTAGCGCAACTTGTCTGTTAGCCATAGCCAGGTGCCCTGCTCCGAGGGAGGAGCCAGACTGGCCACTTGGCGGGACAAGATTCTCCCACTTGGCCGTACAAATCGACAGGAAATCGACCGAGCGAGCTAGATTCAAGGAATCGTTGTTCAAGGCGGTGTGTACGCGGTTGGAGCAGGTGACTATGAAGGTTTTCACCCAACATAGGTGGCAGCATAACCTTCGGATTGGTCCATCTCACCTTTCGACATAGGCACAGTGTCGCTCTATAGGACTCTACTATTGTTGATTTGTCGGTTTTTGTTTTCTTCTGGTTATCAGACTTTTGGTGTTCGGCTATGTACATCCTAGTTATGCAGATGTCGGGTGTTGCTCATAATGCTTTGTATCCACTTGATGCTACATTTTGAGTTAATAGAATCGCCCTTTATCAAAAAAGATTCAAGGAACCATCTAAGCCAAAAGTTCATTTTTTTGGCGGGAAGTTAATGCTACTGTTTTCTACTAAAGAACACTCCCTCCATTCCATAATGTACTGCGCCCGCGTATTCCAAGAACTAAGTTTGATCATAAATTTAACCAACGAGACCGACTGCGGCGGGAGCAAAAATCATACCAACGAATTCACATTTCGATACGAATTCAGTGGTATATATTTTAGCTCCCGCTGCAGTCGGTCTTGTTCACTAAATTTATGGTCAAATCTAGATCTCGAAAAGCGCAAACACACTACATTGTGAAATGAAGGAAGTACTACACTACAATATGCGAAGTTGAGAAAGCATTGTACAGTACAATATACTAAGTTTTCCATATGGCCGCCGACAGCATCTGCGGTATTGAACCAATAATATGAATGAAAGGCATTTATTTGACAAAGCAGACCACCGGTCTAGTGTTATCAGGCTAACCGTAACGGGAGTATCCTAACTAGTGAGTATTATGCAGGACGAGTGTTGAGTATTATATTATGATACGGTATCATAATAAATTCTATGCTAATGTGTCATGCATATTAATAAATAAGGACATATGATATTAACTTATGATACTATGCACTACGAAATGATACTTCTTCTATTTTTATTTACTCTGCATATTAGAGTTGACTGAAGTCAAACTTTGTAAACTTTGACCAAGTTTATAGAAAACAATATAAATATTTATCATAACAAATTTATATGATGTAAAAGTACAGTCAATAATAAATTAAGGGTTTTGATTTGTTATGGTATATGTTAATATTTTTGTTTATAAACTTTGCTAAAGCTTACAAAACTTGACTTCGATCAAAGCTAACACGCAGACTAAATAAAGATGGAGGAAGTATCATATGTGTGATATTAATATATGATACTCTTCACCACGACCAGCCTCATACGAGTAGTCGACACTAGAGATTTATGGTATTCCCTCTGTTTCTTTTTACTTTGCATATAAGATTTGGTCAAAGCCAAACTTCGAACAGTTTGACTAGCTTTTTTGGAAAATATATCAACATTCACACTATCAAATATTATTTGATGCCTGATGAAACTAATTTTCATAATGTATAACTTTAGTATTGTACATGTTGATATATTTTACTATAAAATTAGTCAAACTTTGTAAAGTTTGACTTTGTAAAGTTTGACTTTGTAAAGTTTGACTTTGACCAAATCTTATATGCAGACAAAAAAACGAAGAGAGTACTACAAACACTAGAAACGGGAGTAACGATCACTGAACGGGAGGTGCAAGCCGTACGGAGTAATTAGCAAGAATGGTACGACCAGTTGTCCCAGTTGAACGTAAATCTCCGTCGCTGCTGCCAGCGCCAGTTGCCTGGTTCAGTGGCTCCGGCCTTGTTTGAATCGGATCCCTATCTCCACTTGCTGGTCACTGGCCTGCTCCTCTTGGTGTGCGCTCGACAAGCCTTATCCCACTTGTCGCACAATGTTCCAGAAACTTCGAGCCAAGTAGAGTAGGAAGCAACACATCCTACTCGGACAGTTATCCAGCATAAAGTTTTGTCGAAGGATTCTCGGAGATGCTATGCAATACAGGCCAGGTGCAGAAATGGAAATGATCTACTGCGATGAGTGATGCTTTACGTTTCACCTGACCTCTATATAAGGCCGACGTGCTACGCGAAGAAACACATAGCCTTCCTTCGACAACACAAACAGCGATACCTGAAACAACAAACATTGATTCCCCGTACACGATGTGCGGAGGGAAGTTCGCCACCAACGACCGCGGCAAGCAGCGTCCCGGCCAAGCCCTGTCGGCGGCGGCGGGGAAGGCGAAAATGCGCGGCAGCTGGACGACGGATGAGGATTCTGACGACTGGGAGGCCGCCTTCCGGGAGTTCATGGCCGCCGACGACGGCGACGTCCGCAATGAGCCGCTCCCCACAGGCATCATGGCATCCTGCGAGCTATACCGCTCGCCGGCCATGGCGAGGCCGAAGCGGCGCAGGGCGAGCCCTAGCCACCCGTACCGCGGCATCCGGCAGCGGGCGTGGGGGAGGTGGTCGGCGGAAATCCGCGACCCCATCAAGGGCGCTCGCGTCTGGATCGGCACCTTCGACACGGCCGCGGAGGCCGCGCGCGCCTACGACGCCGAGGCGCGGCGCATCCACGGTAGAAAGGCCAGGACCAACTTCCCTGCAGCGCCGGCGGCGCCGTGCAGCCATCGTCCTGGGCCGTCTTGTTGCAGCACCGATGACGGCGCCGACAACGTGGCCCGTGCGACGGAGAGCGCCTCGTCGTCGTCCAAGCATGTCCACGGGATTGCGCCTTCCGACGCGCGCATACTGCTGGAATGCTGCTCGGACGACGTCATGGAGAGCCTCCTCGCCGGCTCCGACATGGCCGGCAACATGGACCTCCCGGAGCTTCCGGTTCCCGAGCTAACAATAACACATGCATCCGGTAGCAATTTTGTTAAAAACACTTTGTATGAAACATACACGTAAGTGCCCTAGACCCAGCCGCCGGGGGCGCACACTCCCTCCTCCCCTCCCTCCGCCGCCGTTGGGGGACGTCGCTGGTCTAAGCCCGAGGGCCGACGGCGGTGGCGGAGGACATCGCCTCTCTCCCGCCGATCTGGGGTTGTGCGAGGCCCCAAATCATGTGGAGGTGCGCCCGATCCGATCGGCAACGACGATGGTTGTGGCGCGGCGGCGTCGGAGGCGGCACGGGCTGCGGACGCGACGGCCAGCCTTGTTCAGGCGGCAGCGGCGGCGCGCCATCTCCTTTGGATCGGCGGCGGCGGCATGGAGGGCCTGGTGGTCGCGTCGGCGGCACCTCCGATCAGATCTGTTCTACCGGTGCACTCGGCGGTGATGGTCATCTCTTTCGTCAGGGGCGGTCGGCCTGCGGCTGGGTGGTCGGATCTCGAGGTTCGTCATCTAGTCCCGGCTACGAGTCACGAAGACATAGTTGCCGGTGAAAACCAAGCTGTTGGCGGGCGATGATGGCGTTTTGCGCCGTTATCTTGATGAAGTCATCGTCGTGTAACTGTTGTCGACTCACTCATGCTGCTTCGGGGGAAACCCTAGGATCTGGTCTTACAGTCGGCCGATGGCGGTATTATGGTATCGTTTCTCTCTTGGGAGCATCGTTTGTGGAGCAGCGCTGGAAGACAGAGGCAGGCGGTGGAGTGACTTCGTCTTGCATGGAGCTTCGGTGGAGCTGTCAAGTCATGCCTGACCGATAGGTGCTACGCTGAGTCATGCCTGGTTGGCAGGTGCTACGCACGACAGATCTTCTAGAGTCTTCGCGTCTGGACGGACGAGCATAGGGCGATGGTGCCGTTGGGCGCCGTGGTGGTGTCGACGGATGTCCGGATTGGCAAGGTTGATGCGGATCTCTCTCCAGAAGATGAGTCAGTGATCTGATGATGATGTCGGCTTCTAAAACGTGTGAATGTGGTGTGCGCTTTAGGCAAGCTGCACCGGCTGTTTATTCTGAATTTCTGATACATTATGTGGATGGATAGGCGACGACACCGATTTAGATATAAGGAGTGAGAGCACTCTGCGTTATCGAGTTGTAGGTGTGAGTGGTGTCTTTGGACAGACTGATGTATTGTCCTTGTTAGATCTTTATGAAATAATTAATAAAGATGGTTGCATGCATCGATGCAGAGGCTGGGTGTTTAACCTCCTTTAAAAAAATGTGTTCGTAAGTGTGTCTGGTTTCTTTTCTGTCTTAGAACAGGAGAATGAGCAATTTTAATGAGCTTTGGTACATCTACCTTAATTTTTTTATGAGTGTGTTTGATTTTTTTTTGCATGGTAATACGTGTCTCATTCATATCATAAAGAACAAAGTATAAGTCACGTAAGAATCGACATGACAAAATTGAAAAGATAGCAGAACATCTCTGAGCTTGACACTAAGGTCCGTCACCTGCCTCCGGCATCACCACAGCAGGCACAGAAGAAAAGAATGACGGATCACCTCCTCACCCGAGCTCGACGCGGCTTCATCGCTGATATGCAGCTTTGCGGACCTCCAAGGTGGCTCACCAAAAGTGAAGCCATTGCCGTTGAACGAATCAGACCGGGGCAACACCCCAAACACGCCATCAAACTCCAGATCTGGCACCCCACCACGACTAAGACGCCGAAGGAGGAAACCATACCTGCCATCCACCAACCACGAACCCAACACATGTTCCGTCTTCCAGATGTCATCGATGCAGACCACAATCTGCATCCGCTCCTGGACTATCTCCCAAGCTCCACGCTGACGCTGGAGCAAACGTCGTCGCAACGACGGAGCCCGAGGACACAGGTCCACCACGAGGATACAGCCGCCGCCACGCGATCCTTGCTTGAACAGACTGATTTCCAGATCCATCCCCAACCATAGGACCGATAGCCTCGTCAGAAAAGGATCCGAAGAATATTTATTCAGCGTCGTCATCGTCGTCGCCGAAGCAAAGGCGATGAACAACCTAAAAACCTAGACTACAGATGAGTAGAAACGATCCACACGCGTGGATCCGGCGACCCCCCTCACCACCGATGACCGAGGTCGCCGACGGAGGGGAGCCGCCGGAAAACGGCGTTGGAAGATCGGCCTCTGGCGGCGGCTAGGGTTGCAGCCGCTAGTGTGTTTGATTGATTGCACCGGTTTTCGATGGTTGCATTAGAAAGAGTAAAATGCAAGCGCGGTCCTAATTCTTTCCCAAAAGTGTTGATTGGGTCCTAATTCTTTCAGATTGCATATCTGGGTCCTAATTCTTTCTAAGTTGTTCATCCGAGGTCCTAATTTTGTCTGACCGCCGCTGACCAGCTCGCGTGGCGCTTTGACCGCCGCCACGTCGACTCAAGGGCCCATGTGTGATAACGACCAGCCGTGCATTTTTTCAAAAGAGCCCCCCAACCCTAATCTCTTCACAGCCGTAGTCCTTTTCCTCTCCTCTTCCCCACCTCTCTCTGCTCTGGCGAAACAGGGGAGATCGACGGCGGTGGTCCGGTGAGAAGAGGCAGGCGGCCATCGCAGGCGCTTGTCCGGCGGCGGCGCCGCTAGGATGGCGCCCGTGCATCGGCGACCGGAGATCCTCCTCTGCGATACGGTCAGTGTGGTGCCCGTAACCCTAACCCTCGATCCTCTTTTTCTGCGGATTCCGATTTAGCTCGAATCGATGGTAGTATTTGACTGAATCCCTCGATACCTAGGACCACAAGAGGAGGTTTTTACCGTAGAAATCAACTATGCTGGATTTTTCTGCGGATTTGGCCGATCGAAGACGTATGCCGATGGGAAAGTTGCTCTGTTCGATGGTTGCGAAGTAGATACATGGTCTCCTCTCTGGCTCACTAATTTTATGCATCAATTGGGATATAGTGACCAATCTAAGCATGTTATTTACTGGTTACTGCCTGGAAAGAATTTAGGTGATGGACTACGGATTGTGGACTGTGACACTGACACTTTGCACATGACAGCAGTTGTTCCAAAATTCCAGTACTTTCAATTGTTTGTTGATCACAAAGACATGGCCTTTGACAGTCTAATTGATAATATTCATGTTAGTGGTACACCTGAGCTACCTCCTGTACTAAGCCCTAAATCTCCTGGGTTTAGTAGTGGAATAAGAGGAAGTCCCAGGTTTAAGGTGAGAATACTCCTACATAGAAAAATGAGCTCATTCATCTTCTGCATTGCTTCTGCATACACCACAGTCTCAACAATGCTCTGCTTCTTCACTTGCAGACGAGCTAGCGGCGGCCGACATGGCGGCGACGGCGCGGCGCCAAAGAGAGGGAGAGAGCGAGCAGAAGACCTAGGGACCGGAGAATGAGGAAAGCATAAACTCCAGGGGCCAAACTGCTTAAATTCCCAACCTCCAACTGCGGGAAATCTCCCGCGTGGGCCCTCGAGTCGACGTGGCGGCGGTCAAAGCGCCACGCGAGCTGGTCAGCGGCGGTCAAACGAAATTAGGACCTCGGATGAACAACTTAGAAAGAATTAGGACCCAGATGTGCATTTTGAAAGAATTAGGACCCAATCGACACTTTTGGGAAAGAATTAGGACCGCGCTTGCATTTTACTCCATTAGAAAATTGAGTAGACTGGTTGAGAATATACAGGGTAAAATACTACACTTGTATATTGTTTGGTTGCATGCATATAAAGTCTCCGCGTCGTGAAAACACCCGGTATTTGGTAGCCTACCTCACATGATGATTACGAGTTAACTACTACACTTAAACCACAGCACCTCGGCCAGCGTTGTACGGTGACAACGCCGTCGTGAAGCACCACGGTAGTTCCTCGGAGGCCACTGGCTGAAGTCTCCGCCGCCACCGCATGTCGCTCAGCTCCGTGTCCAGGCTGCCCAACAGGTCCTGCTGCTGCTGCGTCAGCGAGGATTGCAGCACTAGCCTCCGGGCAGACGATTAGTAGGTGCGTGGACACAAACAGGTCGTGGATGTTGTTGCCGCCAGTCCCTCGCCGCTGGAGCTTTCTCTCTCGCATGAACGTAGAAGAAAGAAGGAAGAGGAACGATGCAATGGACACAACAAGCTTTACCCGGCGCACGTACGCTGCCGGCCGCACCAACAGCCGATCGTTTTCATTCCTGAGCTCGAACTCAGCCACCGGACAACAACGAGTACACAGAGGGCCTTCTATACCCAAGCTACACACATCAGGCTAGCTACCACACGCAAGCACGCATGCATCCACTGCAGCGAAAGCTAACTACATGCACGCATGCAGCCCACGACCCGGCTGCATGACGCCCGCGCCTGCCGAGTCCACGATCCGCACGGCGTGACCAACTAACCGCATGCAACTAGACGGAGCGCCCACGCAACGCCCGCCCCGCGCTCCTCAGCTCCCGCGCCCGCCGCGCACGCACCCCAACGGGATACGACTGGTTCCAGCGCCTGGCGCGGTCACACCTCGCGCGTCCGTCTAACCAACACACACACACATGACCCCGCCGTGCACCCGCCGCGCCCGACACGCCCGGCGCAATCGCGGTGGCTTATGCCCAACACTCACCCCCCTTAGCCACGAATTACAGCAGGTGAGTTCATCGTCGTCAATGTCGCCATGGCCGTCGCATCGCACCGCTGCGGCCTCCGCCATGCCGTCGACGTCGTTGTAGCCGCCGCCGTCCTGACGTCGCTGCCACACCTGCCACCGTGCCGCCGTGCCCTTCGCGTGCACTCCCCACGTCCCCGCGCTCCCGGCCCGCGCTCCCGCGCGCACGTACGCTATCTGCGCAACTAGGTCCAGTGCCTCGACGCGGTCCACTCCCACGGTCCCGACGCGTCTGGTGCGCACCCATAACACGCACCGGTCGCGCCCGGCTCGCCACCGCGTCTTATTGCCCTGCACTGCCGTGCCGTCAACCGTAGCGCAGCGCCTCCACGGTCGTCGCGCCGAGCCGCCGCGGCCTCTGCGACACCACGCAGGTCCTCCGCGACTTCCTCGTCTCCGCGACCGCCACTGCTCGCCGCGCGCACGGCATCACGCCACACCGCCGTGGACTCGCCGCGCGTTGCCGACGCCACGCGCTCGCCGCACGCCCGGCATCACGCCACACCGCCGTGGACTCGCCGCGCGTTGCCGAGATCTTCATGTCCGCCGCGCGCCACGGCCGCCCCCCGAACCTGTGGCTCTGAATACCAAATGTTGTTGCCGCCAGTCCCTCGCCGCCGGAGCTCTCTCTCTCTCTCTCTCTCCCTCGCACAAACATAGAAGAAAGAAGGAAGAGGAGCGATGCAGTGGACACAACAAGCTTTACGCGGTGCACGTACGCCGCCGGCCGCACGAACAGCCGATCGTTTTCATTCCTGAGCTCGAACTCAGCCACCGGACTACAACGAGTACACAGAGGGTCTTTTATACCCAAGCTACACATATCAGGCTAGCTACCACACGCAAGCACACATGCATCCACCGCAGCCAGAGCTAACTACATGCACGCATGCAGCCCACGACCCGGCTGCATGACGCCCGCACCTGCGGAGTCCACGATCCGCACGGCGTGACCAACTAACTGCATGCAACTAGACGGAGCGCCCACACAATGCCTGGCCCGCGCTCTTCAGCTCCCGCGCCCGCCGCGCACGCACGCCAACGGGACGCGACTGGTTCCAGCGCCTGGCGCGGCCACACCTAGCGCGTCTATCTAATCAACACACACACAAACACATGACCCCGCCGTGCACCTGATGACCCACAAGTGTAGGGGATCAATCGTAGTCCTTTTGATAAGTAAGAGTGTCGAACCCAACGAGAAGTAGAAGGAAATGATAAGCGGTTTTCGGTAAGGTTTTTTCTGTAAGCACTGAAATTATAGGTGGTAGATAGTTTTATGGTAAGATAAATAGTAACAAGTAACAAGTAAATAAAGTAAATAAAGTGCAGCAAGGTGGCCCAATCCTTTATGTAGCAAAGGATAAGCTTGGACAGTTTCTAATAATAAGAAAGAAGCTCCCGAGGACACATGGGAATTATCGTCAAGCTAGTTTTCATCACGTTCATATGATTCGCGTTTGGTACTTTGATAATTTGATATGTGGGTGGACCAGTGTTTGAGTACTGCCTTTACTTGGACAAGCATCCCACTTATGATTAACCCCTATTGCAAGCGTCCGCAACTACATAAGAGGTATTAAGGTAAACCTAACCACAACATTAAACATATGGCAAAGCATATTCATGTTCATAATCAGAGGGATAATAATATGCATAAAGGATCTAAACATATGATCTTCCACCAAGTAAACCAATTAGCATCAACTATAAGGAGTAATCAACACTACTAGCAACTCACATGTACCAATTTGTGGTTTTGATACAAGATTGGATACAAGAGATGAACTAGGGTTTTGAGAGGAGATGGTGCTGGTGAATATGTTGATGGGGATTGACCCCCTCCCGATGAGAGGATCGTTGGTGATGACGTTGGTGATGATTTCCCCCTCCCGGAGGGAAGTGTCCCCGGCAGAACAGCTCCGCCAGAGCCCTAGATTGGTTCCGCCAAGGTTCCGCCTCGTGGCGGCGGAGTTTCGTCCCGTAAGCATGCCCACGCTTTTTTCCAGGGTAAAAGCTCTGATATAGCAAAAGATGGACACCGGGGGCCCATCAGTGGGTCCAGGAGACAGGGGCGCGCCCAGTAGGGGGGAGGCGCGCCCTCCACTCTCCTGGACAGGGTATGGGCCCCCTGGTGTATTTCTTTCCTCCAATAATTCTTATTAATTCCAAAAAGATGTTTCGTGGAGTTTCAGGATTTTTGGAGCAGTGCAGAATAGGTTTCCAACATTTGCTCCTTTTCCAGCCAGAATTCCAGCTGCCGGCATTCCCCCTCTTCATGGTAAACCTTGTAAAATAAGAGAGAATAGCCATAAGTATTGAGATATAATGTGTAATAACAGCCCATAATGCAATAATATGATATAAAAGCATGATGCAAAATGGACGTATCAACTCCCCCAAGCTTAGACCTCGCTTGTCCTCAAGCGGAAGCCGATATCGAAAAATATGTCCACATGTTTAGAGATAGAGGTGTCGATAAAAATAAAATACGGACATGAGGGCATCATGATCATTCTTATAACAACAACATATATAGATTTTATCATATGATTTCTTATGCTCAAGTAACAATCAATTCACAATGTCAAGTATGGTTCAAAAACTTCATTGGGAACTAACAAACTATAATCTCAGTCATTGAAGCAATTGCAATTTATCATAACATCAGAAAGAGTCAACAATAGAGCTTTTCAGCAAGTTCACATACTCAATTATCTTGTAGTCTTCTATAATTGCTAACACTCACACAATACTTGTGGTTATGGAGTTTCAACCGGACACTGAGAAAGATAGGGGCTTATTGTGTTGCCTCCCAACGTATTCACCTTTAGGTGATGTCAACAATAATAGCCCATGCTAACTTACATCCAATTGGATATATATATATCATGATCTTTCAAACACGAGGAGCTTGCCAAAGGATAAAATGAAAAAGGGAAAGGTGTGGATCACCTTGACTCAAGCATAAAGTAAAAACATAAAGTAAAAGATAGGCCCTTCGCAGAGGGAAGCAGAGGTTGTCATGTGCGTTTAGGGTTGATGCACAAAATCTTAATGCAAAAGAACGTCACTTTATATTGCCCCTTGTATGTGGACCTTTATTATGCAGTCCGTCGCTTTTATTACTTCCACAACAAGATCGTACAAAGCTTATTTTCTCTGCACTAATAAGTCATACATATTTAGATAGCAATTTTTATTGCTTGCAACATGACAACTTACTTGAAGGATCTTACTCAATCCATAGGTAGGTATGGTGGACTCTCATGGCAAAACTGGGTTTAAGGATATTTGGAAGCACAAGTAGTATCTCTACTTGGTGCAAGGAATTTGGCTAGCATGAGGGGGAAAGGCAAGCTCAACATGTTTGGAAGGTCAATGACAATATACTTTAACTGAGATGTCGAAAACATAAACCATTACGTTGTCTTCCTTGTCCAACGTCAACTCTTTTAGCATGTCATACTTAATGAGTGCTCCCAATTATAAAAGGTGTCCAAGATAATATATTTATATGTGAACCCCTCTTTCCTTATCACTTCCTATTAATTGCAACGATGACCAAAACTACGTTCATCAACTCTCAACAATTTTTATGCCTCATACTTTCTATGTGTGAAGTCATCACTATTCATAAGATCAATATGAACCCTTTTATTCTTTCTACTTTCTCAAGATCATAGCAACATAGCAAAGCCCTTGACTCAACACTAATCTTTATTATAGATAGCTCACGGACTCGATTACAAAAAGAGATCACAAAGCAAAACTCAAAACTACTTGATATCAAAACTTTGATCTACTAGATCAAGATACTACTAAAAGGATCGAACTAAATAAAACGGTAAAGATAGGAGTGTGATGGTGATACGATACCGGGGCATCTCCTCCAAGCTTGGACATTGCCAAGGGGAGTGCCCATACCCATGTGATTATGTCCTCGGAGGTGATGAAGGTGGTGATGATGACGGTGGATAATTGCACATTGAGCGTAAAAGCTCCTCCAACTTGCGGATAATGCCCTTGAGTCCGGCGATATGATCCTTCAATAGGATATTCTCCTGTGTGAGATACTTGTTATGTATGCGAGCTAACTCGATCATCTTGAAAGTTTCAATCTCTGTTGGAGTGAAAAGGTGAGGTAAAGGTTGAGGGATGTCTTCTTCTTTCACCGCCGGAGTTTGAACCTCCATGGCCTTCTTGATCCCTTCATCCTTGTTGATCTCTTTTGGTTCTTCTCTTTTTAGCTCTATCTTCAATAGCCAAGCATCCTTGTCTTCATTGTTGGAGGAGGGCGACGTCATGGTGCTCTTAATCTGCAATATAGACAGCTCGAAACGAAAACAGAGGATATTTGCGTGATACGGTGGTCAAAACCTTCGGGATTATATATAATGAATTTTTTTCTGACCAAAATACGTAATGTGCAAGAAAACGGAGTCCGGGAGGCACACGAGGTGCCCACGAGACAGGGTGGCGCGCCCAGTAGGGGGGGCACCCTCCACTCTCGTGGAGGCCTTGTGTCCTTTTCGGACTACTTCTTTCTTCCTAAAATTCTTAAATATTCCAAAACTGATAAAAATTGCCATTGGAGTTGTTTTGGAGTCGGTTTAGTTACCGTACCACATACCTATTCCTTTTCGGAGTCTGGAACGTTCTGGAGAGTGTCCCTTATGTATTCCTCAGGGGTTACGATTTCAATAATATTAGTTTCAACATTGATAGGATTACCTGAAATATAATGTTTAATTCTTTGACCATTTACCACCCTTGGACTTGTGCCTTCAAAGTTGTTGATTTTTATAGCACCAGAATGATAGAACTCCTCAATAATGTAAGGACCTTCCCATTTTGAGAGAAGTTTTCCTGCAAAAAATCTTAAATGAGAGTTGAATAATAACACATAATCTCCTACGTTAAACTCACGCTTTTGTATCCTTTTATCATGCCAGCGTTTGACTTTTTCTTTGAATAACTTGGCATTCTCATAGGCTTGGGTTATCCATTCATCAAGTGAGCTAATATCAAACAACCTCTTCTCACCGGCAAGTTTGAAGTCATAGTTGAGATCTTTAATAGCCCAATATGCTTTATGTTCAAGTTCAAGAGGTAAATGACACGCTTTTCCATAAACCATCTTATATGGAGACATACCCATAGAATTTTTGTATGCAGTTCTGTAGGCCCATAATGCATCATCAAGTTTTTTGGACCAATTCTTTCTAGATCTATTCACAGTCTTTTGCAAAATTAATTTGAGCTCTCTATTGCTCAACTCTACTTGACCACTAGACTGCGGATGATAAGGAGATGCGATTCTATGATTAACATCATACTTAGCAAGCATCTTACGGAAAGCACCATGAATAAAATGTGAACCACCATCAGTCATAAGATATCTAGGGACTCCAAACCTCGGAAAAATAACTTCTTTAAGCATTTTAATAGAAGTGTTATGATCAACACTACTAGTTGGAATAGCTTCTACCCACTTAGTAACGTAATCAACAGCAACTAAAATATGTGTATAACCATTAGAGGCAGGAAAAGGTCCCATATAATCAAAGCCCCAAACATCAAACGGTTCAATAACAAGAGAGTAATTCATAGGCATTTCTTGACGTCTACTAATGTTACCTATTCTTTGACATTCATCACAAGATAAGACAAACTTACGAGCATCTTTGAAGAGAGTAGGCCAATAAAAACCAGATTGTAGTACCTTGTGTGCAGTTCTATCTCCAGCGTGGTGTCCTCCATAGGATTCAGAGTGACACTTGCGTAGGATCTGTTCCTGTTCATGCTCAGGCACACAACGTCTAATAACACCATCCACTCCTTCTTTATAAAGGTGTGGGTCATCCCAGAAGTAATGTCTTAAATCGTAAAAGAATTTTTTCTTTTGCTGGTATGTGAAACTAGGCGGCATAAATTTAGCAACAATGTAATTAGCATAATCAGCATACCAAGGAGCAGTACGAGAAGCATTAATGACCGCTAATTGTTCATCAGGAAAGCTATCATCAATAGGCAGTGGGTCATCAAGAACATTCTCTAACCTAGACAAGTTGTCTGCAACGGGGTTCTCAGCTCCCTTTCTATCAATAATATGTAAATCAAATTCTTGGAGCAAGAGAACCCATCTAATGAGCCTAGGCTTAGCACCTTTCTTTTCCATAAGATATTTAATAGCAGCATGATCAGTGTGAATAGTAACTTTGGAATCAACAATATAAGGTCTAAACTTATCACATGCAAACACAACTGCTAAGAATTCTTTTTCAGTAGTAGCATAATTTCTCTGGGCAGTATCAAGAGTCTTACTAGCATACTGGATAACATTCAATTTCTTATCAACTCTTTGCCCTAGAACAGCACCTACAACATAATCACTAGCATCGCACATAATTTCAAAAGTTAAATTCAAATCAGGCGGCTGAACAATAGGTGCAGTGATCAAAGCTTTCTTAAGTATTTCAAATGCTTCTACACAATCATCATCAAAGACAAAAGGAATATCTTTTTGCAATAAATTAGTCAGAGGCCTAGAGATTTTAGAAAAGTCCTTAATGAACCTCCTATAAAAACCGGCATGACCAAGGAAACTTCTTATACCTTTTATGTCCTTGGGACATGGCATCTTTTCAATAGCATCAACTTTGGCTTTATCAACTTCAATACCTCTCTCGGAGATCTTATGCCCCAAGACAATGCCTTCATTAACCATAAAGTGACACTTTTCCCAATTCAGGACGAGACTAGTGTCTTCGCATCTCTGCAAAACTCGATCAAGGTTGCTCAAACAATCATCAAAAGAGGATCCATAAACGGAGAAATCATCCATGAATACCTCACAAATCTTTTCACAAAAATCAGAGAATATAGCCATCATGCATCTTTGAAAGGTAGCAGGTGCATTACATAAACCAAAAGGCATACGTCTATAAGCAAAAGTACCAAAAGGGCAAGTAAAAGTAGTTTTAGATTGATCCTTCGCTGACACAGGTATTTGAGAGAAACCAGAATAACCATCTAGAAAGCAGAAATGTGTGTGTTTGGATAGTCTTTCTAGCATTTGATCAATAAAAGGTAAAGGGTAATGATCTTTCTTAGTAGCTTTATTTAACTTACGGAAATCAATTACCATCCTATAACCTGTAATAATTCTTTGCGGGATCAATTCATCTTTATCATTAGGAACAACGGTAATACCTCCCTTTTTAGGAACACAATGGACAGGGCTTACCCATTCACTATCAGCAACGGGATAAATAATACCTGCCTCAAGGAGCTTTAGTATCTCCTTTCTTACCACTTCTTTCATCTTGGGATTTAGTCGTCGTTGAGGATCTCTAACTGGTTTGGCATCTTTCTCCACTGTAATTTTGTGTTGGCATAATGTGGGACTAATGCCCTTAAGATCATCCAGAGTATATCCAATAGCTGCTCGGTGCTTCTTCAGAGTTTTCAATAATCTTTCTTCTTCTTGCTCTGAAAGGTTAGCACTAATAATAACAGGGTATATTTCCTTTTCATCAAGATAAGCATACTTAAGATTATCAGGTAATGGTTTGAGTTCAAACACGGGATCACCCTTGGGTGGAGGGGGATCCCCAAGAATTTCAACGGGAAGGTTATGTTTCAGCATAGGTTCCTGTTTAAGGAACACTTCATCTATTTCCCTTCTTTCCTTCATAAACATATCGTTTTCATGGTCTAGCAAATATTGTTCTAACGGATCAGTAGGAGGCACAGCAATGGAAGCAAGACCAATAATCTCATCCTTACTAGGTGGTTCCCTATCACGAGGTTCTCTATGAAACTTAGCAAAATTAAACTCATGAGACATACCATATATGCCAACGGTGACAGTATCTTTTTCACAATCAATCTTAGCACTAGCTGTATTCAAGAAGGGTCTACCAAAAATAATGGGACAAAAATCATCTTGTGGGGAACCAAGAACAAGAAAATCAGCAGGGTATTTAACCTTCCCACACAAAACTTCAACATCTCTAACAATCCCAAAGGTTTAATGGTATCCCTATTAGCAAGCTTAATAGTAACATCAATGTCTTCTAATTCAATGGGTGCAATGTCATGCATAATTTCTTGATATAAGGTATAAGGTATTGCACTAGCACTAGCACCCATATCACATAATCCATGATAACAATGATCTCCTATTTTAACAGAAATAACAGGCATGCCTACGACAGGTCTATGTATCTTAGTATCTGGTCTAGCAATATTAGCAGTCTCACCACAGAAATAAATAACATGCCCATCTAAATCATCATCCAAGAGATCTTTAACCATAGCAATACTAGGTTCAACATTAATTTGCTCAGGAGGTGTATAAGTCCTAGTATTACTCTTACGAACAACAGTCGAAGCTTTAGCATGATCCTTTATCCTAACAGGAAAAGGAGGTTTCTCAACATAAGTAGTAGGAACAATAGGATCACTATAGGTGATAGTCTTTTCTTCAACTGTAATAGGTGCAACTACTTTCACTTCAACAGGAGGATTATATTTAAACCACTTCTCTTTAGGGAGATCAACGTGAGTAGCAAAAGATTCACAGAAAGAAGCTACTATCTCAGAGTCAAGTCCATACTTAGCGCTAAATCCACGAAAAGCATCGGTATCCATAAAAGATTTAACACAATCGAACTTAGGTGTCATACCTGACTCCTTACCATCGTCGGAACCCCAATCTTCAGAGTTGCGTTTAATTCTTTCCAATAAGTCCCATTTGAAATCAATAGTCTTCAGCATATAAGAACCAGCACAGGAAGTATCGAGCAGGTTGCGATTATCAAGAGAAAGCCGAGCATAAAAGTTTGAATAATCATTTCCCGAGAGAGCTCATGATTGGGGCATGAATATAACATTGACTTAAGCCTCCCCCAAGCTTGAGCGATGCTTTCTCCTTCGCGAGGCCAGAAATTATATATGTAATTACGATCACGATGAACAAGATGCATAGGATAGAACTTCTGGTGAAATTCCAACTTCAATCGCTTATAATTCCAAGATCTCGTATCATCACATAGCCTATACCATGTCAATGCATCTCCCTTCAAAGATAAAGGGAAGACCTTCCTTTTGACAACATCATCGGGAATACCTGCAAGCTTAAATAATCCACAAACTTCATCCACAAAGATAAGGTGTAAATCGGGATGCAATGTTCCATCTCCTGCAAATGGATTAGCTAGCAGTTTCTCTATCATACCCGAAGGAATCTCAAAGTAAATATTTTCATAAAGTTCAGTAGGTTGAGGAGCAACTCTTTGCTCTTCTGGTCGGGGTGAAGATACCCCGAACAAGCCCCTCAAAGGATTAGTTTCCATAGTGACAAGTAACAGAAAATTTCAGCACACTATATAAATGTTTCCTTACCAAGTTCCACTCACCAAAAGCGCTACACTCCCCGGCAACGGCGCCAGAAAAGAGTCTTGATGACCCACAAGTGTAGGGGATCTATCGTAGTCCTTTCGATAAGTAAGAGTGTCGAACCCAACGAGGAGCAGAAGGAAATGATAAGCGGTTTTCAGTAAGGTTTTCTCTGCAAGCACTGAAATTGTAGGTGATAGATAGTTTTGTGATAAGATAAATAGTAATGAGTAACAAGTAAATAAAGTAAATAAAGTGCAGCAATGTGGCCCAATCCTTTATGTAGCAAAGGATAAGCCTGGACAATTTCTAATAATGAGAAAAGAGCACCCGAGGACACATGGGAATTATCGTCAAGCTAGTTTTCATCACGTTCATATGATTCGCGTTCAGTACTTTGATAATTTGATATGTGGGTGGACCGGTGCTTGGGTACTGCCCTTACTTGGACAAGCATCCCACTTATGATTAACCCCTATTGCAAGCATCCGCAACTACAAAAGAAGTATTAAGGTAAACCTAACCACAACATTAAACATATGGATCCAAGTCAGCCCCTAACAAAGCAACGCATAAACTAGGGTTTAAGCTTCTGTCACTCTAGCAACCCATCATCTACTTATTACTTCCCCATGCCTTCCTCTAGGCCCAAATAATGGTGAAGTGTCATGTAGTCGACGTTCACATAACACCACTAGAGGAAAAGACAACATACATCTCATCAAAATATCGAACGAATACCAAATTCACATGACTACTAATAGCAAGACTTCACCCATGTCCTGAGGAACAAACGTAACTACTCACAAAGCATATTCATGTTCATAATCAGAGGGGTAATAATATGCATAAAGGATCTGAACATATGATCTTCCACCAAGTAAACCAATTAGCATCAACTACAAGGAGTAATCAACACTACTAGCAACCCACAGGTACCAATTTGTGGTTTTGATACAAGATTGGATACAAGAGATGAACTAGGGTTTTGAGAGGAGATGGTGCTGGTGAAGATGTTGATGGAGATTGACCCCCTCCCGATGATAGGATCGTTGGTGATGACGTTGGTGATGATTTCGCCCTCCCAGAGGGAAGTGTCCCCGGCAGAACAGCTCCGCCAGAGCCCTAGATTGGTTCCGCCAAGGTTCCGCCTCGTGGCGGCGGAGTTTTGTCCCGTAAGCTTGCCCACGATTTTTTCCAGGGTAAAAGCTCTAATATAGAAGAAGATGGACACCGGGGACCCACCAGGGGGTCTAGGAGACAGGGGGCGCCCAGTAGGGGGGGGGGGAGCCCTCCACTCTCCTGGACAGGGTATGGCCCCCCTGGTGTATTTCTTTTGCCCAATAATTCTTATTAATTCCAAAAAGATGTTTCGTGGAGTTTCAGGATTTTTGGAGCAGTGCAGAATAGGTTTCCAACGTTTGCTCCTTTTCCAGCTAGAATTCCAGCTGCCGGCATTCCCCCTCTTCATGGTAAACCTTGTAAAATAACAGAGAATAGCCATAAGTATTGAGATGTAATGTGTAATAACAGCCCATAATGCAATAAATATTGATATAAAAGCATGATGCAAAATGGACGTATCAGCACCCGACGCGCCCGACACGCCCGGCGCAATCGCAGTGGCTTATGCCCAACAGTGGAGCCACAGGTGCAAGGAGGTGGATCCACCACCGGTGCCATCATCGTGGAGCGGGAGCAGGAGCTGTGGCCGCTCGGCATCGCACATGGTCACGGTAGCCGCACTGGATGGACAATGACTGTGAGTGGTTGGGTTGTGCCCCCAGCGGCGCCCGTAGCTCCCGCTCCTCCTCCGCTTACATATGGCCGAGCAGCACGCTCAATGCAGACCCTTCATTGCCGCCGCGGCCGCTCGTGAGGGCCATGGCCTGCTGCTCGGGCCCGCATGAGTACACCTCGTGATCTCCCCCATCGAAAAGGTGAGATCCAGGTGCACCTCCTGCATCACCATGCTCACGACGCTGCACAAGCATTTCACGAAGGCGTGCTCTATGGGCGCACTGGACTCCAGGAGCTCCTTCTTGCACGAGCGAGGACCGCGTCGGCGCGTCGTTGATCGGTCCGGCGATCCCGACGTGGGTGAACCGCGTAGCCACCGCAGGAGCCGCCTATGGGCGGTGTCGGGCGGGGGCTACTCGGCGATGTTGGGCAGCACGAGCGGGACGGCAGCAGTGTGGTAGCCATCTTCCCGAGTGGGGCGGCAGCACGAGTGAGGTGGAGGGGTGGACGCCGCGCTGGGGGCGGGCTATGCCACCGGGGCGACGAGTGGAGGAGGCGAGTGTTGCGGAATGTAGTAATTTCAAAAAAAATTCCTATGCACACGCAAGATCATGGTGACGCATAGCAATGAGAGGGAAGAGTGTCGTCCATGTACCCTCGTATACCGTAAGTGGAAGCGTTATGACAACGCGGTTGATGTAGTCGTATGTCTTCATGATCGACCGATCCTACTACCGAACATACGGCACCACCGCGATCTGCAGACGTTCAGCTCGGTGACGTCCCACGAACTCACGATCCAGTAGAGCTTTGAGGGATAGTTCCGTCAGCACGACGGCGTGATGACGGTGTTGATGAAGCTATCGAAGCAGGCTTCGCCTAAGCACCGCTACGATATGATCGAGGTGGATTATGATGGAGGGGCACACCACACACGGATAAAGATCAATGATCAACTTGTGTGTCTTGGGGTGCCCCCTGCCCCTGTATATAAAGGAGCAAGGGGGGAGGTGGCCGACCAAGGAGGAGGGCGCGCCAAGGGGGGAGTCCTACTCCCCTTTCCTAGTAGGAGAAGGGGGAAGGGAAGGACAGGAGGAGAAGGAAGGAGGGGGCGCCGCCCCATCCCCCTAGTCCAATTCGGACTAGGCTTGGGGGGGGGGGCGCACGGCCCAGCCCTAGCCAGCCCCTCTCTCTCTCTCCCTAAAGCCCATTAAGGCCCATATACTCCCTGGGTGGTTCCGATAACCTCCCGGTACTCCGGTATTTATCCAGTGACCCCCGGAACCCTTTCGGTGTCCGAATATAACCTTCCAATATATCAATCTTTATGTCTCGACCATTTCGAGACTCCTCGTCATGTCCGTGATCTCTTCCGGGACTCCAAACAACATTCGGTACATCAAAACACATAAACTCATAATATCGATTGTCATCGAACGTTAAGCGTGCGGACCCTACGGGTTCGAGAACTATGTATACATGACCGAGACACGTCTCCGGTCAATAACCAATACCGGAACCTGGATGCTCATATTGGCTCCTACATATTCTACGAAGATCTTTATCGGTTAAACCGCATAACAATATACATTGTTCCCTTTGTCATCAGTATGTTACTTGCCCGAGATTCGATCATCGGTATCTCAATACATAGTTCAATCTCGTTGCCGGAAAGTCTCTTTACTCGTTCCGTAATGCATCATCCCGCAACTAACTCATTAGTCACATTGCTTGCAAGGCTTATAGTGATGTGCATTACCGAGAGGGCCCAGAGGTACCTCCCCGACAATCGAAGTGACAAATCCTAATCTTGATCTATGCCAACTCAACAAGTACCATCGGAGACACCTGTAGAGCATCTTTATAATCACCCAGTTATGTTGTGATGTTTGGTAGCACACAAAGTGTTCCTCCGGTATTCGGGAGTTGCATAATCTCATAGTCATAGGAACATGTATAAGTCATGAAGAAAGCAATAGCAACAAACTAAACGATCAAGTGCTAAGCTAATGGAATGGGTCAAGTCAATCACATCATTCTCTAATGATGTGATCCCGTTAATCAAATGACAACTCATGTCTATGGCTAGGAAACTTAACCATCTTTGAATCAACGAGCTAGTTAAGTAGAGGCATACTAGTGACACTTCGTTTGTCTATGTATTCACACATGTACTAAGTTTCTGGTTAATACAATTCTAGCATGAATAATAAACATTTATCATGATATAAGGAAATATAAATAACAACTTTATTATTGCCTCTAGGGCATATTTCCTTCAGTCTCCCACTTGCACTAGAGTCAATAATCTAGATTACATAGTAATGATTCTAACACCCATGGAGTCTTGGTGCTGATCATGTTTTGCTCGTGAGAGGGGCTTAGTCAACGGGTCTGCAACATTCAGATCTGTATGTATCTTGCAAATATCTATGTCTCCCTCCTTGACTTGATCGCAGATGGAATTGAAGCGTCTCTTGATGTGCTTGGTTCTCTTGTGAAATCTGGATTCCTTTGCCAAGGCAATTGCACCAGTATTGTCACAAAAGATTTTCATTGGACCCGATGCACTAGGTATGACACCTAGATCGGACATGAACTCCTTCATCCATACTCCTTCATTTGTTGCTTCCGAAGCAGCTATGTACTCCGCTTCACACGTAGATCCCGCCACGACGCTTTGTTTAGAACTGCACCAACTGACAGCTCCACCGTTCAATATAAACACATATCCCGTTTGTGACTTAGAGTCCTCCAGATTAGTGTCAAAGCTTGCATTGACGTAACCATTTATGACGAGCTCTTTGTCACCTCCATAAACGAGAAACATATCCTTAGTCCTTTTCAGGTATTTCAGGATGTTCTTGACCACTGTCCAGTGATCCACTCCTGGATTACTTTGGTACCTCCCTGCTAAACTAATAGCAAGGCACACATCAGGTCTGGTACACAGCATTGCATACATGATAGAGCCTATGGCTGAAGCATAGGGAACACCTTTCATTTTATCTCTATCTTCTGAAGTGGTCGGCCATTGAATCTACTTCACACCTTGTAACACAGGCAAGAACCCTTTCTTTGCTTGATCCATTTTGAACTTCTTCAAAACTTTATCAAGGTATGTGCTTTGTGAAAGTCCAATTATGCGTCTTGATCTATCTCTGTAGATCTTGATGCCCAATATATAAGCAGCTTCACAGAGGTCCTTCATTGAAAAATTCTTATTCAAGTATCCTTTTATGCTATCTAGAAATTCTATATCATTTCCAATCAATAATATGTCATCCACATATAATATTAGAGATGCTACAGAGCTCCCACTCACTTTCTTGTAAATACAGTCTTCTCCAAAAGTCTGTATAAAACCATATGCTTTGATCACGCTATCAAAACGTTTATTCCAACTCCGAGATGCTTGCACCAGTCCATAGATGGATTGCTGGAGCTTACACACTTTGTTAGCATTCGTTGGATCGATAAAACCTTCAGGTTGCATCATATACAACTCTTCTTCTAGAAATCCATTCAGGAATGCAGTCTTTACATCCATTTGCCAAATTTCATAATCATAAAATGCGGCAATTGCTAACATGATTCGGACAGACTTAAGCATCGCTACGGGTGAGAAGGTCTCATCGTAGTCAACTTCCTTGAACTTGTCGAAAACCTTTCACAACAAGTCGAGCTTTGTAGACAGTAACATTACCATCAGCGTTAGTCTTCTTCTTGAAGATCCATTTATTCTCGATGGCTTGCCAATCATCGGGCAAGTCAACTGAAGTCCACACTTTGTTCTCATACATGGATCCCATCTCATATTTCATGGCCTCAAGCCATTTCGCAGAATCTGGGCTCATCATCGCTTGCTCATAGTTCGTAGGTTTGCCATGGTCAAGTAACATGACCTCCAGAACAGGATTACCATACCACTCTGGTGCGGATCTTATTTTGGTTGACCTACAAGGTATGGTAGTTACTTGATCTGAAGTGTTATGATCATTATCATCAGCTTCCTCACTAATTGGTATAGGGATCACATGAACTGATTTTTGTGATGAACTACTTTCCAATAAGGGAGCAGGTATAGTTACCTCATCAAGTTCTACTTACCTCCCACTCACTTCTTTCGAGAGAAACTCTTTCTCTAGAAAGGATCCATTCTTAGCAACGAATGTCTTGCCTTCGGATCTGTGATAGAAGGTGTACCCAACAGTCTCCTTTGGGTATCCTATGAAGACACATTTCTCCGATTTGGGTTTGAGCTTATCAGGTTGAAGCTTTTTCACATAAGCATCACAGCCCCAAACTTTAAGAAACGACAAATTTGGTTTCTTGCCAAACCACAGTTCATAAGGCATCGTCTCAATGGATTTAGATGGTGCCCTATTTAACGTGAATGCAACTGTCTCTAAAGCATAACCCCAAAATGATAGCGGTAAATCAGTAAGAGACATCATAGATCGCATCATATCTAATAAAGTGCGGTTACGACGTTCGGACACACCATTACGTTGTGGTGTTCCAGGTGGCATGAGTTGCGAAACTATTCCGCATTGTTTCAAATGAAGACGAAACTCATAACTCAAATATTCTCCTCCACGATCAGATTGTAGAAACTTTATTTTCTTGTTATGATGATTTTCCACTTCACTCTGAAATTCTTTGAACTTTTCAAATGTTTCAGACTTATGTTTCATTAAGTAGATATACCCATATCTGCTCAAATCATCTGTGAAGGTGAGAAAATAATGATACCCGCCGTGAGCCTCAATATTCATCGAACCACATACATCAGTGATACGTCTCCAACGTATCTATAATTTTTGATTGTTCCATGCTATTATATTACCCCTTTTGGATGTTTATGAGCTTTATTTTACACATTTATATCATTTTTGGGACTAACCTACTAACCGGAGACCTAGCCCGTATTGCTGTGTTTTTTGCCTATTTCAATATTTCAAAGAAAAGGAATATCAAAAGGAGTCCAAACGGAATGAAACCTTCGAGAGCATGATTTTTGGAACGAACGTGATCTAGAGGACTTGGAGTGCAAGTCAAGAAGCAATCGAGGTGGCCAGGAGATAGGAGGGCACGCCCACCCCTCCTGGGCGCACCCCTGTCTCCTGGGCCCCTCAGGCGGCCACCGGCGTACTTCTTCCTCCTATATATACCTACGTACCCCGAAAACATCCAGGGAGCAACCGAAAAATAGTTTCCACCGTCGTAACCTTCTGTATCCGCGAGATCCCATCTTGGAGCCTTCGCCGGTGCTCCGTCGGAGGGGGAATCGACCATGGAGGGCTTCTACATCAACACCATAGCCCCTCCGATGAGTTGTGGGTAGTTTACCACAGACCTTCGGGTCCATAGTTATTAGCTAGATGGCTTCTTCTCTCTTTTTGGATCTCAATAAAATGTTCTCCCTCTCTCTTGTGGAGATCTATTTGATGTAAACTCTTTTTGTGGTGTGTTTGTCGAGACCCGATGAATTGTGGGTTTATGATCAAGTTTATCTATGAGAAATATTTGAATCTTCTCTGAATTCTTTTATGTATGATTGAGTTATCTTTGCAAGTCTCTTCGAATTATCAGTTTGGTTTGGCCTACTAGATTGATTTTTCTTGCCATGGGAGAAGTGCTTAGCTTTGGGTTCAATCTTGCGGTGTCCTTACCCAGTGACAGAAAGGGTTGCAAGACACGTATTGTATTGTTGCCATCGAGGATAAAAAGATGGGGTTTATATCATATTTCATGAGTTTATCCCTCTACATCATGTCATCTTTCTTAATGCGTTACTCTGTTCTTATGAACTTAATACTCTAGATGCATGCTGGATAGCGGTCGATGTGTGGAGTAATAGTAGTAGATGCAGGCAGGAGTCGGTCTACTTGTCACGGACGTGATGCCTATATACATGATCATGCCTAGATAATCTCATAATTATTCGCTTTTCTATCAATTGCTCGACAGTAATTTGTTCACCCACCGTAATACTTATGCTATCTTGAGAGAAGCCACTAGTGAAACCTATGGCCCCCAGGTCTACCTTTTATCATATAAGCTTTCAATCTACTTTTATTTGCATCTTTACTTTTTGTATCTATATTATAAAATACCAAAAATATATTTATCTGATCATACTATCTCTATCAGATCTCACTTTCGCAAGTGGCCATGAAGGGATTGACAACCCCTTTATTGCGTTGGTTGCGAGTTCTTTGTTTGTTTGTGTAGGTGCGTGGGACTTTTGAGGATCCTCCTACTGGATTGATACCTTGGTTCTCAAAAACTGAGGGAAATACTTACGCTACTATTGCTGCATCACCCTTTCCTCTTCAAGGAAAACCAACGCAAGCTCAAGACGTAGCAAGAAGGATTTCTGGCGCCGTTGCCGGGGAGGTCTTCGCTCAAGTCAAGACATACCAAGTACCCATCACAAACTCATCTCCCTCGCATTTACATTATTTGCCATTTGCCTCTCGTTTTCCTCTCCCCCACTTCACCCTTGTCGTTTTCTTCGCCCCTCTTTCGTTCGATCTTGTGTCTCCATGTGCCTTCCTTTTGCTTGCGTCTTTGCTTGCTAGAAGTTTATGGATCCTCATCCACTTGCTAATATTTTTAAGAGATCCAATTATGTTGAACCAATTTCTAGTGAGTTGTGTGCACTAGATTATCTTTATGAGGTTTTGCTTGAAATTCGTGAAACTAAAAATTGTGATGAAGAAATTTATGAAGAGATTCACGATAACCCCTTGAATAAAAAGCATGATTGCAATGATTTTTCTATAAATTCTCTTGATGTCAATTGTGCTAATAATATGCAAAACCCTAAATTTGGGGATGCTAGTTTTGCTATGTGTACTACTTATTGCAATGAGCATGATTGGGGTGATTCTTCTTATGATCTTGAAAATTTATTTAAGCCCCATGATGAATATGAAGGAAATATGCCCTAGAGGCAATAATAAAGTTATTATTTATTTCCTTATATCATGATAAATGTTTATTATTCATGCTAGAATTGTATTAACCGGAAACATGATACATGTGTGAATACATAGACAAACTTAATGTCACTAGTATGCCTCTACTTGACTAGCTCATTAATAAAAGATGGTTATGTTTCCTAACCATAGACATGAGTTGTCATTTGATTAACGGGATAACATCATTAGGAGAATGATTTGATTGACATGACCCATTCTGTTAGCTTAGCACTTGATCCTTTAGTATGTTGCTATTGCTTTCTTCATGACTTATACATGTTCCTACAACTATGAGATTATGCAACTCCCGTTTACCGGAGGAACACTTTGTGTGCTACCAAATGTCACAACATAACTGGGTGATTATAAAGGAGCTCTACAGGTGTCTCCAAAGGTACATGTTGAGTTGGCGTATTTCGAGATTAGGTTTTGTCACTCCGATTGTCAAAGAGGTATCTCTGGGCCCTCTCGATAATGCACATCACTATAAGCCTTGCAAGCAATGTAATTAATGAGTTAGTTACGGAATGATGCATTACATAACGAGTAAAGAGACTTGCCGGTAATGAGATTGAACTAGGTATTGAGATACCGACGATCGAATCTCGGGCAAGTAACATACCGATGACAAAGGGAACAACATATGTTGTTATGCGGTTTGACCAATAAAGATCTTCGTAGAATATGTAGGAGCCAATATGAGCATCCAGGTTCCGCTATTGGTTATTGACCGGAAACGTGTCTCGGTCATGTCTACATAGTTCTCGAACCCGTAGGGTCCGCACGCTTAATGTTTCGATGACAGTTATATTATGAGTTCATGAGTTTTGATGTACCGAAGGTTGTTCGGAGTCCCGATTGTGATTACGGACATAACGAGGAATCTCGAAATGGTCGAGACATGAAGATTGATATATTGGAAGCCTATATTTGGATGTCGGAAGTGTTCCGGGTGAAATCGGGATTTTACCGGAGTACCGGGGGGTTACCGGAACCCCCTGGGGGCTTAATGGGCCTACATGGGCCTTAGTGGAAATAGAGGGCAGCAAGGGGAGTGTGGGGCGCGCCCCCCAAGGCCCAAACCGAATTGGTTTAGGGCAAGTGGGCCGGCCCCCCTCTTTCCTTCTCCTCCTCTCCCTTTCCTTCCCCCTTCTCCTAGTCCAACAAGGAAGGAGGGAGTCCTACTCCCGGTGGGAGTAGGACTCCCCATGGCGCGCCCCCTCCTAGGCCGGCCGCCCCCTCCCGCCTTGCTCCTTTATATACGGGGGCAGGGAGGCACCCCATAGACACAACAATTGATCTCTTGATCTCTTAGCCGTGTGCGGTGCCCCTCTCCACCATAGTCCTCGATAATATTGTAGCGGTGCTTAGGCGAAGCCCTGCGACGGTAGAATATCAAGATCGTCACCACGCGCGTCGTGCTGACAGAACTCTCCCTTGGCACTTGACTAGATCGGAGTTCGAGGGACATCATCGAGCTAAACGTGTGCTAGAACTCGGAGGTGTTGTAGTTTTGGTGCTTGATCGGTCGGGCCGTGAAGATGTACGACTACATCAACCGCGTTGTTCTAACGCTTCCGCTTTTGGTCTACGAGGGTACATGGACAACATTCTCCCCTCTCATTGCTATGCATCACCATGATCTTGCGTGTGCGTAGGATTTTTTTTAAATTACTACGTTCCCCAACAGTGGTATCTGAGCCTGGTTTTATGCGTAGATGTTATATGCACGAGTAGAACACAAGTGAGCTGTGGGCGATACAAGTCATACTGCTTACCAGCATGTCATACTTTGGTTCGATGGTATTGTTGGATGAAGCGGCCCGGACCGACATTACACGTACGCTTACGCGAGACTGGTTCTACCGACGTGCTTTGCACACAGATGGCTGGCGGGTGTCAGTTTCTCCAACTTTAGTTGAACGGAGTGTGGCTACGCCCGGTCCTTGCGAAGGTTAAAACATCACTAACTTGAGAAACTATCATTGTGGTTTTATGCGTAGGTAAGAACGGTTCTTGCTCAGCCCATAGCAGCCACGTAAAATTTGCAACAACAAAGTAGAGGACGTCTAACTTGTTTTTGCAGGGCATGTTGTGATGTGATATGGTCAAGACATGATGCTATATTTTATTGTATGAGATGATCATGTTTTGTAACCAAGTTATCGGCAACTGGCAGGAGCCATATGGTTGTCGCTTTATTGTATGAAATGCAAGCGCCCTCTAATTGCTTTTACTTTATCACTAAGCGGTAGCGATAGTCGTAGAAGAAATAGATGGAAAAATGACAATGATGCTACGATGGAGATCAAGGTGTCGCGTCGGTGACGATGGTGATCACGACGGTGCTTCGGTGATGGAGATCACAAGCACAAGATGATGATGGCCATATTGTATCACTTATATTGATTGCATGTGATGTTTATCCTTTATGCATCTTATCTTGCTTTGATTGACGGTAGCATTTTAAGATGATCTCTCACTAATTATCAAGAAGTCTTCTCCCTGAGTATGCACCGTTGCGAAAGTTCTTCGTGCTGAGACACCACGTGATGATCGGGTGTGATAGGCTCTACGTTCAAATACAACGGGTGCAAAACAGTTGCACACGCAGAATACTCAGGTTAAACTTGACGAGCCTAGCATATACAGATATGGCCTCGGAACACGGAGACCGAAAGGTCGAACGTGAATCATATAGTAGATATGATCAACATAGTGATGTTCACCATTGAAAACTACTCCATCTCACGTGATGATCGGACATGGTTTAGTTGATTTGGATCACGTGATCACTTAGATGACTAGAGAGATGTCTGTCTAAGTGGGAGTTCTTAAGTAATATGATTAATTGAACTTAAATTTATCATGAACTTAGTACCTGATAGTATTTTGCTTGTCTATGTTTTTTGTAGATAGATGGCTCGTGTTGTTGTTCTGTTGAATTTTAATGCGTTCCTTGAGAAAGCTAAGTTGAAAGATGATGGTAGAAATTACACGAACTGGGTCCATAACTTGAGGATTATCCTCATTGCTGCATAGAAGAATTACGTCCTGGAAGCACCGCTGGGTGCCAGGCCTACTGCAGATGCAACTGACGATGTTAAGAACGTCTGGCAGAGCAAAGTTGATGACTACTCGATAGTTCAGTGTGCCATGCTTTACGGCTTAGAACCGGGACTTCAATGACGTTTTGAACGTCATGGAGCATATGAGATGTTCCAAGAGTTGAAGTTAATATTTCAAGAAAATGCCCGGATTGAGAGATATGAAGTCTCCAATAAGTTCTATAGCTGCAAGATGGAGGAGAATAGTTCTGTCAGTGAACATATACTCAAAATGTCTGGGTATAATAATCACTTGATTCAACTGGGAGTTAATCTTCCTGATGATAGTGTCATTGACAGAATTCTTAAATCACTGCCACCAAGCTACAAGAGCTTCGTGATGAACTATAATATTCAAGGGATGGACAAGACTATTCCCGAGCTCTTCGCAATGCTAAAGGCAGCGGAGGTAGAAATCAAGAAGGAGCATCAAGTGTTGATGGTCAATAAGACCACCAGTTTCAAGAAAAAGGGTAAAGGGAAGAAGAAGGGGAACTTCAAGAAGAACAACAAACAAGTTGCTGCTCAAGAGAAGAAACCCAAATCTGGACCTAAGCCTGAGACTGAGTGCTTCTACTGCAAGCAGACTGGTCACTGGAAGTGTAACAGCCCCAAGTATTTGGCGGATAAGAAGGATGGCAAGGTGAACAAAGGTATATGTGATATACATGTTATTGATGTGTACCTTACTATTGCTCGTAGTAACACCTGGGTATTTGATACTGGTTTTGTTGCTAATATTTGCAACTGAAACAGGGACTACTGATTAAGCAAAGATTGGCTAAGGACGAGGTGACGATGCGCGTGGGAAATGGTTCCAAAGTCGATATGATCGCGGTCGGCACGCTACCTTTACATCTACCTTCGGGATTAGTTTTAGACTTGAATAATTGTTATTTGGTGCCAGCGTTAAGCATGAACATTATATCTGGATCTTGTTTGATGCGAGACGGTTATTCATTTAAATCAGAGAATAATGGTTGTTCTATTTATATGAGTAATATCTTTTACGGTCATGCACCCTTGAAAAGTGGTCTATTTTTATTAAATCTCAATAGTAGTGATACACATATTCATAATATTGAAGCCAAAAGATGCAGAGTTGATAATGATAGTGCAACTTATTTGTGGCACTGCTGTTTGGGTCATATTGGTGTAAAGCGCATGAAGAAACTCCATACTGATGGACTTCTAGAATCACTTGATTATGAATCCCTTGGTACTTGCGAACCATGCCTCATGGGCAAGATGACTAAAACGCCGTTCTCCAGAACTATGGAGCGAGCAACTGATTTATTGGAAATCATACATACCGATGTGTGTGGTCCAATGAATGTTGAGGCTCGCAGCGGGTATCGTTATTTTCTCACCTTCACAGATGATTTGAGCAGATATGGGTATATCTACTTAATGAAACACAAGTCTGAAACATTTGAAAAGTTCAAAGAATTTTAGAGTGAAGTGGAAAATCATCATAACAAGAAAATAAAGTTTCTATGATCTGATCGTAGAGATGAATATTTGATTTACAAGTTTGGTTTACATTTGAAACAATGCGGAAAAGTTTCACAACTCATGCCACCCGGAACACAACAACGAAATGGTGTGTCCGAATGTCGTAATCGTACTTTGTTTGATATGGTGCAAGCAATGATGTCTCTTACCGATTTACCAATATTGTTTTAGGGTTATGCATTAGAGATAGCTGCATTCACGTTAAAATAGGGCACCATCTAATCCGTGAGACGCCACCGTATGAACTATGGATTAGAAATAAACCTAAGCTATCGTTTCTTAAATTTTGGAGTTGCGATGCTTATGTGAAAAAAGTTTCAACCTGATAAGCTCGAACCCAAAATCGGAGAAGTGAGTCTTCATAGAACACCCAAAGGAAACTGTTGGGTACACCTTCTATCACAGATCCGAAGGCAAAACATTCATTGCTAAGAATGGATCCTTTCTAGAGAAGGAGTTTCTCTCGAAAGAAGTGAGTGGGAGGAAAGTAGAACTTGATGAGGTAACTGTAGCTGCTCCCTTATTGAAAAGTAGTTCATCACAGAAATCTGTTTCTGTGACACCTACACCAATTAGTGAGGAAGCTAATGATATTGATCATGAAATTTCAGATCAAATTACTACCAAACCTCGTAGGTCAACCAAAGTGAGATCCGCACCAGAGTGGTATGGTAATTCTATTCTGGAAGTCATGTTACTAGACCTATGATGAACCTACGAAATATGAGGAAGCGATGATGAGCCCAGATTCCGCAAAATGGCTTGAGGCCATGAAATCTGAGATGGGATCCATGTATGAGAACAAAGTGTGGACTTTCATTGACTTGCCCGATGATCGGCAAGCCATAGAAAATAAATGGATCTTCAAGAGGAAGACAGACACTAATGGTAGTGTTACTATCTACAAAGCTCGTCGCAAAAAGTGTTTCGACAAGTTCAAGGTGTTGAATACAATGAGATTTTCTCACTCGTATCGATGCTTAAAAGTCTGTCCAAATAATGTTAGCAATTGCCGCATTTTATGAAATTTGGCAAATGGATGTCAAAACTACATTGCTTAATGGATTTCTTAAAGAAGAATTGTATATGATGCAACTAGAAGGTTTTGTAAATTCGAAAGGTGCTAACAAAATGTGCAAGCTCCGGCGATCCATCTATGGACTGGTGCAAGCATCTCGGAGTTGGAATATATGCTTTGATGAGTTGATCAAAGCATATGGTTTTACACGGATTTGCGGTGAAGCCTGTATTTACAAGAAAGTGAGTGGGAGCACTATAGCCTTTCTGATAAATATATGTCAGTGACATATTGTTGATCAAAAATGATGTAGAATTTTCTGGAAAGCATAAAGGAGTGTTTAAAAGGATTTCTTCAAAGAAAGACCTCAGTAAAGCTACTTACATATTAAGCGTCAAGATCTATTGAGATAGATCAAGACACTTGATAAGATTTTCAATGAGTACATACCTTGTGTCGTGGAATTGTCACGACAGATGTCCTTAGTGTCAGGACTTAGTCGCGAGGCCAACACATCTCTGTGGTAGCTGTTGGGGAACGTAGTAATTTCAAAAAAATTCCTACGCACACGCAAGATCATGGTGATGCATAGCAACGAGAGGGGAGAGTAATGTCCACGTACCCTCGTAGATCGTAAGCGGAAGCGTTATGACAACGCGGTTGATGTAGTCGTACGTCTTCATGACCCGACCGATCAAGCACCGAAACTACGGCACCTCCGAGTTCTAGGACACATTCAGCTCGATGACGATCCCCGGACTCCAATCCAGCAAAGTGTCGGGGAAGAGTTCTGTCAGCACGATGGCGTGGTGACGATCTTGATGTTCTACCGTCGCAGGGCTTCGCCTAAGCACCGCAACAATATGACCGAGGTGGAATATGGTGGAGGGGGGAAACGCACACGGCTAAGGAACGATCACGTAGATCAACTTGTGTGTCATGGGGAGTCCCCCTGCCCCCGTATATAAAGGAGGGGGGAGGCGGCCGGACTTGGGAGGAGGCGCGCCAAGGGGGGAGTCCTACTCCCACCGGGAGTAGGACTCCTCCTTTCCTTGTTGGAGAAGGAAAGAGGAGGAGAGGGAGAAGGAAAAGGGGGCTGCCCCCCTTGTCCAATTCGGACCAGAGGGGGGGGGGGCGCAGGCCTCCTTCCTTTTGCCCTCTCTCCTCTATTCCCGTATGGCCCAATAAGGCCCATATACTCCCCGGCGAATTCCGGTAACTCTCCGGTACTTCGAAAAATACCCGAATCACTCGGAACCTTTCCGAAGTCCGAATATAGTCGTCCAATATATTGATCTTTACGTCTCGACCATTTCGAGACTCCTCGTCATGTCCCCGATCTTATCCGGGACTCCGAACTCCTTCGGTACATCAAAACTCATAAACTCATAATATAACTGTCATCGAAACCTTAAGCGTGCGGACCCTACGGGTTCGAGAACTATGTAGACATGACCGAGACACGTTCCCGGTCAATAACCAATAGCGGAACCTGGATGCTCATATTGGCTCCCACATATTCTACGAAGATCTTTATCGGTCAAACCGCATAACAACATACGTTGTTCCCTTTGTCATCGGTATGTTACTTGCCCGAGATTCGATCGTCGGTATCCAATACCTAGTTCAATCACGTTACCGGCAAGTCTCTTTACTCGTTACGTAATGCATCATTCCGTAACTAACTCATTAGCTACATTGCTTGCAAGGCTTATAGTGATGTGCATTACCGAGAGGGCCCAGAGATACCTCTCCGACAATCGGAGTGACAAAACCTAATCTCGAAATACGCCAACCCAACATGTACCTTTGGAGACACCTGTAATACTCCTTTATAATCACCCAGTTATGTTGTGACGTTTGGTAGCACCCAAAGTGTTCCTCCGATAGACGGGAGTTGCATAATCTCATAGTTACAGGAACATGTATAAGTCATGAAGAAAACAATAGCAACATACTAAATGATCAAGTGCTAAGCTAACGGAATGGGTCAATTCAATCACATCATTCTCCTAATGATGTGATCCCGTTAATCAAATGACAACTCTTTTGTCCATGGCTAGGAAACATAACCATCTTTGATAAACGAGCTAGTCAAGTAGAGGCATACTAGTGACACTATGTTTGTCTATGTATTCACACATGTATTATGTTTCCGGTTAATACAATTCTAGCATGAATAATAAACATTTATCATGATATAAGGAAATAAATAATAACTTTATTATTGCCTCTAGGGCATATTTCCTTCAGTAGCTTGAGAGGGGTTGATCGGGATGAGAGACGCAACACACGAGACAAGGATTTAGACAGCTTCGGGCCCCGGGAAACATCATCTGGTAATAGCCCTACATGCTGTTTGAAGCTCGATCTCATTATCATCACGAGGGAGTCGCTGTAAACCGGCTCTCCTCTAGTTGTGTCTAGCCCTAGAGATTGTTTCTTTCTCTCTTGTCCCTCCTTGGGTGCCCTGCCCCTCCTTATATAAGTTAGAGGGGAGGGTTACATGTGGAGTCCAAATAGGATTAGGACTAGCCTGTCTTCTACTACAAGCCGGATATAAGTCCGGGTCTTGATTCCTTGTAAGGAAGATATTCCTCACGCCTTTCCTCTTAAGCCGGCCTACCATAACGTAAGCTGGCCTTCTGGGCCTTGAGCCTCCTGGGCCCCCGGGTCTTGTCGCTCCTCTAATCCGCTTGCCAAGTCACCCATAAGTCGCCAGGATCGGGCGGGTCACTTAGTGTGTCGTCCAGCCAGAGCGGGTCATTAGTGAGTCGCCAAGTCCGGCCGGGTTACACCGTGGGGTATATCCCCGACATTAGCCCCCAAGTTTAGCTTGGATTTATCCATGGTAAACTTATGCTGCAAAATAAACACAAGAACAAATTTGACAAGTTGTGCTCCGGGTTAAGAATTCTTGTAAACCGGCACCTGAACATCCTTAAGTCCTTGTTATTTCCTTCTTCTAGAAATTCCGGGTCAATAGACCAGCTTCACAATCAATTTGCTTGTAGAAGAAATATTGTAAACAAATAATCCATTTGAGTCGGCTTCCAAAGCGCTGGCTTAAAAAATTATAGGTCTTGAAATACTCATCTGATCTTCAACCGGCTTAAAGATGTAGATCTTGCCGAGTTATAATTTCCAAAATCTCCGGGTTATAAAAAAATTGATGATGTCAAGTCATAATTGTTGTTGACACCGAGTCATGTAATTGATCTTCCTGATTTACTCAAAGCTGAGAATTTGAAGATGTTCCTTCTTTATATGCATAATACGTGTAGCCCCCAAGTCTTAAGAGGAGAACATAGTGATAACTTAAGACTTGCTTCAATATAAGTGTTGCAACCTTGAAGAAATCCGGGTTATTCATCTCAATCTTTAGTCATAAACTGAATGTTCCACATATGTAGCCCCCAAGTGCCGGGTTTTCATGCTTGCAGAAACCTGGGACTTATAATTGCCTTATGCTCATAAAAACTTCAACTAGTGTAGCCCCCAAGGGCCGGGTCATTATGCAATAGTGAGCAGGGACTTTGTAAATAATTCATTAATAATAACATCATATGATGTAATCTCCACCATGGAGCTTGAACCCACGTCCATAAGGTTAAGAGCTTTGTACTTTACCAACTGAGTAGTGGATCTCTTAATGTAATGGACTGAGGCTTGTGTACCTTAAATTTTTGACAGGAACAATTGGTAGCCCCCAAGGGCCGGCTCATTTAGAATGTGATGAGTCAGGTCTTCAATAAATTGAGCAAAAAATGACTTCTGCATTAGCCCCCAAGTGCCATGGTGCATGCTGGCAGTGACATGGGACTTGTATTTTCGATGTAATCTCAATTTGAATAATGTAGCCCCAAAGTGCCGGGTCGTAAGCCTGCAACGACTCGGGGCTATTTCCTCCATTGCAAAACAAATCATATCCATTGATAAAAATAATAGCCGTTGCGCTAAAGCGACTTTGAAAACCTCAATCATAACACTGGTTATTCATAATCACAATAGAAATCCAGCCATGTTGGCTATTCAAGATTTGAATAATATAATCCGGTATGAAAACCTCAATCATTCAATATCATCATGAAAATCCAGCCAGATTTGGCTATTAAAGATTTGAATACCTCATCGGTTGACAAGTAAATCCGGAGTTTAAATACCTGGCGGCTCTTGGCCGATGATGACTTAATGCGGTGGCCTATAGCCCTTGAGAAAATCAATAATTGATAACCCTTTTGAGACACCAATTTCAGTGATGAGCTTGGACTGAAACATTTATATAAGTCATAGTTCTGCAAATCCTACACAGAGTTTAAACAACATATGCCCCGGTGACTTAACGTCAAGAGCCAGGGTGGGTAATCACCCAAATGTAGTCTTACCCTGCACACAAGTAGATCACAAGAACCCTTGGCGGTTTGCCGCATGGTGAGTCATATAAAACCCCCGAAAAGAATCATAAATAGACAAGCCGGTTATCAATCATGATGTTAAGACACAATTGATGTTATCATACTTATGATCCCTTGGACGATACCACCGGTTTACGTGACCCAAAGGGTGAAGTTGATAACTCAACCCTGTAAAAGCCGGCACATATGATATTTGTGACAACTCAAATACTTGTGATTGTATAAAAACAGATAAAAAAATTGAGGCTTCTGATTCAAATACAATCAGTAAACCATTCCAAAGGGGTTAAGCTAAGATTCGAATACGATCATATAGCCCCCAGTGGCGTTGGCGATGCTGATCAAAGTGGGTATCGACAGCTATGTTCTCTTTGGTTCGAATACGACCCATGTTTGAACAGGAAGCCCCCAAGTGACCTTAAGAGTTGTTTAGCGACGCTGATTCGAATACGATCCATGTCGATTCCCAAAGGGGTTGAGCTATGATTCGGATACGATCAAGAAGCCCCCAAGTAGGTTCAGCAGTTTGCTAATCAAAAGGGTATCGACCGCTATGTTCTCTTTGGTTCGAATACGACCTATGTTTGAACAGGAAGCCCCCAAGTGACCATATAAGATAAGCCGTAAGGCAGGATACCCATGTTTTGAACCATGCATCATGACAGCAAGTTCTCTTTGGCAACCATTAATTTGTCTGAGATCTCAAACTTGCGAGAGATTAATTCTTTTTAAACCAGAAATTCTTAAACCAGATATTGAGATCCTCAAAGCTTTGTAAGGGACAAATTTACCTTGAGCCGGATGTTGAACCGGTTTTGAGAGCTTCAAAGCTTTGCGGGAGAGAGATGTCTCTTGAGCTGTATTTTAAACCGGAATCTTCATTTTGAGCCGGAAATTTTATGACGGCTTTTAAATATTTGCCAATAAAGCAGTAGCCTCCAGGCTCGGGTTATCTTCCCTTCAATGACCCGGAGTTCTTGAATTCATTGAAACCGGATAATTTTGTCGAGTCATACCATTGTAGCCCCCGAGTCTCAAGACGACTCGAGGAGTTGGCTTGAGATTCTCCATATTTGACCATAGCAGAAGGTATACATCGTTGGCGTTGATAGCACGATGTGAATCCACAGAAGGTTGAAGTGACTGCGGCGGGTTATAAGTGATCCCGTATGAGCCTTGTCAGCAACTCGACCAATGGTTTCTTCCAAGGCTATTTGAAATTAACCAAACTGTAGTGGTGGCAACTTGTGCACCTGCCCACTGAGCCACCCAGTGCAGACGGCGGTTGATAGTATATGATAATTTGCCTCCATTTTGTTGAAAGAAAAACCGGGCTACCCAAGCTGTGACTTGCTCATACTCAATAAACAACTCATGCAGACAGGTGCGGCCCGCTGTGTTGATGTAGACCGGGTCGTACGGGCGGCGACTTGTGCGCGTCCATTCATCGGGTAATATGTTATGGACTATCGCCGGACGGAATATTGTCAGCCCGTGCTCCTTACCCATGGTATAAACCACATCTGCAGTGAATGATTGTCCTATATATAAAAATACATAGATCAAAATAATTGTTCCTTGACAAAAAATAATACATGCTAATAAAATAGACTTTAGATGGATAGCACCTGATTCGTTTAGGCCGGAAATAACCCGCCATGAAGTTGATGATCACTAGGTAAAACTGAAACCACTCACGGGTGAGTCGGCCGCGGGAGCAGACAGATAAGTCGGCCCGATGTTGTAAGCCGGTGCGGACGAGCAAGTTGTCCTCCGTGTTGTAAGCCGGCCCGGACGCATGAACCGGTCGCGAGGGCGGAAGGGCGAGTCATCCGTGACGTTGTAAGGCGGTGCAGACGGGCGAGTCGGTCGACGCGTTGATGTAAACCGGACCGTGATATGCATGTCCGTGAAGCTGCATGGCACAGCCGAATGTACCTCTGCGGTATAATACCACCCCTTTTTCGTTTAATAGCTGTTCTGGTATTTTTTGCCGGATGAACACGGACGCTGGTGCTGGATAATGCATAGTGCTGCTTTTGTTTTTGAGAAAAGAATTTGATTGGTTCTCTTGTCTTCAAGTGCCTGAGGTCTCCACGTGACCTTCTCCTCCTCTTCCTTTTTAAGTAAGTCCAGAACAATGCACACATGGCCCC
Source organism: Triticum aestivum (assembly GCF_018294505.1). Lineage (NCBI taxonomy): Eukaryota > Viridiplantae > Streptophyta > Magnoliopsida > Poales > Poaceae > Triticum > Triticum aestivum. Next base: position 322,333,540 of record NC_057807.1, on the reverse strand, counting down.
TCGAGCAGAGTTTCTTTTTTCCTTCTCAGCTTCTGTTTACTAGTTGATGTACTGCATCTTCCTGACATCCAATGGAATAATACTTGACTGCAGCGGCCTTCAGACGACGACGGCTGTTGAAGTAGAGGTGGAGTGGAGCAGGTATAACCAGCGCGAGGTTGGAAACGTTTCAGAGCGGCATGCACCCACGACCAAATCCTCCTCCAATTTGTTGTTGGTTTGACTTTTCTTCTTGTACTGACGGACCAATGGATGGATCACTTGGGGGTTGACCCTTTGTCATGCTTTGGCTTTAATCTTCTTCCGAGGAGTATGATGACCCCATCGTGCCAAAGCCTGATGATAATTGTACTAATACATTTAGTTATTTGTGGGACCATGGCTGATTTTGGAGAACTCACCGAGGAGCGCGAGCCTCTTTCTTTTCTTTCCCAACTTCCCAATCTGCTCACTGCTTTCCTTTCTTCAAGAAACAGCTAGTAGCTTTCAAGTGAGCATGCAAGGGCACAGCCGGGGTCGCGTGGGAGCCCAGCGGGTAACCAGTGACGGGCAACTTGACAGCCAGCAGAAACGGAGCCAGTGGGCCGCGACACCATGAAGGAGACAATCCATGCAGCGCAAAAACGAAAACAATAGTGGGCGTAGGCACAGCGTCGTAACATGCACGGGAAATTTGCGCGGCCGCTCGGGTGGCAGGCACGCAAGCGTAGAAATAAGGCGAAGGCAGGCCACCATCAGCGAGGACGCAGGGGCTTGACCCGGCGGCGACTCGACAAATTTGACGGACATGACCCACAGCACAGCTGGATACGCGGCAGAAGCGGAGACGCGTTGAATCGGGGTGGCTCGCAGCCAGCGTAAGGCTAAGCTGGAGACTAGGAGAGCCCGTCGCGGCGGAGCGCGGGCAGTGCAGGGAGCCCTGAGGCCCCTGACGGCAGCGAAAAGCCATGGCGGGGCACCGGTTTGAGGCTGCAATGGCAGAGGCGCGTCGGCCATAGCAGAGTTGTGGTAGTAGAGGCGATGCGGGTCGCGGACCTGACGGGTTGGAAGCACTGCTGCTCGTCTCGACCGCAGAGGCAGCAGGCGTTCGAGGCGAAGATGTCAGTCCAGTGGTGCGAAACCGGGTCAAGCGCGGATGCGGCAGCTCGAGGCAGATGATTTGAAGGCGGCTCATTGTAGTAGGCGACGGCAGGGGCCGGCGACTTGTAGGGCCAGCGGGCAGTTTGAGACCGCAGCGGGGTCGGCCTGGTGCGACCACATAGAAAGGGCGCAGCTAGAGAAATCCCAGTGGTTCGGGACAGAGGCACGACCTGCCCAGAAGTGATGCGCTCGACGCACAGCCGGCGACCGGGACGCAGCAGGCGGCCCGAGGCATGGAAACTCAGAGGTGGAGGAGGCGGCCTGGGGCGGCACCACGATAGTTGCGGATGTGACGATGGCGACCGGCGGCTCGGCGTGAACCCGACCATGGGGCGGCCTGAGGCGGCAGGGTCGGCTCACCGCGGCAGCGGAGGCGCCCGTGAAGTGAGGTTGCAGCGGAGGTTGCTTCCGATTCGTAACCGGTTGAACAGACCGGGTCGTGGCCTGTTTCCCTCTTTTTTTGATGTGTTAATCAACCTGCCTTGGATAGTTTTTCTTTCCACTTGTGACGACATAGCAGATCGCTTTATGAGAACGCCCTGGGATTTGACTCTTGCCCACTTGTGCGTGCGTTGATACTTGTCGGTCTCGGCGACACGCAATAATAGCACAGGAAACTGATCTTTTATTCGAATTCGACTACTCGGGTCGTATCGATAGGTAGATGAACACCGAACCATAATTTCTTCCTCAACTTCAATCTCAAAAAATCTTTATCTGAAAAAAGTGTCAATCCCTTGATCCCTGGGAAGATCCCTCCAAGAACTCATCACCACCGTGCGCAGGCCCCACGGTGGGCGCCAACTATCGTGAAATTGTCATGGCAGATGTCCTTAATGTCAGGACTTAGTCGCGAGGCCAACACATCTATATGGTAGCTTGAGAGGGGTTGATCGGGATGAGAGACGCAACCCACGAGACAAGGATTTAGACAGCTTCGGACCCCGGGAAACATCATCCGGTAATAGCCCTATATGATGTTTGAAGCTAGATCTCATTATCATCACGAGGGAGTCGCTGTAAACCGGCTCTCCTCTAGTTGTGTCTAGCCCTAGAGATTGTTTCTTTCTCTCTTGTCCCTCTTTGGGGTGCCCTGCCCCTCCTTATATAAGTTAGAGGGGTGGGTTACATGTGGAGTCCAAATAGGATTAGGACTAGCCTATCTTCTACTACAAGCCGGATACAAGTCCAGGTCTTGATTCCTTGTAAGGAAGATATTCCTCATGCCTTTCCTCTTAAGCCGGCCTACCATAACGTAAGCCGGCCTTCTAGCCTTGAGCCTCCTGGGCCCCCGGGTCTTTTCGCTCCTCTGATCCGCTTGCCAGGTCACCCATAAGTCGCCAGGATCGGGCGGGTCACTTAGTGTGTCGTCCAGCCAGAGCGGGTCATTATTGAGTCACCATGTCCGGCCGGGTTATACTTCCGGCCGGGTTACACCGCAGGGTATATCCCCGACACCTTGACAAGATTTTGAAATAGTTCAAAATGTAATAGTCAAAGAAAGAGTTCTTGCCTGTGCTGCAAAGGTGTGAAATTGAGTAAGACTCAAATCCCGACCACGACAGAAAATAGAAAGAGAATGAAAGTCATTCCCTATGCCTCAGTCATAGGTTTTATAAAGTATACCATGCTACAAACCAGTCCTATTGTATACCCTGCCCTGAGTTTGGCAAAGGAGTACAATAATGATCTAGGAGTAGATCACTAGACATTGGTCAAGAATATCCTTAGTAAGGACTAAGGAAATGTTTCTCGATTATGGTGGTGATAAAATAGTTCGTTGTAAAAAGTTACATCGGTGCAAGCTTTTACACTGATACAGATGACTCTAAGTCTCAATCTGGATACATATTGAAAGTTTGAGCAATTAGCTAGAGTAGCTCCGTGCAGAGCATTATAGACATAGAATATTTGCGAAATACATACAGCTCTGAATGTGTCATACCCGTGACTAAACTTCTCTCACAAGCAAAACATGATAACACCGTAGTACTCTTTGGGTGTTAATCACATAAGCGATGTGAACTAGATTATTGACTCTAGTAAACCCTTTGGGTGTTGATCACATGACGATGTGAACTATGGGTATTAATCACATATAGATGTGAATATTGGTGTTAAATCACATGGCGATGTGAACTAGATTATTGACTCTAGTGCAAGTGGGAGACTGAAGGAAATATGCCCTAGAGGCAATAATAAAGTTATTATTTATTTCCTTATATCATGATAAATGTTTATTATTCATGCTAGAATTGTATTAACCGGAAACATGATACATGTGTGAATACATAGACAAACTTAATGTCACTAGTATGCCTCTACTTGACTAGCTCATTAATCAAAGATGGTTATGTTTCCTAACCATAGACATGAGTTGTCATTTGATTAACGGGATCACATTAGGAGAATGATGTGATTGACATGACCCATTCCATTAGCTTAGCACTTGATCGTTTAGTATGCTGCTATTGCTTTCTTCATGACTTATACATGTTCCTACAACTATGAGATTATGCAACTCCCGTTTACCGGAGGAACACTTTATGTGCTACCAAACATCACAACGTAACTAGGTGATTATAAAGGAGCTCTACAGGTGTCTCCAAAGGTACATGTTGAGTTGGCATATTTCAAGATTAGGTTTTGTCACTCCGATTGTCGGAGAGGTATCTCTGAGCCCTCTCGGTAATGCACATCACTATAAGCCTTGCAAGCAATGTAACTAATGAGTTAGTTACGGAATGATGCATTACATAACGGGTAAAGAGACTTGCCGGTAACGAGATTGAACTAGGCATTGAGATACCGACGATCGAATCTCGGGCAAGTAACATACCGATGACAAAGGGAACAACGTATGTTGTTATGCGGTTTGACCGATAAAGATCTTCGTAGAATATGTAGGAGCCAATATGAGCATCCAGGTTCCGCTATTGGTTATTGACCGGAAACGTGTCTCGGTCATGTATACATAGTTCTCGAACCCGTAGGGTCCGCAAGCTTAAGGTTTTGATGACAGTTATATTATGAGTTTATGAGTTTTGATGTACCGAAGGTTGTTCAGAGTCCCGGATGTGATTACAGACATGACGAGGAGTCTCGAAATGGTCGAGACATGAAGATTGATATATTGGAAGCCTATATTTGGATGTCGGAAGTGTTTCGGGTGAAATCGGGATTTTACCGGAGTACCGGGGGGTTACCCGAACCCCCCGGGGGCTTAATGGGCCTACATGGGCCTTAGTGGAAATAGAGGGCAGCAAGGGGAGTGTGGGGCGCGCCCCCCAAGGCCCAAACCGAATTGGTTCAGGGCAAGTGGGCCGCCCCCCTCTCTCCTTCTCCTCCTCTCCCTTTTCTTGCCCCTTCTCCTAGTCCAACAAGGAAGGAGGGAGTCCTACTCTCGGTGGGAGTAGGACTCCCCATGGCGCGCCCCCTCCTAGGCCGGCCGCCCCTCCCCCTTGCTCCTTTATATACGGGGGCAGGGAGGCACCCCATAGACACAACAATTGATCTCTTGATCTCTTAGCCGTGTGCGTTGCCCCCCTCCATCATAGTCCTCCTCGATAATATTGTAGCAGTGATTAGGCGAAGCCCTGCGACGGTAGAACATCAAGATCGTCACCACGCCGTCGTGCTGACGGAACTCTCCCTCGACACTCGGCTGGATCGGAGTTCAAGGGACGTCATCGAGCTGAACGTGTGCTAGAACTCGGAGGTGCTGTAGTTTCGGTGCTTGATCGGTTGGGCCGTGAAGACGTACGACTACATCAACCACGTTGTTCTAACGCTTCCGCTTTTGGTCTACGAGGGTACGTGGACAACACTCTCTCCTCTCATTGCTATGCATCACCATGATCTTGCGTGTGCATATGATTTTTTTTTGAAATTACTACGTTCCCCAACAGAATATGAGATTGATAATAGTTTTTGCAATAATATAAAAAGTGGGTTTGGAAGAGTGTCAACTTTAGATCCCACGTATTTGGAGAATGTCCAATCTTATGGTATTTTTGATAAAAGTGGGTTTGGAGAGGTCATGACTTTAGTTAATATTAATCCCACTATCTTGGAAGAGTGTCAACTTTGCGTGCATATGGATCGTGTTGAGAATATGTTATGTGATAACTATTTTGTTGAATTTGCTTATGATCCTACATGTAATTATTATGAGAGAGGAAAATATGGTCGTAATTTTTTTATCTTACTAAATTAACTCTCGTCATGTTGAGATTGCTATCGTCTCTTTCTTTTTCCTTGCATATGCTAGTTTTTGCTTGCCTTGCAAATTTGTTTGCTTATAATATGCCTATGCATAGGAAGTATGTTAGACTTAGATGTGTTTGTCATGTGTTTCATGATGCTCTCTTTGCGCTTCAATTCTTGTCTTTCATGTGAGCATCATTGTCATCATTATGCCTAGCTAGAGGCATTAAACGATAGCGCTAGTTGGGAGGCAACCCAATTTTATTTGTGTTTTTTGTTTTTGTTTCTATTTAGTAATAAATTTTGCATCTACCTTCTGTTTAGATGTGTTTTTATGTTTTAATTAGTGTTTGTGCCAAGTAGAACCTATAGGATAACCTATGATGGTAGTTGATTTGATTCTGCTGAAAAACAGAAACTTTGCGCGCACAAAATTAGTTTTGTTAAATAACAGAAACGTGCTTTTGCGTTGATTATTTTTGATGCTGATCAGTAGACAAATTTTCCAGGACTTCCTATTTTGGCAGGATATTTAGAGTTCCAGAAGTTTGAGTTAGTTACAGATTGCTACAGACTGTTCTGTTTTTGACAGATTCTGCCTTTCGTGTGTTGTTTGCTTATTTTGATGCATCTATGGCTAGTATTAAGTGGTATGAACCATAGAGAACTTGAAATATAGTAGATTTAACACCAAAATAAATAAAGAATGAGTTAATTACAGTACCTTATGTGATGGTTTTGTTTTCTTTCACTAACAGAGCTTATGAGATTTCCTGTTGAGTTTTGTGTTGTGAAGTTTTCAAGTTTTGGGTAAAGATTTGATGGACTATGGAATAAAGAGTAGCAAAAGCCTAAGCTTGGGGATGCCCATGGCACACCAAGATATTCAAGAATAGCGAAAATCCTAATCTTGGGGATGCCCCTGGAAGGCATCCCCTCTTTCGTCTTCGTTCATTGGTAACTTTACTTGGAGCTATATTTTTATTCGCCACATGATATGTGTTTTGCTTGGAGCGTCGTGTATTATATTAGTCTTTTCTTTTTAGTTTACCACAATCATCCTTGCTGTACACACCTTTTGGGAGAATCCTACTTGATTTGAATTTGCTAGAATACTCTATGTGCTTCACTTATATCTTTTGAGCTAGATAGTTTTTGCTCTAGTGCTTCACTTATATCTTTTAGAGCACGACGGTGGCTTAATTTTGTAGAAATTGCTAGTCTCTCATGCTTCACTTATATTATTTTGAGAGTTTCTTTTATAACAGCATGGTATTTCCTTTGGTTATAAAATTGGTGCTAGAATGGTAGGCATCCAAGTTGGGTATAATAAAAACTATCATAGGAAGTGAATTGGATGCTATGATCAATTTGATACTTGATAATTGTTTTGAGATATGGAGTAGTGATATTAAAGTCATGCTAGTTGGGTGATTATGAATTTAAAGAATGCTTGTGTTGAAGTTAGCAAGTCCCGTAACATGCATGTATGGTTAAAGTTGTGTAACAAATTTGAAGCATGAAGTGTACCTGGATTGTGCATCCTTATGAGTGGCGGTCGGGTACGAGCGATGGTATTTTCCTACCAATCTATCCCTCTAGGAGCATGCGCGTAGTGCTTGGTTTTTGATACTTCTAAATTTTTGCAATAAGTATATGAGTTCTTATGACTAACGTTGAGTCCGTGGATTATACGCACTTTTACCTTTCCACCATTGCTAGCCTCTTCGGTACCGTGCATTGCCCTTTCTCACCTTGAGAGTTGGTGCAAACTTCGCCGGTGCATCCAAACCCCGTGATATGATATGCTCTATCACACATAAACCTCCTTATATCTTCCTCAAAACAGCGACCATACCTACTGCTACGTCTTGAGCTTGCGTTGGTTTTCCTTGTAGAGGAAAGGGTGATGCAGCAATAGTAGCGTAAGTATTTCCCTCAGTTTTTGAGAACCAAGGTATCAATCCAGTAGGAGGCTCCTCAAAAGTCCCACGCACCTACACAAACAAACAAAGAACTTGCAACCAACGCAATAAAGGGGTTGTCAATCCCTTCATGGCCACTTGCGAAAGTGAGATCTCATAGAGATAGTATGATAAGAAATATATATTTTTGGTATTTTATAATATAGATGCAAAAAGTAAAGATGTAAATAAAAGTAGATTGGCAGCAAATATGATAAGAGATAGACCCGGGGGCCATACGTTTCACTAGAGGCTTCTCTCAAGATAGCATAAGTATTACGGTGGGTGAACAAATTATTGTCGAGCAACTGATAGAAAAGCGAATAATTATGAGATTATCTAGGCATGATCATGTATATAGGCATCACGTCCGCAACAAGTAGACCGACTCCTGCCTGCATCTACTACTATTACTCCACACATCGACTGACTCCTGCTTGCATCTAGAGTATTAAGTTCATAAGAACAGAGTAACGCCTTAAGCAAGATGACATGATGTAGAGGGATAAACTCATGCAATATGATATAAACCCCATCTTTTTATCCTCGATGGCAACAATACAATACCTGCCTTGCTGCCCCTGATGTCACTGGAAAAGGACACCGCAAGATTGAACCCAAAGCTAAGCACTTCTCCCATGGCAAGAAATATCAATCTAGTAGGCCAAACCAAACTGATAATTCGAAGAGACTTGCAAAGATAACTCAATCATACATAAAAGAATTCAGAGGAGATTCAAATATTTCTCATAGATAAACTTGATCATAAACCCACAATTCATCGGATCTCGACAAACACACCGCAAAAAGAGATTACATCAAATAGATCTCCACAAGAGAGGGGGAGAACATTGTATTGAGATCCAAAAAAGAGAGAAGAATCCATCTAGCTAATAACTATGGACCCGAAGGTCTGTGGTAAACTACTCACAACTCATCGGAGGGGCAAGGATGTTGATGTAGAGCCCTCCGTGGTCGATTCCCCCTCCGGCGGAGTGCCGGCAAAGGCTCCAAGTTGGGATCTCGCGGATACAGAAGGTTACGACGGTGGAAATTGTGTTTCGTTGGCTCCCTAGATGTTTTCGGGGTACGTAGGCTTATATAGGAGGAAGAAGTACGTCGGTGGCCGCCCGAGGGGCCCACGAGACAGGGGAGCGCGCCCTATATGGGGGCCTCCCTACCCTCTCGTGGCCGCCTCGGATGCTTCTTGACTTGCACTCCAAGTCCTCTGGATCACGTTCATTCCAAAAAAATCATGCTCCCGAAGGTTTCATTCCGTTTGGACTCCGTTTGATATTCCTTTTCTTGGAAATACTGAAATAGGCAAAAAAAAACAGCAATAAGGGCTGGGCCTCCGGTTAGTAGGTTAGTCCCAAAAATGATATAAATGTGTAAAATAAAGCCCATAAACATCCAAAAGGGGTAATATAATAGCATGGAACAATAAAAAATTATAGATACGTTGGAGACGTATCAAGCATCCCCAAGCTTAATTCCTGCTCGTCCTCGAGTAGGTAAATGATAAAAAAGAAAATTTTGATGTGGAATGCTACCTAGCATAATTATCAATGTAATTTTCTTTATTGTGGCATGAATGTTCAGATCCAAATGATACAAAATAAAAGTTCATATTAACATGAAAATGGTGATACTTCAAGCATACTAATCAAAGTAATCATGTCTTCTCAAAATAACATGGCCAAAGAAAGTTATCCCTACAAAATCATATAGTCTGACTGTTGCTCTATCTTCATCACACAAAGTATTTAATCATGCACAACCCCGATGACAAGCCAAGCAATTGTTTCATACTGTAATAATCTCAAACTCTTTCAACTTTCACGCAATACATGAGCGTGAGCCATGGACATAGCACTATATATGGAGTAGAATGGTGGTTTTGGAGAAGACAAAAAAGGAGAAGATAGTCTCACATCAACTAGGTGTATCAACAGGCTATGGAGATGCCCATTAATAGATATCTATGTGAGTGAGTAGGGATTGCCATGCAACGGATGCACTAGAGCTATAAATATATGAAAGCTCAACAAAAGAAACTAAGTGGGTGTGCATCCAACTCGCTTGCTCACGAAGACCTAGGGCATTTTGAGGAAGCCCATCATTGGAATATACAAGCCAAGTTCTATAATGAAAAATGCCCACTAGTATATGAAAGTGACAACATATGAGACTCTCTACAATGAAGATCATGGTGCTATTCTTGAAGCACAAGTGTGGAAAAAGAGATAGTAGCATTGTCCCTTCTCTCTTTTTCTCTCATTTTCTTTTTTCTTTTTCTTTTTCTTTCTTTGGCCTTTCTTTTTTTCTTTTTTTTTCTTTGGCCTTTCTCCTTTTTTTCTTCTTTTTTTCTTTTTGTAAAGTCTGAAGTCTCATCCCGACTTGTGGGGGAATCATAGTCTTCATCATCCTTTCCTCACTAGGACAATGCTCTAATAATAAAGATCATCACACTTTTATGGATTTACAACTCAAGAATTACAACTCAAAGCTAAAACAAGATATGACTCTATATGAATGCATCTGGCGGTGTACCGGGATATGCAATGAATCAAGAGCGACATGTATGAAAATTATGAAGGTGGCCTTGCCATAAATACAATGTCAACTACATGATCATGCAAAAAGCAATATGACAAAAGTAATGCGTGTCATATGAACGGAACGGTGGAAAGTTGCATGGCAATATATCTCGGAATGGCTATGGAAATGCTATGATAGGTAGGTATGGTGGCTGTTTTGAGGAAGGTATATGGTAGGTGTATGGTACCGGCGAAAGTTGTGCGGCACAAGAGAAGCTAGCAATGGTGGAAGGGTGAGGTGCGTATAATCCATGGGCTCAACATTAGTCAAAATAACTCATGTACTTGTTGCAAAAATCTAGAAGTCATCAAAAACCAAAGCACTACACACATGCTCCTAGGGGGATAGATTGGTAGGAAAAGACCATCGCTCGTCCCCGACCGCCACTCATAAGGAAGACACTCAATAAATGAAATTGTGCTCCAACTTCATCACAAAGCGGTTCACCATACGTGCATGCTACGGGAATCACAACCCTCAACACAAGTACTTTTCATAATCACCTCAACTAGCATGACTTTAATATCACTACCTCCATATCTCAAAACAATTATCAAGCATCATATTGATCATAGCATCCAATTCTTGACTATGATAGTTTTTATTATACCCAACTTGGATGCTCATCATTCTAGGACCAACTTTATAACCATAGCAAATACCATGCTGTTCTAAAAGACTCTCAAAAATATATCAGTGAAGCATGAGAGACTAGCAATTTCTTCAAAAATTAAGTCACCACCGTGCTCTAAAAAAATATAAGTGAAGCACTAGAGCAAAAACTATCAAGCTCAAAAGATATAAGTGAAGCACATAGAGTATTCTAGCAAATCTTAATCAAGTAGGCTTCTACCAAAAGGTGTGTACATCAAGGATTATTGTGGTAAACTAAAAATAAAAGACTAATATAATACACGACACTCCAAGCAAAACACATATCATGTGGCGAATAAAAATATAGCTCCAAGTAAAGTTACCAATGAACGAAGACGAAAGAGGGGATGCCTTCCCGGGGCATCCCCAAGCTTAGGCTTTTGTCTATCCTTGAATACCTTGGGGTGCCATGGGCATCCCCAAGCTTAGGCTCTTTCCACTCCTTATTCAATAGTCCATAAAAGCTTTACCCAAAACTTGAAAACTTCACACCACAAAACTCAACATGAAATCTTATAAGCTCCGTTAGTGAAAGAAAACAAAACCACCACATAAGGTACTGTAATGAACTCATTCTTTATTTATTTTGGTGTTAAACCTACTGTATTCCAACTTCTCTATGGTTTATAAACTATTTTACTAGCCATAGATGCATCAAAATAAGCAAACAACACACAAAAAACAGAATCTGTCAAAAATAGAACAGTCTGTAGCAATCTGTAACTAACGCAAACTTTGGGAACTCTAAAAATCCTACAAAAATAGGAAGTCCTGTAAAATTTGTCTGCTGATCAGCATAAAAAATAATCAACGAAAAAGCACGTTTCTGTGATTTAACAAAACTAATTTTGTGCGCGCAAAGTTTCTGTTTTTCAGCAGAATCAAATCAACTATCATCATAGGTTATCCTATAGGTTCTACTTGGCACAAACACTAATTAAAAGATAAAAACACATCTAAACATGAAGTAGACTCAAGGTTTATTACTAAACAGGAACAAAAACAAAAAACACAAAGAAAATTGGGTTTCCTCCCAACTAGCGCTATCGTTTAACGCCCCTAGCTAGGCATAAAAGCGAAGATAGATCTAAGTAGTGCCATCTTTGGCACTCAATTCCTCAATAGAGCACTTATAATCTTTAGGGGTTTCTCCCTTTTTAGCAATGATTAAACCTTTATGCAAAAATTCAAGAAATTTGTTCGTAGCAAAAGGTTCTTTAACGATAGAGAGGCAATTGGGATGAACACTTATGGATTTGAGATCCGCGTCTCCTTTACTAGAAGATTCCCCCTTATTTTTAGGAACATAAATAAACTTGGTAGTTTTGGTAGGGGGTTTTGGAGTGTTTTTCACGACCAGTTGCGAAAGTGAGATCTAATAGAGATAGTATGATAAGAAATATATATTTTGGTATTTTATAATATAGATGCAAAAAGTAAAGATGCAAATAAAAGTAGATTGGAAGCAAATATGATAAGAGATAGACCTGGGGGGCATATGTTTCACTAGTGGCTTCTCTCAAGATAGCATAAGTATTACGGTGGGTGAACAAATTACTGTCGAGCAATTGATAGAAAAGCGAATAATTATGAGATTATCTAGGCATGATCATGTATATAGGCATCACGTCCGCAACAAGTAGACTGACTCCTGCCTGCATCTACTACTATTACTCCACACATCGACTGACTCCTGCTTGCATCTAGAGTATTAAGTTCATAAGAACAGAGTAACGCCTTAAGCAAGATGACATGATGTAGAGGGATAAACTCATGCTATATGATATAAACCCCATCTTTTTATCCTTGATGGCAACAATATAATACGTGCCTTGCTGCCCCTGCTGTCACTGGGAAAGGACACCGCAAGATTGGACCCAAAGCTAAGCACTTCTCCCATGGCAAGAAAGATCAATCTAGTAGGCCAAACCAAACTGATAATTTGAAGAGACTTGTAAAAATAACTCAATCATACATAAAAGAATTCAGAGGAGATTCAAATATTTCTCATAGATAACTTGATCATAAACCCACAATTCATCGGGTCTCGACAAACACACCGCAAAAGAGATTACATCGAATAGATCTCCATAAGAGAGGGGGAGAACATTGTATTGAGATCCAAAAAAGAGAGAAGAAGCCATCTAGCTAATAACTATGGACCCGAGGGTCTGTGGTAAACTACTCACAACTCATCGAAGGGGCAAGGATGTTGATGTAGAATCCCTCCGTGGTCGATTCCCCCTCCGGCGGAGCACCGGCGAAGGCTCCAAGATGGGATCTCGCGGATATAGAAGGTTACAACGATGGAAATTGTGTTTCGTTAGCTCCCTGGATGCTTTCGGGGTACGTAGGCTTATATAGGAGGAAGAAGTACGTCAGCGGCCGCCCGAGGGGCCCACGAGACAAGGGTCGCGCCCTATAGGGGGGGCACCCTACCCTCTCGTGGCCGCCTCAGCTGCTTCTTGACTTGCACTCCAAGTCCTCTGGATCACGTTCGTTCCAAAAATCATGCTCCCGAAGGTTTCACTCTGTTTGATATTCCTTTTCTTCGAAATACCGAAATAGGAAAAAAACAACAATACGGGCTGGGCCTCCGGTGTCACGCCCAATATGTGACCCTATCGAAAAGGAACTCGAAGGTCCCACCAAGGATAGACCCGCATATTGAAACGCTTTTGCAAGGTGGATATCATTACATCAACATTACATAATAGATGGGGATACATACAAGAGGCATACAATGCCACACGAATACAACATCACAATACATAAGATCACCCTTCGACTACGGATGAAACACAAACAGAAACTCGAATGACATCCACCCTGCTAGCCCAGGCTGCCGACCTGGAACCTATCCCTGATCGAAGAAGCAGAAGAAGAACTCAACGCAAGCAAGCATCGCTCTCGCGTCATGATCATCGCATAAACCTGTACCTGCAACTGTTGTTGTAGTAATCTGTGAGCCACGAGGACTCAGCAATCCCATTACCATGGGTATCAAGACTAGCAAAGCTTAAAGGGAAAGGAAGGGGTAAAGTGGTGAGGCTGCAGCAGCGACTAAGCATATATGGTGGCTACCATATGCAAATAAGAGCGAGAAGAGAAGCTAAGGAACGATCGTAAACTAGTAATGATCAAGAAGTGATCCTGAACTCCTACTTACGTCAAACATAACCCAAAACCGTGTTCACTTCCCGGACTCCGCCGAAAAGAGACCATCACGGCTACACACGCGGTTGATGTGTTTTAATTCGGATCTGGTGTCAAGTTATCTACAATCGGACATTAACAAATTCCCATCTGCCTATAACCGCAGGCACGGCTTTCGAAAGATTATACCCTGCAGGGGTGTCCCAACTTAGCCCATGACAAGCTCTCGCGATCAACGAAGGAATAGACCTTCTCCCAGGAAGACCCGATCAGACTCGGAATCCCGGTTTACAAGACATTTCGACAATGGTAAAACAAGACCAGCAAGACCACCCGTTGTGTCGACAAATCCTGATAGGAGCTGCACATATCTTGTTCTCAGGGCACACCGGATGAGCAAGACGACGGGTTGGCATAGACCCTGGTTGCCCAGGGGGCGCCGGACATCGCTCGGTTTGGACCAACACTTAGACAAGCACTGGCCCGGGGGGGCTAAAATAAAGATGACCCTCGGGCTCCGGAAACCCAAGGGAAAAAGGGCTAGGTGAGGCAAATGGTAAAACCAATGTTGGGCCTTGCTGGAGGAGTTTTATTCAAAGCGAACTGTCAAGGGGGTCCCATAAATCACCCGACCGCGTAAGGAACGCAAAATCCGGGAACATAACACCGCTATGACGGAAACTAGGGCGGCAAGAGTGGAACAAAACACCAGGCATAAGGCCGATCCTTCCACCCTTTACCAAATATATAGATGCATTAATAATATAAGAGATATTGTGATATCCCAACAAAATCCTGTCCACCATGGAGCAATCTTCAACTTCACCTGCAACTAGCAACGCTATAAGAGGGCTGAGCAAAGTGGTAACATAGCCAAGCAACGGTTTGCTAGGAAGGGTGTCAAAGGTTAGAGGTTCATGGCAATTTGGGATGGCTTGAATAAACAGGTGATAGGTAGCGCAACATAGCGATAGAACGAAGCAACTAGAATAGCAATGATAGTAGTGAGATCCAGGGTAGCGGTCATCTTGCCTGAAATCCAGCTAGGAATAAGAACAAGTCCATGAAGAAGACGAACGGGAGCAGTCGAACGAATCCTCACAATCGCAACATTACCGGAACTAAGAAGCAACACCGGAAAGAAACAAACAACATGGTAAATGCACAAGCATAAACATGGCATGATGCACAAACAAGTATGATGCATGTCCAGTTTAATGAGGCATGGCATGGCAAAGTGCACAAACAATACTACAAATTAAGTGGAGCTCAATATGCAACGAGTTGCATATTGAAGAAACACCACATGCAAGTATTTAGTTCTCTCTCATTTTGTACCCAACAATATTAAATGTTATTAAACATGGCAAGGGGTGAAGCACATGAAAAACTACCTATCTAGACAAGTTTAAATGAGGCCGGAATAGTAAACAACAAGTCCGGAAAATCCCCATATGCATATTTTAGATTCGGTACTGTTCTGCCCTAAACACAATTTTAATGTTGTTAACCAGCAACATAAAGTGGACCATGTTAAACTAGGCATTTTTCCACCCCATTTACATATAAAGTTTATTTAAAATGGAGCTACGGTTATTTAGTAATGAAATAAATCATTTTAGCATGGCATTATGCAAAATAAACACAAACAACATGTTAAACATTTTTAACATAGATGAAAGTGGCATATTATTAATCTACACAATTTTCTGAGCATTTTACATATATAAATTATTTACATGTGATGCATGGTTTGTGAGTTATTAAATGTATGATGTGTCAGGGGTTTTCTGCAAATTCGTTAATTCACTGGATAAATAGCAAATTCGCAGGACAGGAAAAAAAATTAACATTGGGCCAAATCTGGCAGGCCCGAATGTGTACAGGAGAGGGCACTGGGCTGGGGAGCTGCTCACCCATGGGCTTTGGACCGGTCGGTAGAGCAGGAGGCTGGAGCCGGCGGAGCTAGCTGGGCCGAGGCGAAGCCGGCCCAGGCGCGTGCGGTCGAGCGCTGCGGCTGGAGGGGCGCTGGGACTTGGAGGCCGGCCACGCTGGCACTGCGGTAGCTGGGCTGGGCCGAGGAGGCTGGGCTCTCCTGGCGCTGGCTGGGCCTGCAGCACGGGAGGCCCACGCGGGTGCGGTTGCGCGTGTGCCCACACGCACGCACGGAAGAGGAAGGCCGGTCGGTGGCGGATTCCGTCGGGGCGAGGGCGAAGCTCCGGCTACGGAGGGATGGCGAGGAGGCCGGGAACGGATAGATCGGCGCGGGGGCAACCGGATCCGGTGGTTCCCGGCCGGATCCGATGAAGGCGGCGTCGACGGCGAGCTCCACGTGCGGCGGCGGACCTGCGACGGGGACAGAGAGAGACGTTGAGACAGGAGAGAGAGAGAGCAAAACGGAGGAGGAGAGGACGACGGAGCAGGGAGGCGGTGAGGCTCCGGCCTGGAAGGTTGCTGGCGGCGGCTCCGGCCTGCGGCGCGGGAGCCGCGAGGCTCCGGCGAGCTGGTCGGCAGGAGGAGACGCGCGGGGAGCGAGCGCTCCCTGGCGGCGCGCGGCTGAGATCCGGGCCCCGAGCGGGCTTCAATGGGCTCCAGATGGGCCTGGCAGGGCCGCGGCGGCGGGGAAGTGGGCAGGGGCGCGCTGGGGATGCGTGGAGGGCTGCGAGTGGCTGCGGGAGGCGGGGAAGGCGACGTGGCGGCGCCCGGTTGGCCGGAGCGATGCCTCAGGTGGCGGCGCAGCCTCTGGGCCGGCGACAAGTGGCGGACGGGAGGTGGCCGGGCGCGGAAAACGAGGCGCCGGTGGCTGGGAGGTTAGGGGAGGCTAGGGGATAGGGTTGCCCAAATTAGGAAGGAGGGGTGTTTATATGGGGGTAAGGCTAGGGTTGGGGGGTTTTGGAGGGGTTTCGGACCCTCGGATCTCGATCTGGCGGCTCCAGACGCGAGGGGGGGGGTATGTTGGACCTAGGTGGGCTGTGTAGAATGCCTTGGGCTGAGAAGAGAGGGATGAAGTGCGGCCCGGCACGGTTTCCGGATACCGAAAACGTCCGACGTATATACCGACTATATCGCGGTTATATATTTAACGGTTGGGCAGTCAAACGAACTCCGAATGCGATGAAACTTGGCAGGCGCTCCGTCTACACTATAATAAGACCGCACGACAAGTTGCAACCCATTCCGAGAGCATTTTTATGCCACTTATAAAATAATATTTCGAAGGTGCCGCGGGCGCGTGCGAGTGTGGTCGGGCTCAGAACGGACAACGGAGAGAACTGGGGAAACCCGAACGGATGCAAGTTTTGAAAAACATGCGGATGAAATGCAGATGATGACATGAGACGAGATGCATAACAAGAACAAAAGGCAAAACAAACGACAAAAACCCAACCACGAAGGAAATATCATATAGCATCTCCGGAAAAGGCAAGAGTTGGAGTTACGAATATGGAAAGTTGTATCCGGGGCATTACAACACTCCACCACTACGAGAGGATCTCGTCCCAAGATCTAGGATGACACCGGAGGGAAAAGGAAGAGGAAGATAAGCGGTAAAACTAAGTTGCTTCTTCGACCAAAGAGTGACACCAAAGAACCTTGAGAGGTTGAAAAGTTGAAAGAAAGAACACAACGGAATTGAAAACAATTGAGAGCACTGCGGTAGAGAATAGAAACAAGGGGCACCATGTGAACCTTGGAGGTTGCAAAGACACAAATCAGGAGTTTAATGGACAAGAAGGAATTGAAACCACTCTGGTTGAAGCGAGATAAGAATGAATAATAATGATATAATTTGGACAACACTCCGACTGTAAATGGAAGGAATTGAACATGAACTTACAAGATGAGAGGATACTTGATGAGATCAACAACACACTACCTCCGGAACTATTGAAAGAATGGCATAAGGGGTAAGAAAGATTTCAGACAGCTCTCCAGTTGAGGATGGAGGCAAAACTTGATAAGATGAGGGAACTCGAATGAAAACACGACACACCGGCTAAATGGATAAGCATGAAAATGACATGATCTTGATAAAACAAGATGATGGGTGAAGAGAGCAACATCACATTGCCTCCAAAAGAAGGAATAGAAGATAGATCATTGGAATAACAGAATGAAGAAGAAAATGCCAACTTCTGCCACAATTGAGCTAAGAAAGCACCCTTCCAAGAAGGTTATAACGGAGTTGTTGGAAAAAACCAACAGCAAAACGAATAAGCTTGTAGTGGGCTTATGGAAAACATCCCAAAACTATGAGGTGACAACCTGCCACTAACGAAAAACAATTGCTTGTTTGAGGCCAATGAAGGGATGAAAACTTCTTTTAATGAGAGAATAGGAGGAAACTTGGATCTCTGATAAGTACCACAAATAGCAACATTCCCAATGGAAGGCTTTAGGTGAAAACTATACCAAGATAACTCCAAAGAAGAGATTGATGGATTTAAAATACCTCGTTCTTGACAATATGTGAATCGTGAAACATGAATGAAAATTGTCAAGAGTGACATAACACCACCTCAAAAGATAAGGTAGAAAGAATTGCACTTTGGAACGCAAGATGAAGAATACTTGAACTCCTCTGAAAAGAATCTCGATGAACACTTCGAGAAGAAATTAAATCCTTGATGAACCATCATGTAGAGCCTCCATGAAGAACTCCGGTAATAAAAGGATGATAGAAAGAAAGAGAGGTTCAAAATACAAGGTGAACCCTTGCAATGATTTAGATGGAGCTTCGCGACGATATACCTGAGAAAACTTGGAACTCCGGAAAGAAAAGATGAATACTAGAACCGAGAATTACTTCATCATGAAGAATCTCCGGAAGAAGGAATTAATCACTTGGATGAAACAATAATAAGAATTATGTTAAGCCTATCCTTCACCAATTTAAATTGATGACAAGCAACGGATTTGGCATACTACTTATTCCTCTTGAAAAGGATTAAGAGGGATATAGCGTAGACTTGAGAAGGTCTTGATGGAACCACCAGTGGAATTTGGAAACAAAGAATGAATTGATATGATAACAAAGGAAGTGAAAATCTTGAACGAACCACCATGAAAATTGGAAAAGAGAGTAGCAAGGGCACAATTCACCGGAAAGAATTTTAAAACGAATGAAGATACTTGAAGGGATTTAGATACATGAGAAAGAAGAGAACATGAACTGATTAGAGGATATTTGAACGATGCACCGGTAAGATTTGGAGAACGATAGCTACAAGCTGAGGATGAAGAATTATGACATGATGGCCTTCGGAGGTAAGAAATGGAAACAACTCATGACATGCTCCGGATAGGTAAGAAAAGAATTCTCACAATCAAAAACAATTATGATAGGATGGCATCAATCTAGAACCATGAATCTTGAAGAGAATGGAGCAAGATTTAAGAGAAATCCTTCTTCGGTCTTCAAATGACGACGAGAAACACCACAAAAATTGCTGAGATACTCTGGAAGAATGACAAGCGAAGAGGTTGAGCCAACAATGAAAAATGATTTGAAATTGATCTTGGAAAAGATCTGACTGATGAAATTCATTCTTACGTCAAACTTGGAAAAGAATTTGGGAATGGCTCGAGGAAAATTAGAAGAGTCAGGTAAGATCCTGGGAAAAGACCTGTGGGTTAGGGCCCACTCAAAAGATACACCTTCGAAAAATTACTTGAAAGGGAAATTGCACCGGCTGAATTAAATGACTTGAATGAGATAACAACCTCGAAATATCTTGAACAGATTGAGAATGGAAACACAAGTCTTGTGAAATATCTTGAGCACTCCAGAACAAATGAATAGCGAGAAGTGAAAGATTAAGAGGTGCACCGGCATGAAAAAGCATTTGACACGAGGAAAGGAATATGATCAACACTGAAAGCTTGAATTGGATCCACCGGAGAAGAATACGAGAATGAAGAATGATGAACTTGAAGCTCGTGAGCATCTTCACGAGGGATCACCGGATCAAAACAATGATTGAAAAGAGTGAAGAGACTTCACATGAATAAATGGATACTTGATTATAATATATGAGTCCTTGAAGAAAAGGGGTGGGAGGGTGGGAAAAAACAAAGACAACTTGGGATGAACAAAACAAACACCGTTGAGAAAACTTAGAATTGATCTTGCAGATGGGGAGAATGATGGGATCATCTCGAAGAGAAGCGCCCCGGTTGGAAAAGAATTAACATGACAACCTCAATGATCAAAAGGATTAGTATTCACATAGCAATATGAGAACACCGTTTAGGAAAGGTATGGATTCAACATTTGACTTCGAAGCAACTCGAATACCACAAATAAAACAAAATAAAGGATTTGGCTTGCTGAATAAGCCGGAACAAATACATATGATAGAGATTTACCCAATCCCATATCATGCATCTGTCGGAAAGATATTCTAGGAGCTACTTGAATTCCCACCTATAAACTCCCGAAACTTTCTGGTTATGCAATCTGGTGTTGGGGATACAGGGGAAGCAATATATCTCACCCAAACTAACAATCCCTACATCCAGCTGTATCCATCCGTCAACACATAACCAAGAAACCTTCGGAAATCGTGTACCTCAACCTTCGAAAAGCATCCGTTATACTAGTTATGGCAATACTCCCGAACTCCCCAGTACTGGGTGACGTCGAGGTTATCTCACCAACAACTGCATAAAAGAGATTTTCGATGTCGGCAAAACTCAGGTATTCCAGAACTGCAATGATAAAATTGTGACGACAACACCTCAGAGCTCAACTCCCCGGGTCAATGCCACATAATAGACAGGAGGCACCAAGAACAATGTTCTTGTCACAAAACCATTGGAACGATTCCAAGATACCCGCGTGATCCTAAATTTTTTTAGTGAAATTTGAGGAGAGGAAAGTCAAAACATCTACGTCAGGAGACCTCACCAGAGCGACGAAGGGGGCTGAGGAGTAAAAAGAATCCTACTCTCCGATATATATATATAATCCTAAGACTCAAAATAGTTTTTTTCTAGACTCAACAACGGCCAGCAATCAAGGGGGGCTCCTATGGTCGGTCAAGGCTCTGATACCAACTTGTCACGCCTAATATGCGACCCTATCCAAAAGGAACTCGAAGGTCCCACCAAGGATAGACCCGCATATTGAAACGCTTTTGCAAGGTGGATATCATTACATCAACATTACATAATAGATGGGGATACATACAAGAGGCATACAATGCCACACGAATACAACATCACAATACATAAGATCACCCTCCGACTACGGATGAAACACAAACAGAAACTCGAACGACATACACCCTGCTAGCCCAGGCTGCCGACCTGGAACCTATCCCTGATTGAAGAAGCAGAAGAAGAACTCAACACAAGCAAGCATCGCTCTCGCGTCATGATCATCGCATAAACCTGTACATGCAACTGTTGTTGTTGTAATCTGTGAGCCACAAGGACTCAGCAATCCCATTACCATGGGTATCAAGACTAGCAAAGCTTAAAGGGAAAGGAAGGGGTAAAGTGGTGAGGCTGCAGCAGCGACTAAGCATATATGGTGGCTACCATACGCAAATAAGAGCGAGAAGAGAAGCAAAGGAACGGTCGTCAACTAGTAATGATCAAGAAGTGATCCTGAACTCCTACTTACGTCAAACATAACCCAAAACCGTGTTCACTTCCCGGACTCCACCGAAAAGAGACCATCACGGCTACACACGCGGTTGATGCGTTTTAATTCGGATCTGGTGTCAAGTTATCTACAACCGGACATTAACAAATTCCCATCTGCCTATAACCGCAGGCACGACTTTCAAAAGATTATACCCTGCATGGGTGTCCCAACTTAGCCCATGACAAGCTCTCGCGATCAATGAAGGAATAGACCTTCTCCCAGGAAGACCCGATCAGACTCGGAATCCCGGTTTACAAGACATTTCGACAATGGTAAAACAAGACCAGCAAGACCGCCCGCTGTGCCGACAAATCCTGATAGGAGCTGCACATATCTCGTTCTCAGGGCACACCGGATGAGCAAGACGACGGGTTGGCATAGACCCTGGTTGCCCAGGGGGCGCTGAACATCGCTCGGTTTGGACCAACACTTAGACAAGCACTAGCCCGGGGGGCTAAAGTAAAGATGACCCTCGGGCTCCGGAAACCCAAGGGAAAAAGGGCTAGGTGAGGCAAATGGTAAAACCAATGTTGGGCCTTGCTGGAGGAGTTTTATTCAAAGCGAACTGTCAAGGGGGTCCCATAAATCACCCGACCACGTAAGGAACGCAAAATCGGGGAACATAACACCGATATGACGGAAACTAGGGCGGCAAGAGTGGAACAAAACACCAGGCATAAGGCCGAGCCTTCCACCCTTTACCAAATATATAGATGCATTAATAATATAAGAGATATTGTGATATCCCAACAAAATCCTATCCACCATGGAGCAATCTTCAACTTCACCTGCAACTAGCAATGCTATAAGAGGGCTGAGCAAAGCGGTAACATAGCCAAGCAACGGTTTGCTAGGGAGGGTGTCAAAGGTTAGAGGTTCATGGCAATTTTGGATGGCTTGAATAAGCAGGTGATAGGTAGCGCAACATAGTGATAGAACGAAGCAACTAGCATAGCAATGATAGTAGTGAGATCCAGGGTAGCGGTCATCTTGCCTGAAATCCCGCTAGGAAGAAGAACGAGTCCATGAAGAAGACGAACGGGAGCAGTCGAATGAATCCTCACAATCGCAACATTACCGGAACTAAGAAGCAACACCGGAAAGAAACAAACAACATGGTAAATGCACAAGCATAAACATGGCATCATGCACAAACAAGTATGATGCATGTCCGGTTTAATGAGGCATGGCATGCCAAAGTGCACAAACAATACTACAAATTAAGTGGAGCTCAATATGCAATGAGTTGCATATTGAAGAAACACCACATGCAAGTATTTAGTTCTCTCTCGTTTTGTACCCAACAATATTAAATGTTATTAAACATGGCAAGGGGTGAAGCACATGAAAAACTACCTATCTAGACAAGTTTAAATGAGGCCGGAATAATAAACAACAAGTCCGGAAAATTCCCATATGCATATTTTAGATTCGGTACTGTTCTGCCCTAAACACAATTTTAATGTTGTTAACCAGCAACATAAAGTGGACCACGTTAAACTAGGCATTTTTCCACCCCATTTACATATAAAGTTTATTTAAAACGGAGCTACAGTTATTTAGTAATGAAATAAATCATTTTAGCATGGCATTATGCAAAATAAACACAAACAACATGTTAAACATTTTTAACATAGATGAAAGTGGCATATTATTAATCTACACAATTTTCTGAGCGTTTTACATATATAAATTATTTACATGTGATGCATGGTTTGTGAGTTATTAAATGTATGATGTATGAGGGGTTTTCTGCAAATTTGTTAATTCACTGGATAAATAACAAATTCGTAGGACAGGAAAAAAAACATTGGGCCGAATCTGGCAGGCCCGAATGTGTACAGGAGAGGGCACTGGGCTGGGGAGCTGCTCACCCATGGACTTTGGCCCGGTCGGTGGAGCAGGAGGCTGGAGCCGGCGGAGCTAGCTGGGCCAAGGCGAAGCCGGCCCAGGCGCGTGCGGTCGAGCGCTGCGGCTGGAGGGGCGCTGGGACTTGGAGGCCGGCCACGCTGGCGCTGCGGTAGCTGGGCTGGGCCGAGGAGGCTGGGCTCTCCTGGCGCTGGCTGGGCCTGCAGCACGGGAGGCCCACGCGGGTGCGGTTGCGCGTGTGCCCACACGCACGCACGGAAGAGGAAGGCCGGTCGGTGGCGGATTCCGGCGGGGCGGGGGCGAAGCTCCGGCGACGGAGAGATGGCGAGGAGGCCGGGAACGGATAGATCGGCGCGGGGGCAACCGGATCCGGTGGTTCCCGGCCGGATCCGATGAAGGCGGCGTCGACGGCGAGCTCCACGGGCGGCGGCGGACCTGCGACGGGGACAGAGAGAGACGTTGAGACAGGAGATAGAGAGAGAAAAACGGAGGAGGAGAGGACGACGGAGCAGGGAGGCGGCGAGGCTCCGGCCTGGAAGGTTGCTGGCGGCGGCTCTGGCCTGCGGCGCGGGAGCAGCGAGGCTCCGGCGAGCTGGTCGGCAGGAGGAGACGCGCGGGGAGCGAGCGCTCCCTGGCGGCGCGCGGCTGAGATCCGGGCCCTGAGCGGGCTTCAATGGGATCCAGATGGGCCTGGCAGGGCCGCGGCGGCGGGGAAGTGGGCAGGGGCGCGCTGGGGACGCGTGGAGGGCTGCGAGTGGCTGCGGGAGGCGGGGAAGGCGACGTGGCGGCGCCCGGTTGGCCGGGGCGATGCCTCAGGTGGCGGCGCAGCCTCTGGGCCGGCGACAAGTGGCGGACGGGAGGTGGCCGGGCGCGGAAAATGAGGCGCCGGCGGCTGGGAGGTTAGGGGAGGCTAGGGGCTAGGGTTGCCCAAATTAGGAAGGAGGGGTGTTTATATGGGGGTAAGGCTAGGGTTGGGGGGTTTTGGAGGGGTTTCGGACCCTCGGATCTCGATCTGGCGGCTCCAGACGCGAGAGGGGGGGGGGTATGTTGGACCTAGGTGGGCTGTGTAGAATGCCTTGGGCTGAGAAGAGAGGGATGAAGTGCGGCCCGGCATGGTTTCCGGATACCGACTATATCGCGGTTATATATTTAACGGTTGGGCAGTCAAACGAACTCCGAATGCGATGAAACTTGGCAGGCGCTCCGTCTACACTATAATAAGACCGCACGACAAGTTGCAACCCATTCCGAGAGCATTTTTATGCCACTTATAAAATAATATTTTGAAGGTGCCGCGGGCGCGTGCGAGTGTGGTCGGGCTCAGAACGGACAACGGAGAGAACTGGGGAAAAACCCGAACGGATGCAAGTTTTGAAAAACATGCGGATGAAATGCAGATGATGACATGAGACGAGATGCATAACAAGAACAAAAGGCAAAACAAACGACAAAAACCCAACCACGAAGGAAATATCATATAGCATCTCCGGAAAAGGCAAGAGTTGGAGTTACGAATATGGAAAGTTGTATCCGGGGCGTTACATCCGGTTAGTAGGTTAGTCCAAAAAATGATATAAATGTGTAAAATAAAGCCCATAAACATCCAAAAGGGGTAATATAATAGCATGGAACAATCAAAAAGTATAGATACGTTGGAGACGTATCACCTACCTATTATGGCATTTCCATAGCCATTCTGAGATATATTGCCATGCAACTTTCCACCATTCTGTTTATCATCATGACATACATTACTTTTGTCATATTGCCATTGCATGATCATGTAGTTGACATTGTATTTGTGGCAAAGCCACCATGCATAATTTTTCATACATGTCACTCTTCATTCATTGCACCATCCTGGTATACCGCCGGAGGCATTCATATAGAGTCATTTCTTGTTCTAGTTTCGAGTTGTAATTCATGTGTTGTAATCAATAAAAGTGTGATGATCATCATTATTAGAGCATTGTCCCAAAAAAAGAAGAAGAAAAAAAGAAAAAAAAGGGGCAATGTTACTATCTCTTTTTCCACACTTGTGCTTCAAAGTAGCACCATTTTCTTCATATAGTGTGTCTCATATATTGTGCTTCAAAGTAGCACCATGTTTTTCATATAGAGAGTCTCATATGTTGTCACTTTCATATACTAGTGGGAATTTTTCATTATAGAACTTTGCTTGTATATACCTACGATGGGCTTCCTTAAATGCCCTAGTCTTCGTGAGCAAGCAAGTTGGATGCACACCCACTAGTTTTTTTTGTTGAGCTTTCATTCATTTATAGCTCTAGTGCATCTGTTGCATGGCAATCCGTACTCCTCATGTTGACATCAATTGATGGGTATCTCCATAGCCCGTTGATTATCCTCGTCAATGTGAGACTTTCTCCTTTTTTGTCTTCTCCACACAATCCCCATCATCATATTCTATTCCACCCATAGTGCTATATCCATGGCTCACGCTCATGTATTACGTGAAAGTTGAAAAAGTTTGAGATTATTTAAGTACGAAACAATTTCTTGGCCATCAGGGGTGTAGAATTTAGGAACATTTTTGTGTGACGAAAATGAAGCATAGCCTAACTATATGATTTTGTAGGATGAACTTTCTTTGGCCATGTTATTTTGAGAAGACATGATTGCTTTGATTAGTATGCTTGAAGTGTTACTATTTCTTATGTCAATATGAACTTTTATTTTGAATCATTTGGATCTGAACATTCACGCCACAATAAAGAAAATTACATTGAGAATTATGCTAGGTAGCATTCCACATCAAAAATTCTGTTTTATCATTTACCTACTCGAGGACGAGCAGGAATTAAGCTTCAGGATGCTTGATACATCTCCAACGTATCTATAATTTTTTATTGTTCCATGCTATTATATTACCCCTTTTGGATGTTTATCAAATTTATTTTACACATTTATATCATTTTTGGGACTAACCTACTAACCGGAGGCCCAGCCCGTATTGCTGTTTTTTTTGCCTATTTTAGTATTTCGAAGAAAAGGAATATCAAACAGAGTCCAAAAAGAATGAAACCTTCGGGAGCATGATTTTTGGAATGAACGTGATCCAGAGGACTTGGAGTGCAAGTCAAGAAGCAATCGAGGCGGCCAGGAGATAGGAGGGTGCGCCCCTGTCTCCTGGGCCCCTCAGGCGGCCACTGACGTACTTCTTCCTCCTATATATACCTATGTACCCCAAAAACATCCAGGGAGCCAACGAAAAACAATTTCCACCACCGTAACCGTCTGTATCCGCGAGATCCCATCTTGGAGCCTTCGCCGGCGCTCCGTCGGAGGGGGAATCGACCACGGAGGGCTTCTACATCAACATCCTTGCCCCTCCGATGAGTTGTGACTAGTTTACCATAGACCTTCGGGTCCATAGTTATTAGCTAGATGGCTTCTTCTCTCTTTTTGGATCTCAATAAAATGTTCTCCCCCTCTCTTGTGGAGATCTATTCGATGTAAACTCTTTTTGCGGTGTGTTTGTCGAGATCTGATGAATTGTGTGTTTATAATCAAGTTTATCTATGAGAAATATTTGATTCTTCTCTGAATTCTTGTATGTATGATTGAGTTATCTTTGCAAGTCTCTTCGAATTATCAGTTTCGTTTGGCCTACTAGATTGATCTTTCTTGCCATGGGAGAAGTGCTTAGCTTTGGGTTCAATCTTGCGGTGTCCTTATCCAGTGACAGAAAAGGTTGCAAGGCACGTATTGTATTGTTGCCATCAAGGATAAAAAGATGGGGTTTATATCATATTGCATGAGTTTATCCCTCTACATCATGACATCTTTCTTAATGCGTTACTCTGTTCTTATGAACTTAATACTCTAGATGCATGCTGGATAGCGGTCGATGTGTGGAGTAATAGTAGTAGATGCAGGCAGGAGTCGGTCTAATTGTCACAGACGTGATGCCTATATACATTATCATGCCTAGGTAATCTCATAATTTGTTCACCCACCGTAATACTTATGCTATCTTGAGAGAAGCCACTAGTGAAACCTATGGCCCCGGGTCTATATTTTATCATATAAGCTTTCAATATCTACTTTTACTTGCATCTTTACTTTTTGCATCTATATTATAAAATACCAAAAATATATTTATCTTACCATACTATCTCTATCAGATCTCACTTTTGCAAGTGGCTTGGAAGGGATTGACAACCCATTTATTGCGTTGGTTGCAAGTTCTTTGTTTGTTTGTGTAGGTGTGTGGGACTTTTGAGGAGCCTCTGTTGGGGAACGTAGCAAAAAATAAAAAATTTATACGCATCACCAAGATCAATCTATGGAGTCATCTAGCAACGAGAGAGAGGAGTGCATCTACATACCCTTGTAGATCGTGAGCGGAAGCGTTCAAGAGAACGAGGTTGAAGGAGTCGTACTCGTTGTGATCCAAATCACCGATGATCATAGCGCCTAACGGATGACACCTCCGTGTTCAACACACGTACGGTTGGGGAAGACGTCTCCTCCTTCTTGATCCAGCAAGGGGGAAGGAGAGGTTGATGGAGATCCAGCAGCACGACAGCGTGGTGGTGGAAGGAGCGGTGATCTCGGCAGGGCTTCTCCAAGCTCGGCGAGAGGGAGAGGTGTTACGAGGGGAGAGGGAGGCGCCAGGGACTAGGGTGCGCAGCCCTCCCTCCCCCCTCTTTATATAGGGGCCCTGGGGGCGGCGTGGTGGTGGAAGCAGCGGTGATCTCGGCAGGGCTTCGCCAAGCTCAGCGAGAGGGAGAGGTGTTACGAGGGGAGAGGGAGGCGCCAGGGACTAGGGTGCGCATCCCTCCCTCCCCCCTCTTTATATAGGGGCCCTGGGGGGGCGCCGGCCCCCTAGAGATTGAATCTCAAGGGGGGCGGCCAAGGGGGGACTTGCCCCCCAAGAAAAGTGGGGCGTCCCCACCCCTAGGGTTTCCAACCCTAGGCGCAGGGGAGGCCCAAGGGGGGCGCACCAGCCCACCAGGGGCTGGTTCCCTTCCCACTTCAGCCCATGTGGCCCTCCGGGATAGGTGGCCCCACCCGATGGACCCCCGGGACCCTTCCGGTGGTCCCGGTATAATACCAGTGACCCCGAAACTTTTCCGATGGCCGAAACTGGACTTCCTATATACAAATCTTCACCTCCGGACCATTCCGGAACTCCTCGTGACGTCCGGGATCTCATCCAGGACTCCGAACAACTTCCGGGTTACCGCATACTAATATCTCTACAACCCTAGCGTCATCGAACCTTAAGTGTGTAGACCCTACGGGTTCGGGAGACACGGAGACATGACCGAGACGACTCTCCGGCCAATAACCAACAGCGGGATCTGGATACCCATATTGGCTCCCACATGTTCCACGATGATCTCATCGGAATGAACCACGATGTCGAGGATTCAAGTAATCCTGTATACAATTCCCTTTGTCAATCGGTATGTTACTTGCCCGAGATTCGATCGTAGGTATCCCAATACCTCGTTCAATCTCGTTACCGGCAAGTCACTGTACTCGTACCGTAATGCATGATCCCGTGACCAACCACTTGGTCACTTTGAGCTCATTTTGATGATGCATTACCGAGTGGGCCCAGAGATACCTCTCCGTCATACGGAGTGACAAATCCCAGTCTCGATCCATGTCAACCCAACAGACACTTTCGGAGATACCTGTAGTATACCTTTATAGCCACCCAGTTACGTTGTGACGTTTGGTACACCCAAAGCACTCTTACGGTATCCGGGAGTTACACGATCTCATGGTCTAAGGAAATGATACTTAACATTAGAAAAGCTCTAGCAAAACGAACTACAGGATCTTGTGCTATGCTTAGGATTGGGTCTTGTCCATCACATCATTCTCCCAATGATGTGATCCCGTTATCAATGACATCCAATGTCCATGGTCAGGAAACCGTAACCATCTATTGATAAACGAGCTTGTCAACTAGAGGCTCACTAGGGACATGTTGTGGTCTATGTATTCACACATGTATTATGATTTCCGGATAACACAATTATAGCATGACCAATAGACAATTATCATGAACAAGGAAATATAATAATAACCATTTTATTATTGCCTCTAGGGCATATTTCCAACAGTCTCCCACTTGCACTAGAGTCAATAATCTAGTTACATTGTGATGAATCGAACACCCATAGAGTTCTGGTGTTGATAATGTTTTGCTCGCGGAAGAGGTTTAGTCAACGGATCTGCGACATTCAGATCTGTGTGCACTTTACAAATATCTATGTCTCCATCTTGAACATTTTCACGAATGGAGTTGAAGCAACGCTTGATGTGTCTGGCCTTCTTGTGAAACCTGGGCTCCTTGGCAAGGGCAATGGCTCTAGTGTTGCCACAGAAGAGAGTCATCGGCCCTGACGCATTGGGAATAACTCCTAGGTCGGTAATGAACTCCTTCATCCAGATTGCTTCATGTGCTGCCTCTGAGGCTGCCATGTACTCCATAGATCCCGCCACGACGCTTTGCTTGCAACTGCACCAGCTTACTGCCCCACCATTCAAAATATACACGTATCCGGTTTGTGACTTTGAGTCATCCAGATTTGTGTCGAAGCTAGCGTCGAGATAACCCTTTACGACGAGCTCTTCATCACCTCCATATACGAGAAACATATCCTTAGTCCTTTTCAGGTACTTCAGGATATTCTTGACCGCTGTCCAGTGTTCCATGCCGGGATTACTTTGGTACCTTCCTACCAAACTTACGGCAAGGTTTACATCAGGTCTGGTACACAACATGGCATACATGATAGACCCTATGGCCGAGGCATAGGGGACGACACTCATCTTTTCTCTATCTTCTGCCATGGTCGGACATTCAGCCGAGCTCAATTTGACACCTTGCAGCATAGGCAAGAATCCCTTCTTGGACTGATCCATATTTAACTTCTTCAATATCTTATCAAGGTATGTGCTTTGTGAAAGACCTATGAGGCGTCTCGATCTATCTCTATAGATCTTGATGCCTAATATGTAAGCAGCTTCTCCAAGGTCCTTCATTGAAAAACACTTATTCAAGTAGGCCTTAATGCTGTCCAAAAGTTCTATATCATTTCCCATCAAAATTATGTCATCTACATATAATATGAGAAATGCTACAGAGCTCCCACTCACTTTCTTGTAAACGCAGGTTTCTCCATAAGTCTGCATAAACCCAAACGATTTGATCATTTCATTAAAGCAAATGTTCCAACTCTAAGATGCTTGCACCATCCCATATATGGAGCGCTGGAGCTTGCATACCTTGTTAGCATTCTTAGGATCGACAAAACCTTCTTGCTGCATCATATACAATTCTTCCTTAAGAAAGCCGTTAAGGAATGCCGTTTTGACGTCCATTTGCCATATCTCATAATCATAGTATGCGGCAATTGCTAACATGATTCGGACGGACTTCAGCTTCGCTACGGGTGAGAAGGTCTCATCGTAGTCAACCCCTTGAACTTGTCGATAACCCTTAGTGACAAGTTGAGCTTTATAGATGGTAACATTACCATCTGCGTCCGTCTTCTTCTTAAAGATCCATTTGTTTTCTATCGCTCGCTGATCATCGGGCAAGTCTGTCAAAGTCCATACTTTGTTTTCATACATGGATCCTATCTCGGATTGCATGGATTCAAGCCATTTGTTGGAATTTGGACCCGCCATCGCTTCTTCATAGTTCGAAGGTTCACCGTTGTCTAACAACATGATTTCCAGGACAGGGTTGCCATACCATCCTGGTGTGGAACGTGTCCTTGTGGACCTTCGAAGTTCAGTAGCAACTCGATCCTAAGTACCTTGATCATCATCATTAACTTCCTCTCTAGTCGGTGCAGGCACCACAGGAACATCTTCCTGAGCTACGCTACTTTCCGGTTCAAGAGGTAGTACTTCATCGAGTTCCACTTTCCTCCCACTTACTTCTCCAGAGAGAAATTCTTTCTCCAGAAAGGACCCGTTCTTGGCAACAAAGATCTTGCCTTCGTATCTGAGGTAGAAGGTATACCCAATGGTTTCCTTAGGGTATCCTATGAAGACGCATTTTTCCGACTTGGGTTCGAGCTTTTCAGGTTGAAGTTTCTTGACATAAGCATCACATCCCCAAACTTTTAGAAACGATAGCTTAGGTTTCTTCCCAAACCATAATTCGTACGGTGTCGTCTCAACGGATTTAGACGGTGCCCTATTTAAAGTGAATGTAGCTGTCTCTAGAGCGTATCCCCAAAATGATAGCGGTAAATCGGTGAGTGACATCATAGATCGCACCATATCCAATAGAGTGCGATTACGACGTTCGGACACACCGTTACGCTGAGGTGTTCCAGGCGGCATGAGTCATGAAACGATTCCACATTTCCTTAAGTGCATACCAAATCCGTGACTTAAATATTCTCCCCCACGATCTGATCGTAAGAACTTTATCTTTCGGTCACGTTGATTCTCTACCTCACTCTAAAATTCCTTGAACTTTTCAAAGGTCTCAGACTTGTGTTTCATCAAGTAGACATACCCATATCTACTCAAGTCGTCAGTGAGAGTGAGAACATAACGATAGCCTCCGCGAGCCTCAACGCTCATTGGACCGCACACATCAGTATGTATGATTTCCAATAAGTTGGTTGCTCGCTCCATTGTTCCGGAGAATGGAGTCTTGGTCATTTTTCCCATAAGGCATGGTTCACACGTGTCAAATGATTCGTAATCAAGAGACTCCAAAAGTCCATCAGCATGGAGCTTCTTCATGCGTTTGACACCAATATGACCAAGGCGGCAGTGCCACAAGTATGTGGGACTATCGTTATCAGCCTTACATCTTTTGGTATTCACACTATGAATATGTGTAACATCATGTTCGAGATTCATTAAGAATAAACCATTAACCAGCGGGGCATGACCATAAAACATATCTCTCACATAAATAGAAAAACCATTATTCTTGGATTTAAATGAGTAGCCATCTCGTATTAAACGAGATCCAGATACAATGTTCATGCTCAAAGCTGGCAGTAAATAACAATTATTGAGGTTTAAAACTAATCCCGTAGGTAAATGTAGAGGTAGCGTGCCGACGGCGATCACATCGACCTTGGAACCATTCCCGACGCGCATCGTCACCTCATCCTTCGCCAGTCTCCGCTTATTCCGTAGCTCCTGTTTTGAGTTATAAATATGAGCAACCGCACCGGTATCAAATACCCAGGAGCTACTATGAGTACTGGTAAGGTACACATCAATTACATGTATAACACATATACCTTTGGTGTTGCCGGCCTTCTTGTCCGCTAAGTACTTGGGGCAGTTCTACTTCCAGTGTCCGCTTCCCTTGCAATAAAAGCACTCAGTCTCAGGTTTGGGTCCTTGCTTTGGCTTCTTCCCGGCAACTGGCTTACCGGGCGCGGCAACTCCCTTGCCGTCCTTCTTGAAGTTCTTCTTACCCTTGCCTTTCTTGAAACTAGTGGTTTTATTGACCATCAACACTTAATGTTCCTTTTTGATCTCCACCTCCGCTGATTTCAGCATTGAATATACCTCAGGAATGGTTTTCACCATCCCCTGCATATTGAAGTTCATCACAAAGCTCTTGTAGCTAGGTGGGAGCGACTGGAGGATTCTGTCGACCACCGCGTCATCCGGGAGATTAAATCCCAGTTGAGATAAGCGGTTGTGCAACCCAGACATTTTGAGTATGTGATCGCTGACAGAACCATTCTCCTCCATCTTACAACTGTAGAACTTGTCAGAGACTTCATATCTCTCGACCCGCGCGTGAGCTTGGAAAACCATTTTCAGCTCTTGGAACATCTCATATGCTCCGTGCTGCTCAAAACGCTTTTGGAGTCCCGGTTCTAAGCTGTAAAGCATGCCGCACTGAACCAGGGAGTAATCATCACTACGCGACTGCCAGGCGTTCATAACGTCTTGAGTTGCTGGGAAAACGGGTGCTTCACCTAGCGGTGCATCTAGGACATATGCTTTCTTGGCAGCTATGAGGATGATCCTCAAGTTCCGGACCCAGTCCGTATAGTTGCTGCCATTGTCTTTCAGCTTGGTTTTCTCTAGGAACGCATTGAAGTTGAGGGCAACATTAGCGTGGGCCATTTGATCTACAAGACATATTGCAAAGATTTTAGACTAAGTTCATGATAATTAAGTTCAACTAATCAAATTATATAATGAACTCCCACTCAGATAGACATCCCTCTAGTCATCTAAGTGATCCATGATCCGAGTCAGCTAGGCCGTGTCCGATCATCACGTGAGACGGACTAGTCATCATCGATGAACATATTCATGTTGATCGTATCTTCTATATGACTCATGTTCGACCTTTCGGTCTCTTGTGTTCCGAGGCCATGTCTGTACATGCTAGGCTCGTCAAGTCAACCTAAGTGTTTTTCATGTGTAAATCTGGCTTACACCGGTTGTATGTGAACGTTAGAATCTATCACACCCGATCATCACGTGGTGCTTCGAGACAACGAACTTTCGCAACGGTGCATAGTTAGGGGAAACACTTTCTTGAAATTATTATGAGGGATCATCTTATTCACTACCATTGTACTAAGAAAATAAGAAGCAAAAACATGATAAACATCACATGCAATCAAATAGTGACATGATATGGCCAATATCATTTTGCTCCTTTTGATCTCCATCTTCGGGGCGCCATGATCATCATCGTCACCGGCATGACACCATGATCTCCATCATCATGATCTCCATCATCGTGTCTTCATGAAGTTGTCACGCCAACGATTACTTCTACTTCTATGGCTAACATGTTTAGCAATAAAGTAAAGTAATTAAATGGCGTTATTCAATGACAAGTAGGTCATACAAAAAATAAAGAGAAGTCCTATGGCTCCTGCCGGTTGTCATACTCATCGACATGCAAGTCGTGATTCCTATTACAAGAACATGACCAATCTCATACATCACATATATTTCATTCATCACATCCTTTTGGCCATATCACATCACAAGGCATATGCTGCGAAAACAAGTTAGACGTCCTCTAATTGTTGTTGCATGTTTTTTACGTGGCTGCTATAGGTTTCTAGAAAGAACATTTCTTACCTACGCCAAAACCACAATGTGATATGCCAATTTCTATTTACCCTTCATAAGGACCCTTTTCATCGAATCCGATCCGACTAAAGTGGGAGAGACAGACACCCGATAGCCACCTTATGCAACTAGTGCATGTCAGTCGGTGGAACCTGTCTCACGTAAGCGTATGTGTAAGGTCGGTCCGGGCCACTTCATCCCACAATGCCGCCGAAACAAGATAAGACTAGTAGTGGCAAGAAAATTGACAAAACCAACACCCACAACAATTTTGTGTTCCACTCGTGCATAGAAACTACGCATAGACCTAGCTCATGATGCCACTGTTGGGGAACGTAGCAGAAAATGAAAAATTTCTACGCATCACCAAGATCAATCTATGGAGTCATATAGCAACGAGAGAGAGGAGTGCATCTACATACCCTTGTAGATCGCGAGAGGAAGCGTTCAAGAGAACGGGGTTGAAGGAGTCGTACTCGTCGTGATCCAAATCACCGATGATCCTAATGCCGAACGGACGGCACCTCCCCGTTCAACACACGTATGGTTGGGGAATACGTCTCCTTCTTCTTGATCCGGCAAGGGGGAAGGAGAGGTTGATGGAGATCCAGCAGCATGATGGCGTGGTGGTGGAAGCAGCGGTGATCTCGGCAGGGCTTCGCCAAGCTCAGCGAGAGGGAGAGGTGTTACGAGGGAAGAGGGAGGCGCCGGGGACTAGGGTGCGCAGCCCTCCCTCCCCCCTCTTTATATAGGGGCCCTGGGGGGGCGCCGGCCCCCTAGAGATTGAATCTCAAGGGGGGGGGGGCGGCCAAGGGGGGGACTTGCCCCCCAAGCCAAGTGGGGCGCCCCCCACCCCTAGGGTTTCCAACCCTAGGCGCAGGGGAGGCCCAAGGGGGGCGCACCAGCCCACCAGGGGTTGGTTCCCTTCCCACTTCAGCCCATGTGGCCCTCCGGGATAGGTGGCCCCACCCGGTGGACCC
The DNA here is from genome assembly GCF_018294505.1 of Triticum aestivum. Classification (NCBI taxonomy): domain Eukaryota; kingdom Viridiplantae; phylum Streptophyta; class Magnoliopsida; order Poales; family Poaceae; genus Triticum; species Triticum aestivum. The sequence continues at coordinate 322,298,237 of NC_057807.1, read as the reverse complement.
CTGGGACCTTTCCGGTGGTCCCGGTACAATACCGGTGACCCCGAAACTTTCCCGATGGCCGAAACTGGACTTCCTATATACAACTCTTCACCTTTGGACCATTCCGGAACTCCTCGTGACGTCCGGGATCTCATCCAGGACTCCGAACAACTTTCGGGTTACCGCATACTAATATCTCTACAACCCTAGTGTCACCGAACCTTAAGTGTGTAGACCCTACGGGTTCTGGAGACACGCAGACATGACCGAGACGACTCTCCGGCCAAGAACCAACAGCGGGATCTGGATACCCATGTTGGCTCCCACATGTTCCACGATGATCTCATCGAATGAACCACGATGTCGAGGATTCAAGTAATCCCGTATACAATTCCTTTAATCAATCGGTATGTTACTTGCCCGAGATTCGATCGTCGGTATCCCAATACCTCGTTCAATCTCATTACCGGCAAGTCACTTTACTCGTACTGTAATGCATGATCCCGTGACCAACCACTTGGTCACTTTGAGCTCATTTTGATGATGCATTACCGAGTGGGCCCAGAGATACCTCTCCGTCATATGGAGTGACAAATCCCAGTCTCGATCCGTGTCAACAGAACAGACACTTTCAGAGATACCTGTAGTATACCTTTACAGCCACCCAGTTACGTTGTGACATTTGGTACACCCAAAGCACTCTTACGGTATCTGGGAGTTACACGATCTCATGGTCTAAGGAAATGATACTTGACATTAGAAAAGCTCTAGCAAAATGAACTACACGATCTTGTGCTATGCTTAGGATTGGGTCTTGTCCATCACATCATTCTCCCAATGATGAGATCCCGTTATCAATGACATCCAATGTCCATGGTCAGGAAACCGTAACCATCTATTGATAAACGAGCTAGTCAACTAGAGGCTCACTAGGGACATGTTGTGGTCTATGTATTCACACATGTATTACGATTTCCGGATAACACAATTATAGCATGAACAATAGACAATTATCATGAACAAGGAAATATAATAATAACCATTTTATTATTGCCTCTAGGGCATATTTACAACAGCCTCCTACTGGATTGATACCCATGTTCTCAAAAACTGAGGGAAATACTTACGCTACTATTGCTGCATCACCCTTTCCTCTTCAAGGAAAACCAACGCAAGCTCAAGACGTAGCAATCAGTATGTATGATTTCCAACAAATCTGTTGCTCGCTCCATTGTTCCGGAGAACGGAGTTTTAGTCATCTTGCCCATGAGGCATGGTTCGCAAGTACCAAGTGATTCATAATCAAGTGATTCCAAAAGTCCATCAGAATGGAGTTTCTTCATGCGCTTTACACCAATATGACCCAAACGACAGTGCCACAAATAAGTTGCACTATCATTATCAACTCTGCATCTTTTGGCTTCAATATTATGAATATGTGTATCACTACTATCGAGATTCAATAAAAATAGACCACTCTTCAAGGGTGCATGACCATAAAAGATATTACTCATATAAATAGAACAACCATTATTCTCAGATTTAGATGAATAACCGTCTCACATCAAACAAGATCCAGATATAATGCTCATGCTCAACGCTGGCACCAAATAACAATTATTCAGGTCTAAAACTAATCTCGAAGGTAGATGTAGAGGTAGCATGCTGACCACGATCAAATCGACTTTGGAACCAGTTCCCACGCGCATCGTCACCTCGTCCTTTGCTAATCTTCGCTTAATCCATAGTCCCTGTTTCGAGTTGCAAATATTAGCAATAGAACCAGTATCAAATACCCAGGCACTACCGCGAGCATTAGTAAGGTACACATCAATAACATGTATATCACATATACCTTTGTTCACATTGCCATCCTTCTTATCCGCCAAATACTTGGGGTAGTTCCGCTTCCAGTGACTAGTCCCTTTGCAGTAGAAGCACCTAGTCTCAGTGTTAGGTCCAGAATTGGGCTTCTTCACTTGAGCAACAACTTGCTTGCCGTTCTTCTTGAAGTCCCCTTCTTCCCTTTACCCTTTTTCTTGAAACTGGTGGTCTTGTTGACCATCAACACTTCATGCTCCTTCTTGATTTCTACCTCCGTAGCCTTTAGCATCGCGAAGAGCTCGGGAATTGTCTTTTCCATCCCTTGCATATTATAATTCATCACGAAGCTCTTGTAGCTTGATGGTAGTGATTGAAGAATTTTGTCAATGACACTATCATCCGAAAGATTAACTCCCAGTTGAATCAAGTGATTATTATACCCAGACATTTTGAGTATGTGTTCACTAACAGAACTATTCTCCTCCATCTTGCAGCTGTAGAACTTATTGGAGACCTCATATCTCTCAATCCGGGCATTTGCTTGAAATATTAACTTCAACTCCTGGAACATCTCATATGCTCCATTACATTCAAAACGTCGTTGAAGTCCCGGTTCTAAGCCGTAAAGCATGGCACACTGAACTATCGAGTAGTCATCAGCTTTGCTATGCCCGATGTTCACAACGTCCGGCATTGCTCCTGCAGCGGGTCTTGCACCTAGCGGTGCTTCCAGGATGTAATTCTCTGTGCAGCAATGAGGATAATCCTCAAGTTACGGACCCAGTCCGTGTAATTGCTACCATCATCTTTCAACTTAGCTTTCTCAAGGAACACACTAAAATTCAACGGAACAACAGCATGGGCCATCTATCTACAACAACATAGACATGCAAAATACTATCAGGTACTAAGTTCATGATAAATTAAAGTTCAATTAATCAAATTACTTAAGAACTCCCACTTAGATAAACATCCCTCTAATCATCTAAGTGATCACGTGATCCATATCAACTAAACCATGTCCGATCATCACATGAGATGGAGTAGTTTTCAATGGTGAGCATCACTATGTTGATCATATCTACTATATGATTCACGCTCGACCTTTCGGTCTCAGTGTTCCGAGGCCATATCTGCATATGCTAGGCTTGTCAAGTTTAACCCAAGTATTCTGCGTGTGCAAAACTGGCTTGCACCCATTATATGTGAACGTAGAGCTTATCACACCCGATCATTACATGGTGTCTCGGCACGACGAACTTTCGCAATGGTGCATACTCAGGGAGAACACTTATACCTTGAAATTTAGTGAGAGGTCATCTTATAATGCTACCATCGATCTAGGCAAAATAAGATGCATAAAAGATAAACATCACATGCAATCAATATAAGTGATATGATATGGCCATCATCATCTTGTGCCTTTGATCTCCATCTACAAAGCACCGTCATGATCACCATCATCACCGGAGCGACACCTTGATCTCCATCGTATCTTCGTTGTCGTCTCACAAACTATTTGCTTCTACGACTATCGCTATCGCTTAGTGATAAAGTAAAGCAATTACATGGCGATTGCATTTCATACAATAAAGCGACAACCATATGGCCCCTGCCAGTTTCCAATAACTCCGTTACAAAACATTGTCATCTCATATAATAAAATATAGCATCATGTCTTGACCATATCACATCACAACATGCCCTGCAAAAACAAGTTAGACGCCCTCTACTTTGTTGTTGCAAGTTTTACGTGGCTGCTACGGGCTAAGCAAGAACCATTCTTACCTACGCATAGAAACCACAACGATATTTCGTCAAGTATGTGCTGTTTTAACCTTCACAAGGACCGGACATAGCCACACTCGATTCAACTAAAGTTGGAGAAATTGACACCCGCCAGCCACCTGTGTGCGAAGAACGTCGGTAGAACCAGTCTCGCGTAAGCGTACGCATAATGTCAGTCCGGGTCGCTTCATCCAACAATATCGCTGAATCAAAGTATGACATGCTGGTAAGCAGTATGACTAGTATCATCCACAACTCACTTGTGTTCTACTCGTGCATATAACATCTACGCATAAACCTGGCTCGGATGCCACTGTTGGGGAACGTACTAATTTCAAAACAAAAATCCTACGCACACACAAGATCATGGTGATGCATAGCAATGAGAGGGGAGAGTGTCGTCCACGTACCCTTGTAGACCGTAAGCGGAAGCGTTATGACAACGCGGTTGATGTGGTCGTACGTCTTCAGGATCGACCAATCCTAGTACCGAACGTACGACACCTCCACAGTCTGCACACGTTCAGCTCGGTGACGTCCCACGAACTCACTATCGACCGATCCTAGTACCGAACGTACGACACCTCTGCGATCTGCACACGTTCAGCTCGGTGACGTTCCACGAACTCACGATCTAGTAGAGCTTCGAGGGAGAGTTCTGTCAGCACGACGGCGTGATGACGGTGTTGATGAAGCTACCGACGCAGGGCTTCGCCTAAGCACCACTACGATATGACCAAGGTGGATTATGGTGCAGGGGGGCACCGCACACGACTAAAGATCAATGATCAACTTGTGTATCTTGGGGTGTCCCCTGCCCCCGTATATAAAGGAGCAAGGGGGGAGGCGGCCGGCCAAGGAGGAGGGCGCACCGCCCCTCCCCCCTAGTCCAATTCGGACTAGGCTTGGGGGGGGGGGGGTTGCGCGGCCTAGCCCGAGCCAGCCCCTCTCCCTCCCTAAATCCCATTAAGGCCCATATACTCCCCGAGGGGTTCTGGTAACCTCCCGGTACTCCGGTATTTATCCGGTGACCCCCGGAACCCTTCCGGTGTCCGAATATAACCTTCCAATATATCAATCTTCATGTCTAGACCATTTTGAGACTCCTTGTCATGTCCATGATCTCATTCGGGACTCTGAACAACCTTCGGTACATCAAAACACATAAACTCATAATACCGATCGTCACCGAACGTTAAGTGTGCGGACCCTACGTGTTCGAGAACTATGTAGACATGACCGAGACACGTCTCCGGTCAATAACCAATAGCGGAATCTTCATGCTCATATTGGCTCCTACATATTCTACAAAGATCTTTATTGGTCAAACCGCATAGCAACATACGTTGTTCCCTTTGTCATCGGTATGTTACTTGCCCAAGATTCGATCGTCGATATCTCAATACCTAGTTCAATCTTGTTACCGGCAAGTCTCTTTACTCGTTCCATAATGCATCATCCCGCAACTAACTTATTAGTCACATTGCTTGCAAGGCTTATAGTGATGTGCATTACCGAGAGGGCCCGGAGATACCTCTCCGACAATCGGAGTGACAAAATCCTAATCTCGATCTATGCCTACTCAACAAGTACCATCGGAGACACCTGTAGAGCACCTTTATAATCACCTAGTTAAGTTGTGACGTTTGGTAGCACACAGAGTGTTCCTACGGTATTTAGGAGTTGCATAATCTCATAGTCATAGGAACATGTATAAGTCATGAAGAAAGTAATAGCAACAAACTAAACGATCAAGTGCTAAGCTAACAGAATGGGTCAAGTCAATCACATCATTCTCTAATGATGTGATCCCGTTAATCAAATGACAACTCATGTCTATGGCTAGGAAACTTAACCATCTTTGATTCAACGAGCTAGTTAAGTAGAGGCATACTAGTGACACTTTGTTTGTCTATGTATTCACACATGTACTAAGTTTCCCGTTAATACAATTCTAGCATGAATAATAAACATTTATCATGATATAAGGAAATATAAATAACAACTTTATTATTGCCTCTAGAGCATATTTCCTTCAGCGAGGCGAGGGTGTGCCTTGGTTGGGCTAGGAGACCCGAGAGATAAGGTGCTCGGTGTTGGTGAATGTTGCATGGGAAACAAAAAATTGCCTACGCTCACCAAGATTAATCTAGGAGATGACCATCTACGAGAGGAGAGGTTGAATCTACATACCCTTGTAGATTGCTAAGGAAAAGCGTTAAGAAACGCGGTTGATGTGGTCAAACATCTTCGCGATCCAATCACGATCCGTCCACAAACTCCCGATCCAAGCGCCGAACGGACAACACATCCGCGTTCAACACACATACGGCTTGATGACGCCTTCACCTCCTCGATCTAGCAAGCGATGGTGAAGTAGTAGCTCAGGTTCTCCGGCTACACGATGGCGTGGTGGCGGTGGTGGTGGAGCAATCTTGGCAGAGCTTCGCTAAGCAATCTGAGAGAGAGGGAAACTACGAGGGAGAGGAATGACAACATCGTGGCATGAAACGGTGAGGCTGCCCTCCCTCTCCACCTCTATATACAGGGGGGAGGGAGGAGGGATGGGGCGCCCTAGGGCTTCCCCTAGGGGGGAGCAACCAGATGGGGCGCCCTAGGGTTTGGGTGCCGCCCCCTAGGTGCCTTTCCTCCCAAGCAAGGGGGCCGATTGCCCTTGGGGGCACCACCTCCCTGGCCGAGTGGGTTGGGGTTTAGGGTGGCACCCAGCCCCTTGTGGGCTGGTGTGCCCCTTCCCTTGGCCCATGAGCCCCCCCAACACTTGCCGAGCCCCCCGCCCCGGAAACCCTTTTTGGACTTCCGATAACCCGGTACCTCCCAGAACACTTTTGGAATCCGATTGCCTTCGTCCTATATATCAATCTTCACGTCCGGACCATTCCGGAGTTCCACGTCATGTCCGGGTCTCATCTAAGACTCCGAATAACCTTCGGTCACCAACACAATAACTCAACTATACTTAGATCGCCACCAAATATTAAGTGTGTAGACCATGCGGGTTCCAGAAATATGCAGACATGACCGAGACACCTCTACAGTCAAAACCAATAGCGGGACCTAGATGTCCAAATTGGTTCCTACATATTCTACGAAGATCTTTATCGATCGAACCTCGATGCTAATGATTCAACTAATCACGTATGCAGTTCCCTTTGTCTATCGGTATGTTACTTGCCCGAGAATCGATCGTTGGTATCTCCATACCTAGTTCAATCTCGTTACCGGCAAGTCTCTTTACTCATTCCGTCATACAAGATCCCGTGGCTAGCTCTTTAGTCACATTGCTTGCAAGCTCATTTTGATGTTGTATTACTGAGTGGGCCCTGAGATACCTCTCTATCATACGGAGTGACAAATCCCAGCCTTGATCCATGCCAACTCAATACACACCCTCGGAAATACCTGTAGAGCATCTTTATAGTCACCCATTTACGTTGCGACCTTTGATACACACAAGGTACTCCTCCGGTGTCAGTGAGTTGCATGATCTCATAGTCATAGGAACAGATAGTTGACATGCAGAAAGCGATAGCAATAAACTTGATATGAACATGTGCTATGCTTATCATTTGGGTCTTATCCATCACATCATTCTTCTAATGATGTGACCCCGTTATCAAATGACAACTCATGTCTATGACTAGGAAACCATAGCCATCTTTGATCAATGAGCTAGTCATGTAGAGGCTCACTAGGGACATGTTGTTGTCTACTAGCAAAAATGCCCGTGCGTTGCATCAGGTATAAAATAAATCTAAGAGTTCATATGGTATTCAAGTTTTTACCTATCATGGTGAATAATAAGATTTTACAGTTAAATTGGTTGTGAGACTCATAAGGATCCACCTTATGAAGATCTCATTGTATTCGAAAAGCTCGTAATCTTTTTCTCTACTAATAAAACCTACTTCTTCAACTCGCTTGGAAGAAATTGAATTATGTGTAATAAGTTGTTGTTATTCTACAATCCTGTATAAAAATAATTATGAAAATCTAACCATTTATCCATCAGCGGCTACTCCTTCATTGCGAAAGTAATTATGCATCATTCGCATAGCTGTAACGGTTTCAAATAGATCATATATTAACTCCTATATCTCGGAATCCCTATTAACATTAATTCATAATTTTGCTTTACCACTTCAAAAATATGATGAGCAGATAGTAAAGAATTTACAATGCTTGTCACTCTTTTGTTGACACGTTGATGCCAACAGTAGGAGCACACCCTCCACGCCAACATGACAACTTCCCTGGACATTATCATCGGGCCCCGATGAGATCAGGTTAGGGTATGCAGAACTGTGGGACAGATGGTACAATAGAGGGTAGTGCCCACCCTCCCAACTGCCGTGCGAGGGAGAAACATGGTGCGAGCAAGATGCACCTTTGTCGCCCTCTCTCGATTCTTCATCCCTCGCTCTATCCTGCCTATCTTACCGATGATATCAATGACATCTAGAGTTGAGGAATATCTTGATGGTTAGCAAGTACCGGCTTGCTTCAAATATCTTCTCTATTAAGAAATATTTCTTTTCAATATTTCACTCGCTTTTAATTATTGTACTCCATCCGTCTTAAAATAATTGTCTCGTTGTACTAACTATAGTATTCCATCTGTTCCTAAATATAAGTCCTTTTGGAGATCTTAATATGGACTACATACCGAGCAAAATGTGTGAAACTACATTCTAAAATATGTCTATAAGCATCTGTATGTAGTCCATATTAAAATTTCTAAAAAGACTTATATTTAAACACGAAGGGAGTACAAAATTGTGTATAAAATTGTAGTGAGAGACTTATTTTAGGACAGAGGGAATATCTGATATATAGTACTAACAACAAACAACATCAAGTAATAATCGGTGCTCTTCCTGAAAATAGAAATCGATGCTAGCACGCGTGCATCTAGTAGCTTCTAGCCGTTACAAGACATTGGTGCCGCCTCGCGTGCTAGCAGAGGACAGCACCGACCGCCCACTATGTGCCTTATCTCATTGCCATTCCTCTCCTCTTATCCAAATCGCCATTCTTCCTCCTCATCCTAACCCAGCTCTGGCGCTCTTCCTCTTCTCCGTCCAACCCAGCCAGAATAGCGACACGTCCGCGGGGCCGTGGTGGCTATTCAGGAAGCACCCCCTAATCGGCGAGGAACCCAGAGGATGCCATGGCTGGCGCCTTGGAGCTGCTCTGCCGTCGGCCTGATCTGGCCGTCCGCCCCAGTCGCCGGCCCCCGTGCTCCTGATCAGGCCAGCAGCCTCGCCTCGGACCCGATTCGAACCGCACAGCCTTCACCACCTGCTCCATGCTCCAGAGGTTCGGTTGATCCCGCGTCGCTCATTCTCCCCTCTTTCTCTACTCGCGGCTCGCGTTGACTACGAGAGGCCACAGGCCTCATCCAGCCGCATCCTCTCACTGCTTTGCTCCTCCACCACCACTCCTCCCCTTCTTCCTCCCCTCCCTGCCAGCCAGGGCACTCTCCCTCTCCCGCCTCCCTTCGCTGCAGGACTCCATGAGGAGTGCGCGGATGCGGGTGTCTTGGCCAGCAGCAACAGCTGCGGCAGTTCCGCGTCGGGAGAAGCCTCGCACTGGGCGATGTGGTGGACGACGACCTGCTGCTTCCTCAATCGCGCGTCCTCCTCCGCGTCGTGGGTGAGCCCTCCCCTTCTTCCTCCATCTCTCTTATCTCCCATGCTTCTTTTCTCTAAGAGCTCTCTCTGTCTTCTATTTTTCTTCAGAGAGACGCCCTTGGCCGGCCGATGCCCGAGCGTCGCCGGCCAAGGACCCGCCGGCGTCTAGAACCCCACCACGCCATTCCCATCTCGCCTAGACCTGCACAAGTCCCATCCAGTGCCCGCGCCATTCTTCGGCCCCCGGCCCGCAGCTCTGCAGCCCGATCTCTTCAGCTGCCTCGCGTCGAAAGCAGAGGAGAGGAGCTCCCTGCCACGAGCCTCTCCAGCGCCCAGCAAACCAGCAGGCCGACCCGGCCTCCTTCTCGCTTCGGCATGAACGCACGACCGTCGCGACGGCTCGCCGCATTCCTGGCCTCGGGCGGCGTGGATGCCCGCTGCGATGCATCACCCCTTCCTTGGCTCTTGCGGCGTGAACGCCAATGGCAAGCGGCAACGCTTTTTTTTAACACAACAAGCGGCAGCGCTTGCCCGGCGGTGGAGAACGCAAATGGATAAGCGGTGCAGGGGGTGTTTTTTGCAAAAACAAAGCGTTTTCTCGGATACTCACTTAAAATAGGACTGCGGGTTGAATTCTCAGAAACTGGGGGACTTTTCTGGAAAAGTGCCGACGACAGACGGCAGAAACCCAATTTTCTTTATTATTAGGTAAAGATGTATCCACACATGTATTTAAGTTTCCAGTCAATACAATTATAACATGGATAATAAACAATTATCATGAACAAGGAAATGTAATAATGACCACTTTATTATTGCCTCTAGGGCATATTTCCAACAGTCTCCCACTTGCACTAGAGTCAATAATCTAGTATTACATGGTAATGAATCTAATACCCATAGAGTTCTGGTGTTGATCATGCTTTGCTCGTGGAAGAGGTTTAGCAACGGATCTGCAACATTCAAATCCGTATACACTTTGCAAATGTTTATATCCTCCTCCTTGATAGCATCGCGGATGGAATTGAAGCGTCACTTTATGTGTCTGGTCTTTTTGTGAAGGTTCTTTGGCTAGAGCAATGGCACCAGTGTTGTCACAGAACAGAGTCATCGGGTCCAGTGCACTGGGCACAACTCCAAGATCTGTCATGAACTGATTGATCCAGAAACCTTCCTTTGCTACCTCCGAGGCAACTATGTACTCCGCTTCGCATGTAGAATCAGCTACCATGCTTTGCTTGGAACTGCACCAGCTTACTACTCCCCATTTAGAATATATATATATATCCTGTTTGAGACTTAGATTCATTTGGATCAGTGGTAAAGCTTGTATCAACGTAACCCTTTAAGACGAGCTCTTGATCACCTACATAAACGAGAAACATTTCCTTAGTCTTTTTCAGGTACTTAAGAATATTCTTGACCGTTGTCTAGTGTTCCATTACTGGATCACTTTGAAACCTTCTGTCCATACTTATCCCAAGGCTGACATCTGGTCTCGTGCACAACATTGCATACAAGATAGAGCCTATGGCATAAGCATAGGGGATGCCACTCATCTTTTCTCTATCCTCTATAGTCACCGGGCATTGAGTCTTACTCAACTTTACACCTTGCAAAACAGGCAAGAACCCCTTCTTGGACTGATCCATTTTGAACTTCTTCAAAATCTTATCAAGGTATGTGCTTTGTGAAAGTCCTATCAAGCATCTCGATCTATCTCTATAGATCTTGATCCCTAACATGAAAGCAGCTTCTCCTAGGTCCTTCATTGAAAAACTCATGCTCAAATATTCCTTCACATTTTTCAAAAGTTCTGTATTGTTTCCAATTAGCAATATGTCATCCACATATAATATTAGAAACTCTATAGAGTTCCCACTCACTTTCTTGTAAATACAAGCTTCTCCGTAAACTTGTATAAACCCAAACGCTTTGATCACCTCATCAAAGCAAAGATTCCAACTCTGAGATGCTTGCACCAGTCCATAAATGGATCGCTGGAGCTTGCACACTTTGTCAGCATTCTCTGGATCAACAAAACTTTCAGGTTGCATCATATACAACTCTTCCTTAAGGAAACCGTTAAGGAACATTGTTTTGGCATCCATCTACCAGATTTAATAACCAAAAATTGCAACTATTGCCAACATGATTATAACGGACTTAAGCATCGCTACGGGTGAGAAAGTCTCAACGTAGTCAACTCCTTAAACTTGTGAAAACCCCTTTGCCACAAGTCGAGCTTTAAAGGCGGTGACATCACTGTACGCATTCGTTTTCTTCTTGAAGATCCATTTATTCTGAATGGTCTTTTGCCCTTCAGCTAATACTTTCAAAGTCCATACTTTGTTATCATACATGGACCTCATCTCGTATTTCATGGTCTCTAACCATTTGTCGGAATCCAGGCCCACCATCGCTTCTCCATAGCTTGTAGGTTAATTGTTGTCCAACAACATGACCTGTAAGACAAGGTTATCGTACCACTCAGGAGCAGTATGTATCCTTGTCGATCCACGAGGTTCGATAGTAACTTGATCTGAAACTTCATGATCACTATCATTAGCATCCTCCTCAACTGACGTAGGTGCCACAGAAACATCTTTCTACGCTACACTACTCTCTGGTTGAAGTGAAGGTTCAACAACCTCATCAAGTTCTATCTTCCTCCTACTCAATTCTTTCGAGAAAAACTCTTTCTCGAGAAAGGACCCATTCTTAGCGACAACCACTTTGCCCTCGTATCTGATATAGAAGGTACACCCAATCGTCTCCTTTGGGTATCCTATATAAATGCATTTGTCTGCTTTGGGCTTCGAGCTTTTCTGGCTGAAGCCTTTTGACATAAGCATCGCAGCCCCAAACCTCAAGAAACGACATCTTAGGTTTCTTGCCAAACCATAGTTCATACAGTGTCGTCTCTACAGACTTAGATGATGCCCTATCTAAAGTGAATGCAACTGTCTCTAATGCATAAACCCAAAACGAGAGTGGAAGATTGGTAAGGGACATCATAGAGCGCACCATATCCAATAATGTACAATTATGACTTTCAGACACACCATTGCGTTGTGGTGTTCTAGGTGGCGTCAGTTGTGAAACAATTCCACATTGTCTTAAGTGATTGCCATACTCATAACTCAGATACTCTCGTCCTCGATCAGATCGTAGGAATTGAATCTTCTTGTTATGATGATTCTCAGCTTCACTCTGAAATTGCTTGAACTTTTCAAACGGTGCAGACTTGTGCTTCATTAAGTAAATATCCCATATCTACTCAAATCATTGGTGAAGGTGAGAAAGTAACTACGTCCACCGCGCGCATCAACACTCATCGGACCGCACACATCAGTATGTATGATTTCCAATAAGTCACTTGCCCATTCCATTGTTCTGAAAAACAGGGTTTTAGTCATCTTGCCCATGAGGCATGGTTCGCATGTGTCAAATGGTTCAAAATCAAGTGACTCCAAAAGTCCATCAGCATGGAGTTTCTTCATGCACTTTACACCAATATGACCTAAGCGGCAGTGCCACAAGAAAATGGTACTATCATTATAAACTCTACATCTTTTTGCATCAATGTTATGAACATGTATCATCACTATCGAGATTCAATAAGAATAAACCCCTCACAATGGGTGCATGACCATAAAAGATATTACCCATATAAATAGAACAACCATTATTCTCTGATTTAAATGAGTAACCGTCTCACATTAAACAAGATCCAGATATAATGTTCATGCTCAACGCAGGCACTAAATAACAATTATTTAGGTTTATCACTAATCCCGATGGTAATAGAAGAGCGACCGTGCCGACGGCGATGCTACCTCTTGAGCATGCGTTAGTTTTCCCTTGAAGAGGAAAGGGTGATGCGGCAAAGTAGCATAAGTATTTCCCTCAGTTTTTAAGAACCAAGGTATCAATCCAGAAGGAGGCTACACTCAAATCCCTCGTACCTGCACAAACAAATAAGAACCTTGCAACCAACGCGATAAAGGGGTTGTCAATCCCTTCACGGACACTTGCAAAAGTGAGATCTGATAAAGATAATAAGATAAATATTTTTGGTATTTTTATGATATAGATTGGAAAGTAAAGATTGCAAAATAAAATAGATCGAAAACTTATATGATGGAAAATAGACCCGGGGCCATAGGTTTCACTAGTGGCTTCTCTCGAGATAGCATAAGTATTACGGTGGGTGAACAAACTACTATCGAAGAATTGATAGAAAAGTGCATAATGTTCGCACACGAACACGTCACCGGGTACCCTCGACGCCGGGGGTGATGCACCGCAGCTCACGTCGAAGGAGACCCGTCCGGAAGCGCAGTACACGGGCAATTCGGTGGGTCCTTTTGATGACCCGAAACCCCACACGCCCGGGAGGGACCCCGTCACGGTGCGCGGCGGCTATGGGCTGCCCTAGGTCGACCTGATCGCCCCTAGGGCCTCGAGATTCGCCGCCCTGCAACAAGAAGAACGAACGAAGAACGAGGAAGAAGAAGAACAAGGGAGAAGGAAAAGTAAAGGTAAAAATTGTAGATAGATTTGTTCGATTGTGTGTTGTTCAATCGGCCGTCACCTCTCATCTATTTATGAGGCGGCTGGACTTCCCGTAAGAAAAGGACTAAAAAGTCCATCCAAAACGTCAAAAACCCTAACCTAACTCGGACAGGAATCTTTGGCAATTTCTCGGACCAACTCGGTCTCACCGATTCGTTCATTTTGGTCCTACCGAGTCAACATTGCCAACTCTGGTAAATTTTCGGACCAACTCGGTCTCACCGATCAAATCAACTCGGTCGGTCCGAAATGACTCTGCAGCTTCTGTTTCTGACCTTGTTTTGCCTCCACAGGTTGCATACGACCTCGGATTAAGACGATTTTTATATCAAAATCCACCGTTTCGACGAGACGCACAACTTTGCAGTTCTAACTTTTTCCATCAGAGGCCATCTTAATTAGGTTTCATGCCATTGTTTAATCTGGTGTCAACACGGGTATCTCCAAAATTGTCATATCTTTTGTACTTGAGCTCCGTTTTGGTCCATCTTCATATTTATTTCGATCATCTTGAAGAGGGCCATCAAATGGTGACATGAACTCATAATTTTAGCCTCATCCCATTATAGACTCAAGTCACTCTTCGCGATCATGCCATTTTTGAGCGTCAACACATGCCCCCCTGTTTTTCGGCAAAGGTAGCGTGCCGAAAAATAACTTGTACCGTGTTGGTTCTAAGGACGATGTCAACACTCCATCGACCACTTTGCATGTGCTTAGGGCGATAAATATATATCGGTCATTATTTGTTTGAATCATTGATGTAAACTTGGGTGAAACCTTCTCAACTTTGTTAACAATCCGATGATGAAGTTCCATACATATGTATCTCAGGGTCATCCTCTGGACCATATTGTTCACCCTTTTGCTAGGACTTTGCAGGTAATCAACAATGAACTTTCTCAAATCGTTGCTTTCGCCTGCATAAAAATTTCATTAGTGGCCGAAGAGGTGGACTTCGGTTCGGCCTTAACTCTGCTGACGAGACAAAGCATCGGCTATTGATAGAAATGCAATACACCATGATTAACATAGTAGCCGGATGCCTGTTGCGCCAACTCTCTTGAATTGTCATGTCTAGATGTGGGAATAATTTCAAAGAAACCCAAGGAGGATGTTACATCTCGACGTGCCTCAAGATAAATTATAAGTGATTCGTCAAAACATTGATAACCCTTGGATATTTGTTGCACTACTCATAACGAATCACCGAAAGCCCCAATATGTATAACACCTATAGCAAGTAAAAGATTCAATCAGAATAACAATTCATATTCGGCTTTGATTAACCGTGCATAAAAATGTACTAAGCGGCATAAGGCTTCAAAAATAGTACCATAAGGAGATATATAAACAAGACCAACACTTTGGCCATTGCTACGAATTGAACCATCAAAATATAATCTCCATAGTACTAGAAGGCTAATATCACTTAACATGTACCTTGTCTCGGTCTCCAATTGAACTAAGGACGATGTTAGAATTCCACACCGACCATGATCAGATAGTTTCTTAGGACGATAGTTAAGTATCGGCCATTACCATGAGGTCCATGTAGAATTCACCCACTAAAGCATGTATAGCTGAAATAAACAAATAAAATAGGAATAAAATATTTCGGCCCCTTTGTATTAGCAACAAAAATGAAGCTAACCAAATGTATAGTGATTTGGTAATACCCTCTCGTGATATTGAAAATTATGTTGCATCCATGGATCAAAATAAATCCATGGAGGGTAATTGATCATACCTAGGGATGAATTCCATGGCAAAGACATTAACGTCATGGTTGAAGAAAATGGATGATGTGCTAACCAAAGATTTTGATGTTGTGATGCGCACCTTCGGCTTAATTGTTTGTTGCTTTCATTCTTTTCCTTCTTCACTTTTATTGTACTTGTTGCAATAGAAGCATGCACATCATTTTTGTCTTGATTGATCTTCTTGGGAACCCATGCCATGTTCTTCTTTTTCACCTCTTGTGCACTAAGATTTTGTAATTTCTTATTTTGCGAATATGATAAGCCGAGTGGGCATCTCGGCTGTGATTCTGTTTTGACCAATGGCAATTCTTTTTTGGCTTTGTGCACTCTCAACTTCTTTTCTTCAGATTTGGCACTCTGATTTTATCAATTGATTGCTTCACTTCTTTGCCTTTTGTAGCCAATGTCAACACTTTAATTGGATCTTTGTTATTTGAGATGAAATCTGAAGCAGCACACTTACGACCATCTCTTTTCACGCGGTAAACTTTCTTTACCACCTCTTTCTTCTTCCTTGAGTTCTGGACCGATTCCTTATGATTGAAACGGTCTTTGACGTGTGATTGTTCAAATGTTGATCTCCTTGGAGCTGCATAGTATTGGTGAGATGGTCTAGAATAAGATGGAGAATGTGCCCTTGTATCATACCTGTCCCATGATGAATATGTATCTATATGAGCATAGGGAGGCATCCACGATATTGGCATTGGCGGCCCAAAATAAGGATATGAATATGTTGCATTAAAATTATCACTTTGCCAATACCAATCCTCATATTTGCGCCTTGGGGGAGATCTTGGTTTCTTTGCATGATTTGGCCGATAAGCATTCTTCTTTTCACTCTTATTTTGATATTTATCCAATAGTTCAGCGAAGGTGATTTTTGATCTCTTACACTTGTGCTTATTCCGGCCTTTGTTTTCTTTTGGTTTGCTTTCATCGATCATTGGATTTGCTTGCTGCCCCCCAGTCCTTGGCGTCTCCATTGTAGCTTCGATGGAACTCTCGCCCTCAAGATTATGCTCGTTATGCTCTTCAACAACTTCTTTACTTGAAAGCCTGATCCCATCACCTGCAGCTTTTACATTCTCTTTAAATGGATCGGCTTGAAGCAGCCGATGCAAAAACTTTTTGCCATCGGGACCAATCGGAATAGACTGGTCATCTCTTGGTGTTTCAACAAACTTCAATCGTCCTTTTTCAATGGCCGATTTAACTATTTGACGAAACATATTGCAATCCTCAAAACTATGCTTGAACGAATCATGCAACTTACAATACATTCGTCCTTGGATTGATGGCTTGACATGGTGATCAAGAATTCTTATGTAATTATTTTTTAGCAACAAATCAAATATTTGATCACACATGCTTGAATCGAAGGTATACCTTTTGTTTTCTAGCCAATCTTTTTGTGAGAACGGCTTTGGAGTTAAGCAAATGAATGGTTCAGATTTGGCATCTTCCCATTCATCTATGAATTCTCTTTCGCATTCATTTTCTGATGTCCTTAAATAAGAAACTATACTAGCATCGGTTTTCCCAAAAGATTTTAACCTTGGCTTTAAATTTCTGAAACAAAGATATTTAGAACATACATGTCTCAGTTCAGACCAAGTGCAAGCCAAGTACGAAATAAGCAAAGCTACCCAACTAGATATGAACTTCAGATAAAGCAATGGGGAAAGCTTTGGCTGTAACAATAAGTCATTATCGGTCTTTATAAATGGCGCAATGGGTTGACCGATATGTTCCATAACAATTTTATTGCTATCAAGTAAATTACCCTTCTTCATTGGTCTTTCAAAATTACTTATGAGAATATTTCTTATAGATGCTTCAATAATGAAGTTGCGACCAAATCTGAAAATAGGTAAATTACTCGCTATGCATACCTCTTCAAATATGTTGGGAGAGCATGATGGTGGTGCTACTTGAAGAACATCTTGCTCCGTCTTTGGATGGCTCCCCAACACCTTGTCATCATCTTTTTCTTGATGCCGTGCATCATTGCTTTGAAGATCCATGTCAGCCGAACTTTGTTCGGCTACTTGTTCTTGTCCTTGAGGATTGTCAATGGCACGGAACTCATAGGGCAGGAAGTAGGTTCCATTAACTTCAGAAAAATCAAGCATGGTTGTTTTGCTATGCTTGCCATGCCCTTTCTCAATAATGCTTTCCTCTTTGGATTTGATGGATTCGAAATATATACTACTTGATTTGGCTTTTTCAGCCGAAGCACTTTCAAGTTCCGAATCATCCTTCTTTTCATTGATACTACCAATTGGCAATGCTTCTTTTATCTGAGCCAATTCTTTTTCTATTTGTTTGTGCCGGCGAGCGGCAAAATTAGCTTTAAGCTTTTTCTCAATTTCAGCCCACTCCGGATATGATTGCCCCCCAATGCTTCTAGATTCTTTCGGCAATAATACACGGGTGGTGCCAAAATTTTGCAATTGTGTAGGGGGTGTATAATATGATGTAGTACTAGGTTAAGGTATATGCATCATCGTAAGACCATACTTTTGCTCGCCAATTTTATGAATTGGCAAAGATTCATCTTCTTGCAAAACTCTAGCTTTTATTGCGGCATAATCAGGAAATAGCCCAATTTTCATGTTGTTCAAGGCAAAGAGCACTAATTCTCTTATTTTGGGCTAAACTCTTCAATGCAGCCACCACTAATACTCTACAATATTGGGCACAACCTCTCCTGTAAAATTTACATTCATTCGGCTATAACCAGGAAGGTGTGAAGCCGAATTATGAGCATCTACAGTTGTGTATGGTGCCGAAGAATTACTAACATGAGGTGTAGCATATGACGGCTGAGAGTAACAGGCCGAATAGCCACTAGTAGCATGGCCAATTCTCTCATTCATCGGCATGGTTGGATTATTATATTGCACATTAGTTGTCGATGAATAAAAGGGTGAAACACTTTCTTGCATGGCATTGGAAATTCTAACTTGGGGTGTTTCAAATTGATTAATCGAACTCATCATGTTGCTCATCGGCATATGAATTTGCTGGGTTACCGATGCATGTGAGTTGGGATACATATGGTGCATGTTACTAATATCATAAGAAGTTGAAGTATATAAATTACTTTGAATCGGCCCTTGCACGTAGTTAGTTGCATGATTGAAAAAACTAGGATTGGCTGATAGAGTATACTCATTGAACGATCTAGTAACACCATATGAATTATTTGCATCTACATAAAGGGATTGGGTATTCATATTACCTTTGTAGACTGCAAACCCTAGATGACGATTTCTTCATAGCAAGAATGGGTCGGAGACCGTTCGAAGCTTCATCCCCAGCGGAGTTGCCAAAAAGTGTGTTCGCACACGAACACGTCACCGTGTACCCTCGACGCCGGGGGTGATGCACCGCAGCTCACGTCGAAGGAGACCGTCCAGAAGTGCGGTACGCGGGCAATCCGGTGGGTCCTTTTGATGACCCGAAACCCCACACGCCCGGGAGGGACCCCGTCAGGGTGCGCGGTGGCTATGGGCTGCCCTAGGTCGACCTGATCGCCCTAGGGCCTCGAGGTTCGCCGCCCTGCAACAAGAAGAACGAACGAAGAACGAGGAAGAAGAAGAACAAGGGAGAAGGAAAAGTAAAGGTAAAAAGTGTAGATAGATTTGTTCGATTGTGTGTTGTTAAATCGGCCGGCACCTCTCATCTATTTATGAGGTGGCTGGACTTCCCGTACAAGAAAAGGACTAAAAAGTCCATCCAAAACGTCAAAAACCCTAACCTAACTCGGACAGGAATCTTTGGCAATTTCTCGGACCAACTCGGTCTCACCGATTCGTTCATTTCGGTCCTATCAAGTCAACATTGCCAACTCTCTGGTAAATTTTCGGACCAACTCGGTCTCACCAATCAAATCAACTTGGTCGGTCCGAAATGACTCTGCAGCTTCTGTTTTTGACCTTGTTTTTCCTCCACAGATTGCATACGACCTCGGATTAAGACGATTTTTATACCGAAATCCACCTTTTTGACGAGACGCACAACTTTGCAGTTGTAACTTTTTCCATCAGAGGCTGTCTTAATTAGGTTTCATGCCATTCTTTAATCTGGTGTCAACACGGGTATCTCCAAAATTGTCATATCTTTTGTACTTGAGCTCCATTTTGGTCCATCTTCATATTTATTTCGATCATCTTGAAGAGGGCCATCAAATGGTGACATGAACTTATAATTTTAGCCTCATCCCATTATAGATTCAAGTCACTCTTCGCGATCATGCCATTTTTGAGTGTCAACACATAGTTATGAGAATATCTAGGCATGATCATGTATATAGGCATCATGTCCGCGACAAGTAGATCGTAACGATTTTGCATCTACTACTATTACTCCACACATCGACCGGTATCCAGCATGCATCTAGAGTATTAAGTTCATAAGAACAGAGTACTGCATTAGGCAAGATGACATGATGAAGAGGGATAAAATCAAGCAATATGATATAAACCCCATCTTTTTATCCTTGATGGCAACAATACAATGCGTGCCTTGTTACCCCTGCTGTCACTGGGAAAGGACACCGCAAGATTGAACCCAAAGCTAAGCACTTCTCCCATTGCAAGAAAGATCAATATAGTAGGCCAAACCAAACTGATAATTCGAAGAGACTTGCAAAGATAACAAATCATACATAAAAGAATTCAGAGGAGATTCAAATATTGTTCATAGATAATCTTAATCATAAACCCACAATTCATCGGATCTCGACAAACACACCGCAAAGAGAATTACATCGAATAGATCTCCAAGAAGATCGAGGAGAACTTTGTATTGAGATCCAAAGAGAGATAATAAGCCATCTAGCTAATAACTATGGACCCGAAGGTGTGTGATAAACTACTCACACTTCATCGGAGAGGCTATGGTGTTGATGTAGAAGCCCTCCGTGATCGATTCCCCCTCCGGCGGAGCGCCAGAAAAGGCCCCAAGATGGGATCTCACGGGTATAGAAGGTTGCGGCGGTGGAAATAGGGTTTTGTAGTGCTCTCAGATGTTTTCAGGGTATATGAGTATATATAGGTGAAAGAAGTCGGTCAGGGGAGCCACGAGGGGCCCACGAGGGTGGGGGCGCGCCTACCCCCTGGCCGCGCCCTCCTGCCTCGTGGCCTCCTTGTTTCTCTCTTGGCGTCCACTCCAAGTCTCCTAGATTGCGTTTGTTCCAAAAATAACTCTCCTGAAGGTTTCATTCCGTTTGGACTCCGTTTGATATTCCTTTTCTACAAAACACTGAAATAGGGAAAAAACAACAATTTGGACTCGGCCTCTGGTTAATAGGTTAGTCCCAAAAATAGTATAAAAGTATATAATAAATCCCGTTAAACATCCAAAACAGATAATATAATAGCATGGGACAATAAAAAATTATAGATACGTTGGAGACGTATCAAGCATCCCCAAGCTTAATTCCTGCTCGTCCTTGAGTAGGTAAATGATAAAAACAATTTTTTTTGATGTGGAATGCTACCTAGCATAATTCTCAATGTAATTTTCTTTATTGTGACATGAATGTTCAGATTCGAAAGATTCAAGACAATAGTTTAATATTGACATAAGAATAATAATACTTCAAGCATACTAATAAAGTAATCATGTCTTCTCAAAATAACATGGCCAAATAAAGTTATCCCTACAAAATCATATAGTCTGGCTATGCTCTATCTTCATCACACAAAATATTTAAATCATGCACAACCCCTGTTTTAGCCAAGCAATTGTGTAATACTTTAGTATTTTCAAATTTTTTCAATCTTCACGCAATACATGAGCATGAGCCATGGACATAGCACTATAGGTGCAATAAGATGGTGGTTGTGGAGAAGACAAAAAAGGAGAAAATAGTCTCACATCAACTAGGCGTATCAACGGGCTATGGAGATGCCCATTGATAGATATCAATGTGAGTGAGTAGGGATTGCCATGCAATGGATGCACTAGAGCTATAAGTGTATGAAAGCTCATCAAAAGAAACTAAGTGGGTGTGCATCCAACTTGCTCGCTCACGAAGACCTAGGGCAATTTGAGGAGGCCCATCATTGGAATATACAAGCCAAGTTCTATAATGAAAAATTCCCACTAGCATATGAAGGTGACAACATAGGAGACTCTCTATCATGAAGATCATGGTGCTACTTTGAAGCACAAGTGTGGTAAAAGGATAGTAACATTGTCCCTTCTCTCTTTTTCTCTCATTTTTTCCTTTTTTTGGTGGGCTTCTTTGGCCTCTTTTTTTTATTTGGGCTTCTTTGGCCTCTTTTATTTTTCATAAAGTCCGGAGAGTCATCCCAACTTGTGAGGGAATCATTGCTTCCATCATCCTTTCCTCACATGGGACAATGCTCTAATAATGAAGACCATCACACTTTTATCTACTTACAACTCAAGAATCTTAGAACAAAATATGACTCTATGTGGATGCCTCCGGTGATGTACCAAGATAATGAATCAAGAGTGGCATGTATGAAAGCATTATGAATGGTGGCTTTGCCACAAATACGATGTCAACTACATGATCATGCAAAGCAATATGACGATGGTGGAGGGTGTCATAATAAATGTAAAAGTGGAAAGTTGCATGGCAATATATCTCGGAATGGCTATGGAAATGCCATAATAGGTAGGTATGGTGGCTGTTTTCAGGAAGGTATATGGTGGGTGTATGATACCGACGAAAGTTGCACGGCACAAGAGAGGCTAGCATTGGTGGAAGGGTGAGAGTGTGTATAATCCATGGACTCAACATTAGTCATGAAGAACTCATATACTTATTGCAAAAATCTACAAGTTATCATAACAAAGTACTACATGCATGCTCCTAGGGGAAGGGTTGGTAGGAGTTAACCATCACGCGATCCTGACCTCCACACATAAGGAAGACAATCAATAAATAAATCATGCTCCAACTTCATCACATAACGGTTCACCATACGTGTATGCTACGGGAATCACAAACTTTTAACACAAGTATTCCTCAAATTCACAACTACTCAACTAGAATGACCTTAATATTACCATCCTCATATCTCAAAACAATCATCAAGTATCAAACTTCTCATAGTATTCAATGCACTTTATATGATAGTTTTTATTATACCTATCTTTGGATGCTCATCATATTAGGACTAAAATTTTAACCAAAGCAGTTACCATGCTCTTCTAAAGGACTTTCAAAATAATATAAGTGAATCATGAGAGATCAATAATTTCTATAAAATAAAACCACCACCATGCTCTAAAAAGATATAAGTGAAGTACTAGAGCAAAATTATCTAGCTCAAAAGATATAAGTGAAGCACATAGAGTATTCTAATAAATTCCGATTCACGTGTGTCTCTCCCAAAAGGTGGGTATAGAAAGGATGATTGTGGTAAACTAAAAAGCAAAGACTCATATCATACAAGACGCTCCAAGCAAAACACATATCATGTGGTGAATAAATATATAGCATCAAGTAAAGTTACCGATGGACGAAGCCGAAAGAGGGGATGCCTTCCGGGGCATCCCCAAGCTTAGGCTTTTGGTTGTCCTTGAATTTTACCTTGGGGTGCCTTGGGCATCCCCAATCTTAGGCTCTTGCCACTCCTTATTCCATAATCCATCAAATCTTTACCCAAAAACTTGAAAACTTCACAGCACAAAACTTAACAGAAAATCTCATGAGCTCCGTTAGCGAGATAAAACAAACCACCACTTTGAGGTACTGTAATAAACTCATTCTTTATTTATATTGGTGTTAAACCTAATGTATTCCAACTTCTCTATGGTTCATACCCCCTGATACTAGCCATAGATTCATCAAAATATGCAAACAACCCACGAAAAACAGAATCTGTCAAAAACAAAACAGTCTGTAGCAATCTGTAACTTTCGAATACTTATGGAACCCCAAAATTATACCAAATACGAAGTCCTAGATAATTTGTCTATTAATCTTCTGCAGAAATAATAAACTAAAAATCACATTTCTGTGATTTATGAAAATTATTCTCGTGCATGCAAAAGTTTCTGTTTTTCAGGAAGATCAAATTAACTACCACCCAAGATGATCCTATAGGTTTTACTTGGCACAAGCACTAATTAAAACATAAAACCACATCTAAACAGAGGCTAGATGAATTATTTATTACTAAACAGGAACAAAAAGCAAAGAACAAAAATAAAATTGGGTGGCCTCCCAACAAGCGCTATCGTTTAACGCCCCTAGCTAGGCATAAAAGCGAGAATAAATCTAAGTATTGCCATCTTTGGTATTCAATTCTTCAATAGAACACTTATAACCCTTAGGAGTTCCTTCTTTTTATTAATGATTAAACTCCTGGGAAATAAATCAAGAAACTCGTTTGTAGCAAAAGGTTCCTTAATTATGGCAAAAAAGCTGGGGTGAACACTTATTGATTTGAGATCCGCATTTTCCTTATCAGAAGATTCACCCTTATTTTTAGGAACATACATTAATTTGGCAATTTTGGTAGTAGGAGGATTTGGAGTATTTTTCACGGATGAAAAGGCAGACCCAAAATTGGTAATAATATCCTCAAGTTTACCGATTCTTGTGGAATCTTGATCTATTCTTTCGTTAACTACAAGTTCCTTTTCTTAAAAACAATCAGAGTAACTCCAACCTTAGATCCATATTGGGTAATTTGGTTGTGGATCTTTCTATCCAAATTTCAATTAACTCAACAGTGGCAACTTTATTTTCAATAATTTCAAGCCTTTGCATCACATGTTCCAAGGTTAAAACAGTTCCATTAACCAAAAGAGGTGGTGGACCAAACAAATCTATCATAGCATTATAAGAATCAAAAGTATGGCTAACCAAGAAATTCCCTCTAGTATGGTATCAAGAATATATTTGTTCCAAGGAGTATTGCCTACATAAAAATTGCGAAGAAGAACGGAAGTAGATTGCTTCCTAGTAGATCTATTCTGAGCATTGCAAATTCTATGCCAAGCATCTTTTAGATTTTCTCCCTCCCTTTGTTTAAAATTAAGAACTTCATGATCGGGAGTACTAACAATAATAGAAGGACTAATCATGACAATGAACGACGACACAAGAAGCAAGTGAAAAAGAGGCGAATGGGAAAAAGAGGGCGAATAAAATGGCAAGGGTGAAGTGAGGGAGAGGAAAATGAGAGGCAAATGGCAAATAATGTAATGCGAGGGATAATAGTTTGTGATGGGTACTTGGTATGTCTTGACTTGTGCGTAGACTCCCCGGCAATGGCGCCAAAAATCCTTCTTGCTACCTCTTGAGCATGTGTTGGTTTTCCCTTGAAGAGGAAAGGGTGATGCAGCAAAGTCGCACAAGTATTTCCCTCAGTTTTTGAGAACCAAGGTATCAATCCAGTAGGAGGCTACACTCAAATCTCTCGTACCTGCACAAACAAATAAGAACCTTGCAACCAACGCGATAAAGGGGTTGTCAATCCCTTCAGGGCCACTTGCAAAAGTGAGATCTGATAAAGATAATAAGATAAATATTTTTGGTATTTTTATGATATAGAT